>NC_054713.1:18362581-18375081 GCF_016097555.1 Gigantopelta aegis | reverse complement strand
TCTGTGATATTTGTGTTTTTGCACAGTTCTTTACACTGTGGTTTTGTTTAAATCTTGAATTTTTGTATTGATGTTGATCATCACTTTATTTGTTTGCATTACCATAGTTTGACACCCAATAGCCGATGTATTTTTCGTGCTGGGTTGTCGTTAAACATTCATTCATTCATTCATTCATTCATTAAATATACGCCCCTTTGGCGTTATTCACAAAGCTCTTTTAAGCTCGATTAATCAACATGGCATCGGCCTTGCAAGTCTTTGCGGGACGTGGCCCAGTGGTTAAACGCTCGCCTGGTGCGCTGTCAGCCTAGGATCGATCCACTTCGGTTGGCCCATTTGGCTATTTCTCGTCCCATTGTTTAATCATCGGCTATTGGATATCAGATTGGTAATTCTAACTCGTAGTCATCAGAGGAAACCCGCTATATTTTTTCTAATGCAGCAAGGGATCTTTTATATGCTCTTTCCCACAGACAGGAAAGCACATACCGCGGTCTTTGATCAGCTGTGGTGCACTGGTTGGAGCGAGAAAGAGGCCGCGTTATGTGCTATCTTATCTGTGGGATGGTGCGTATAGAAGATCTCCTGGCTATTAATGAAAACAAAAACGTAGCGGGTTTCCTCTATATGTCAGAATTACCAATGGTTTGACATCCAATAGCCGATGATTAATGTGCTCTAGTGGTGTCGATCTTTTATTTGCTCCTCCCCACAGACAGGAAAGCACATACCGCGGTCTTTGACCAGTTGTGGTACACAGGTTGGAGCGAGAAAAAGGCGTATCCTATCTGTGGGATGGTGCGTATAGAAGATGGCTATTAATGGAAAAAATATATAGCGCGTTTCCTATATATGTCCGAATTACCAATTATTGTTTGACATTCAATAGCCGATGATTAATAAGTGAATGTGCTTTAGTGGTGTCGGTAAACAAAACACGATCGCAAAGTTGTGATAGTTGATTGAATTAGGCCCTTGTGTGTCGAGCTGTTTGGCTCCTTAAACCAGCGGGATGGGTGGTGGGTAGGGGATGCACTTGTACCATAGTGGCAGATTGATTATCCGAAGTATGGTAGGTCTAGGACCCTTCAGTTTATAGACACATTTGCAAATTTTTCGTTCCAACCTGTGCTTCAGTGTTGTTACAATAAAGTCCATGTGTGGAGAAAGTGAACATAGAACATGATCACACATCTTTTTTCACACCGCCTTATATATTTGCCTCCCCCCACCCACCCCATAACGCAGATTCATAGACAGTGCGGGTACCCCCACCCTACCCACCCCACCCACCCCAATATAAAATCCTAGCTATGTCAGTGCCCTTGTTGCTAGTTAAGTCTGTTACAATAGCCGGTGTAGCGTAAGTACTTTCTTAATTTAACCTTAGAATAAATAAATAAATAAATAAATAAATATATTAATCAATTAATCAATCAATCAATTAATTAATTAAAAATCAATAAATCAATCAGCAATCAATCAATCAAATAAATAAATAAGAACAAAACAAAGACTCCCCCCCCCCCCCCCCCCCCCCCCCCCCCCTCCCAACATAAACAACACCTTTTTTATAACGAATATGTGTTGAGGTTTCGTCTAACAAACATTCCTTTCCTACAGTCATATACAATATCGTTTCCCGTTTCGGCTACAGGACTAATAAAATATTCATTGTGTCACTTGGTTGTGTCGTACTGGGTCAATTGAAGGAAGTGATAATGTGCACAATTCCCTGATTTTTCTCACAAATATCTCGATGTCCCCGTGGTTATGTAATTTGACAGTCTACAGTTACGTTACAATTGTAAGAAACATTTATTAGTTGCTGCTGCTACGTGTAATAAAATTGTTATTCATTGTTCTCGGCCTAAAGAAAACCCAAAGCAGTTCTTGTCAAATATATTTTTCTTTTCTTTTCTTCTTGGCTTTTTTTCTTCTTCTTGTCTAACGGCTGGCTAGCAAATGCGTAGCCACATTTGTGAAGCGAAATTTCGCTAACGTTTTATTTTCTGTATATATTATTGTTTAATCTAATAAATTAATTGCTTTGAATAGTTTTATATGTCACGATCACAAGAATAAACGGTGTTTTATATATATATATATATATATATATATATATATATATATACATATACATATATATATACATATATATATATATACATATATATATATATACTTTGTCAAAAAAGAAACGCATAGGTGCTAGGGAAAGAAGAAAAGTGTTTGATTTTACAAAATATCGGGGGTGGGGGTGGGGGTGGGGGGGGGGTGTTGTACAATGTTGCTGAATGACCATGCGACAATTGCAGGAAATCGGCGTGAAATGGTCAGATTTTGGCGAATTCACGTGAAACTCGGGGAAAACATTGGGGTAGTGATGGATATTTAAAGCTGCAATGCGCGCAATGATGCCTCATTTCCATTTCGACGTAGACGAGTTACAAGATGCCAAGACTAAACCTGCCGAATCGAAACATTGCAATAGGCCGCCTCCAGTTAGGTGAATCGTAGTCAGCAGTCGCACGCCACATGAACGTCCATCAGAGCACCATTTCACGTCTCACGGACAGGTACCAGCAGTTTCAATCAGCTGAAGACCGGCCCAGAATTGCATAACAACTGCAGCACAAGATCGCTACATCCGGGTTCTGCACTTGCGTCACCGAACTGCCACAGCAACGAACACTGCTGGACGCATACCTGGTTTGAGAAGGGTGTCTGCACAAACCATTAGGAACCGACTTCGAGAAGCTGGTTTACGGGCTAGGAGACCGTATGTTGGCCCCGTCCTGCCACGTCAACATCGACATTTACGTGTTCGCTGGTGCACGAATGCACAGGGGTGGAACTTGGGAAACTGGCGGCGAGTATGGTTCAGACGAGTCACGTTTCCTTCTACAGCGACGTGACGGACGACAACGTGTTTACAGACGCCGCAATGAACGTTTTGCCAACAACTGCGTCGCCCAAGTTGACAGATTCGGTGGAGGGAGTGTCATGATGTAGGGAGCCATCTCATACACCGGCGGAAGTGAACTTGTGTTCGTACAAGGCAACCTGACAGCTGTACGCTACCGGGATGAAATTCTTCGCCGTTACATGCTTCCCATTTTGAATCGACAGAGAGAACTCTTTCAGCAGGACAATGCCAGGCCGCATACGGCACGTGTAACAATGGATTTCCTACAGAATGAGAACATTCACGTGCTGCCATGGCCATCAAGATCGCCAGATCTCAACCCCATTGAACATCTATGAGAGAGAATTTCATGATTTCCTCGTAAATAATGTTTCTTCTTTAGTTATTTATTTACTTATTTGTTTGTTTGTGTTTACGTTTATTTATTTATTTGTTGGTTTTCTTTTTTTTCTTCTTTTTTTTTTTTTTTTTTTTTTTTTGTGGGGGGTATTATTATTTATTTGTTTGTTCTTTTATTTATTTATTTATTTATTTATTTGTTCTTGTTGTTGATGATGATGTTTTGTCTAATTCTAAGAGGAACAGATGCAGATCCACAATATATGAGCATGATGGAGGAGGGTGAACTCGATCGCGTACAACTCAGTATACCAGATGGTAGGAAAGGAAGGACATGTTTTATTTAACGACGCACTCAACACATTTTATTTACGGTTATATGGCGTCAGACATATCGTTAAGGATCACACAGATATTGAGAGAGAAATCCAGCTGTCGCCACTTCATGGGCTACTCTTTTCGATTAGCAGCAACGGATATTTTATATGCACCATCCCACAGACAGAATAGTACATATCACGGCCTTTGTTATACCAGTTGTGGAGCACTGGCTTCAGCGAGAAATAGTCCAATTGGCTCACCGACGGGAATCGATCCTATATCGATCGCGGGTTGTAGCCCAGTGCACGTTGTATGGAACTCGCTTAATGCCGGTTGACCCACTGGGCTATTTCTCGTTTCAGACAGTGCATCACGACTGGTATATCAAAGGTCGTGGTGTCTGCTATCATATCTATTCTGTCTGCGGGATGGTGCATACAAAGGATCAATTGCTACTAATGGAACAAATATAGCGGGTTTCCTTTCTAAGACTATGTCAAAATTATCAAATGATTCACATCAAATAGCCGATGATTAATAAATCGCTGTGCTCTAGTGTTGTCACTAAATGAAATAAACTTTAACTTTATGGTATCTCATCATTGCTTGTACATAGCTTAGCATACAAACATTGCTGCTGCTGCTACTAATAAATGTTTAACTTTAGTTCCTACGATATCAATTCTACTAAAATATAACAATCACTCCACCTAAAGCTTGCAATTGTACCACTTTTTACTTCATGCGGGCGGGACGTAGCCCAGTGGTAAAGCGCTCGCTTGATGCGCGGTAGGTTACGGATCGATCCCCGTCGGTGTTCTCCTCGGGCTATTTCTCGTTCCAGCCAGTGCACCACGACTGGTATATCAAAGGCCGTGCTATGTGCTGTGTGATAGTACATATAAAAGATCTTGTTGCTAATGGGAAAATGTAGCGGGTTTCCCCTCTAACACTATATGCCAAAATTACCAAATGTTTGACATCCAACAGCCGATTAATTATTAATCAATGTGCTCTAGTGGTGTCTTGAAACAACACAATTTTTTTTAACTTTACTTCGTGTGGTTTGAAAGAGACGCCACTCTCATTAAAGGGGCATACCCTAGTTTAAACCCGTGAAAATTAACACTAAATTTAGTTAATCTGCAAACCTGTAACATATTTGGATTAAGGTACAATTGATCGAAACATGAGTCTGTGACTTTGAAATGGTGAAATACCCTCTAAAACTAGACTAAAACTCGACTCTATAACTGTTACTTCTCAAAAGCACCTGTGTTTTTAAAAATATGTGAAATGCATTTTGTGATATTAAAACTAACAGGATGGCCAAAAACACTTCGAATTGTACGGAAATTGATAAAATAAACGATTAAAGCTAAGTATAGTATGATTTCAGTTATCAAAAATGGCTATAATAGTAAAAACATATGCCTTTGTGTTTAAAAACTATGGTATGTCCTTTTAAAGATTGGCATACAGGTAAAACAGCTCATGATTTGGTAACCAGTTCTACATGCAGGAATCAGCTCTGTTTTAACACCATAATTATGAAAGTCTCCCACCATTCGCCTTCAATATTGTCTAACAGTCAAATCGGTTCTGAATCCAACAAATTAAAATAGAGAAAATCGTCAACCTTTTTAGAGGAAGTGTTATAATCTCTGCAACTGAGATGCGATCCCATATTAAACTTTGAAACTGACACATTAACACAGATGTCCAGTTATCTAGTGTGTCGAAATAGAGTAAAGTACACTTATAACGAACATGCTTAGAACGAACTACTGCATAGAACGAACTGATTGTAAAATCCCGTTTTATATTCGTATATATATTAATAATATTATCTAGTGTATCAATATGGAAATACAGTAAAGTACACTTATAACGAACATGCTTAGAACGAACTACTGCATAGAACGAACTGATCGTAAAATCCCGTTTTATCTCCGTATATATTAATAATATTATCTAGTGTGTCAATATCGAAATACAGTAAAGTACACTTATAACGAACATGCTTAGAACCAACTACTGCATAGAACGAACTCATCGTAAAATCCCGTTTTATCGCCGTATATATTAATAATATTATCTGGTGGGTCAATATCGAAATACAGTAAAAGTAAAGTTTGTTTTATTTTCGACGCCACTAGAGCACATCTTATCATCGGCTATTGGACGTCAAACATATGGTAATTCTGACACTGTTTTTAAGAGGAAACCTGCTGTCGCCACATAGGTTACTCTTTTACGACAGGCAGTAAGGGATCTTTTATTTGCATGGGATTTTTAATCCAGATACCCCAAACCCTGAGTGAGTGCTCTGCAAGGCTCAATGGGTAGGTGTAAACCACTTGCACCGACCAGTGATCCATAACTGGTTCAACAAAGGCCATGGTTTGTGCTATCCTGCCTGTGGGAAGCGCAAATAAAAGATCCTTGCTGCTAATCGGAAAGAGTAGCCCATGTAGTGGCGACAGCGGGTTTCCTCTCAAAATCTGTGTGGTCCTTAACCATATGTCTGACGCCATATAACCGTAAATCAAATGTGTTGAGTGCGGCGTTAAATAAAACATTTCTTTCTTTTAATTTTCTGTTTGTATAATATATTCTATGGTTTATTTTGAACTGGGGGGGGGGTTGTAATTTTAAAATCATCTCTTATTTTAAAAGGAATATTATAAATATTTATCCAGTCTTTATCTGTAATTTCTATTTGTTATTTTTTTGTCCCATATTTGCTGTGAAATAATTGATTTTGCATCTTATAGCGCTTTCTCAATTGCCAATTTATAAAATATATTTATTACTTTATCGTATTTTTTCAATAAATTTATATTTGAATTAGGTATTTGCGTAAGTCTGTTAGCATTGTTGTTTGTCAGTATGATCTACCCACTGTTTGGTATTGCATCCAGTAGTCCATAATATAGAAAATAATTTACATTTAGGTTATATTGTCTGCAAAACATGTCACGTGAAATGAAGTCTCCCTCATTATCAACTAAATCATTTATGAAAAATACTTCATGCTTACTCCACGTTTTATAAAATACCAATCTGTTACTTATTTTAATATCTGGATTAAACCAAAGAGGCTGTGATAAAATATCTTGTATCCCTATACATTAATAACCAACATTTTTCAAATGTGTACAACGAACTACTGCTATAACGAACAGTTCGTTATAAGAGTAGTTCAAAGTATGAGTAAGAGAATGATAAAAACTGATTATTACGAAACGATATAGCCAAAGGCATTTAGTTTCCCAGTGGTAACAGTGACCATGATATAGAAACTGTGGATAGAATAAATTTACTTCTTCATACCCAGCTGTCACTAACGTAAAAGCAATTTCGTATTTTACCCCAAGGCATAAGCAGTTCCAGTTGCAAGATTTCTCTAAACAGTGGAGGGGTAGGTGCAACTTTAAAAAAAGAGCACCTACAAAAGTCCAAAGACATGCATTATATATAAAGCGATCTTAGCACTAAGATCACCTTAGTGCATAAGGTAGCTATGCACTTAAGGCGATCTTAGGGCTAAGATCGCTTTGTGGGACGGGACCCAGAACAGTACATTAGATCCACCATAGGCGTTCGGGCTCCCATTTTTGTAGAGGGACGGGGCGGGGGGCACATGTTGGTTTTTACCCGAATTAAACGAAAATTCCCGAATCTGGATAATAACATATATTCATGATAGCATTACTACCAAACAGATATATAGGGTTGCAAACAAATCACTACGCATTTCTACATGGATTTTGAGGGTAGAATGATGGAAATACTTGTGATAAAAAGGTCTCAGGTCAGCACATTTTGCCCGAATATCTCTATAATTTTTGCCCGAATTTGAGGTGTTGCTCCAACACTAAGGGGCAATTGACCGCTTCCCCGTCTCGTACGCTTATGAAATCCACCACACTAAAAGCTGGATATATACTGATGTCCAAAAGAAACGTCACTTTCATAAAACATAAATAATTTTATAAATATTGCAATCTGATTAAAATTAGCTCTACTGGTCTACCTGTAGATCTAACAGCATTGCGTGGGCTACCATGTCCAGGTGACATTTCATCTATACATAACAATTTATATATCGACCAATTGCACTTCGCCTTTTATAGCGTTATTCGGGAGCATACAAATTCGAAAAATATCGGGCGACCCTATTTATGCAATAGGCGAACTTGTCGATCTAGTTCAACATTACAAAATAGTGGGAAAAGTGCAGTAATAAATTCTGGATTGTATACTAGTATAAACAGATTTTATGGCTATACCAACACGGGGTTTTTTTTCGTCTTGAAACGAATTTTATATAAAATTTTATATTGAATTATTTTCCGGCATACTTCGTAATTCACCCGAATCATTTCGTATACCCTCGGCATAATCCCGAATGTTTTCAAATTCTTTTCAAATCACTGGCATGATTTTGCAAGTAAGGTTTTGATTGGTCGAATAAAAGGTCAACTGGACATGAGCTCCAACGGGGTGCTGTTAGATCCGCAGGTAATAGTAATTGACCAGTGGAGCTAATTTTAATTAGATTGATAAATAGTGTTGCTAGTCGAAAAGAACCAATTTAGAAACCACCTTACAAACGCTTTGCATGTATCACGAAGTGCATTGTGACGCTTCCATATAGAACTTCATGATATTTTAATTTATCCCGCAATCACTGGCCTCGATGGCGTCGTGGTTAGGCCATCGGTCTACAGGCTGGTAGATACTGGGTTCGGATCCCAATCGAGGCATGGGATTTTTAATCCAGATACCGACTTCAAACCCTGAGTGAGTGCTCCGCAAGGCTCAATGGGTAGGTGTAAACCATTTGGACCGACCAGTGATCCATAACTGGTTCAACAAAGGCCATGGTTTGTGCTATCCTGCCTGTGGGAAGTGCAAATAAAATATCTATTGCTGCCTGTCGTAAAAGAGTAGCCTATGTGGCGACAGCGGGTTTCCTCTAAAAAACAGTGTCAGAATGACCATATGTTTGACGTCCAATAGCCGATGATAACATAAAAAATCAATGTGCTCTAGTGGCGTCGTTAAATAAAACAAACTTCTTTTTTTATCCTGCAATCACTGTATTCATTGTCAAGATATGATGACTAGATAAATCTCTATATTTTGGGTCAGTGACCAAAAATATAGGTCACGTGACATAAGCCTGACTAGAGTAGTTCAGACTAGATTTTCAATAAACATACTCTTTAAATCATTTGTTTTGGTACAGTAAATGCAAATGATTTTAGTTTTGCGATAACAATACAAAACTTGTTTATTTGTTTATGAATTGGAGTTTAGAAACGCTTTTTGAATGTGACAGAATGTAGCTAGCGTCTTACAAAGAATGACGCCATGTATCTTGTATGACGCCATACGGCAAAGGCCTCGCTAGGTTAACGATACCCGATTTGCGTACACAAACCTGGAATAAATAACGATTTTTCAAATATGTCTGTAGGATTGCAGGATAAAAGAAATAACTGGTTACTGTCTTAAGATATCGGCTTTATCCTGCTCAGGTCGAATGGCGAATGCAGCGAGGCTATTAGCCATTCTAACCTTCGCAGGATAAAGCCGATATGTTAAAGACAGTAACCAGTTATTCCCTATATCCCGCCATGCCGTTTGTTGTTTTTTCATAATACAATTTCAAGCCTTGTAAAGTTTCTTTTCGACGTTAACATAGTTTAATCATCAGCAGCTATAAGGGGTTAATTTGTCTGGAATGTTAGGAAAGAAACCCGTTTCAAAGTTATCCTTCCGATTAGACGAATTTTGACTGATATTTTAGCTGTGGTATATGTGTTTGTCTGTCTCACTCTCCCTCAGCTCTCTGTCTCTCTCTCTCTCTCTCTCTCTCTCTCTCTCTCTCTCTCTCTCTCTCTCTCTCTCTCTCTCTCTCTCTCTCTCTCTCTCACACACACTCTCTCTCTCTCTCTCTCTCTCTCTCTCTCTCTCTCTCTCTCTCTCTCTCTCTCTCTCTCTCTCTCTCTCTGTACCTCTCCCTGTCTCTGTACCTCTCCCTGTTTCTCGCCCCTACTTCATGTGCAAGAGTCGAACAAACGAAACAAAACAACCGTAATTTAAAATGTTCTTCTGTGTCGTTTAAGCAAATATCCCTTACTTTATCCATTTTATCCATTACAACCTTGTGCTCCACAAGTACGAAATATGACAAAGTATGAAATACGACGATGTATGAAATATGACGAAGTACGAAATATGACGAAGTATGAAATATTACGTGGAATGTGATCTCGCGGCCATTAGGTTTTCTCGGATCGTTATGTAACGGGAGCTGGAATAAACCGCAATCGGTTCTAATTGCATCAAATGTCAATCGGACATCTTTACAAGTATCGGTCATTGGGTGACACAGTAAACTAAATTCGACGTCCTGCACCGTTATCAAGTTGCACAATGGAACCGGCGGCAATACACTCACCTGACTGCATATCAATCTGCCTGTGTTGTAATGAACAGGAAATTAACTGGGTGAATCTTACTTATAACTGATCTTACTGACATGTTTAATACTTGTATATGGATGTTTGCCCGCAGATGTCGCCTACATTTAATGATATTTTGAATATAGTATAACTGATCTTACTGACATGTTTAATACTTGTATATGGATGTTTGCCCGCAGATGTCGCCTACATTTAATGATATTTTGAATATAGTATGAGCAGACTATGTGTCCCTTTAGAGTTGTCAGACTTACGGTTGACATAAATCAGATAAATAGGATCTTTTTTCTTCTCATGTTTATATACTTACCTTTATTTGGCTCTCAGTAGCTGATTTATTGCATGTGTTGGGGTAACGTTATACCATTGATTCACTGATTCATTCATCCATCCATCCATCTATTCATTCATTCATTCATTTATCCATTCATCCAGGCAGATTCTGCTGCCAAGTCTGCTTTGGATTTGCCTCATGCCAGGGTTGGTGTGCCTTATACTGATTTTAAACATAGTATCAGTCAATTTATCTTTTCGACTTGCCAACATTATTGAGACGGTGCGGTTGCGAACTGGCTTCATGCTGTCAAGCTAGTCTTGGAAGAGTGGCAGTCCTCCTATAGGCAGTGCAGGAAGGATGAAATAGTCTTGTGTCGTGCTCGCATCGGTCATACTTATTTGATCCATCATTTACCCTCAAAAAAGATCCTCCACATCAGTGTGAGCACTGTCAGTGTACTCTGACCGTGCGCCACATTTTGGTGGAGTGCAATCATCTGAGAGAAACAAGAAAATATATATTTGGCCAACGTAATGTGATGGAAACATTTCGATTCCATCCAGAATTTATATTACAGTTTCTACGTGATACTGACTTTTATTCTAAATTTTAATATTATCTATCTATGATATTTGTATTTTTGCACAGTTCTTTACACTGTGTTTTTATTTAACTGTTGAATTTATATATTGATGTTGATCATCACTTCATGTTTTACATTACCATAGTTTGACACACAATAACTGATGTATTTTCGTGCTGGGGTGTCATTAAACATCCATTCATTCGATTCGATTCGATTCATTCATCCATTGATTCATTGATTCATAAACCCTCCCTCCATCCATCCATCCATCCATCATTCCTTTCTTCTTTCCTTCCATCATTCCTTCCTTCTTTCCTTCATCCATTCCTTCATTAATTTATTCATACAATTAGTTTTAGTAGTTTTATTGTATTGTATTGAACTCATTAATTATATAGACAGATGCACAGTGGTAGCTGCGTCTAACCTACTTTGTCACGCATTGTATATTGAGAATTCATGCCACAATTCTTTCAAAACATATTTTACGAATAAAAGCGATTTGGATACGTTTATTAAACAACGAATGTAAAACAGATTGTATCTAATGCTAGTTTCAGACTACCAACTGTCATGAATAAGTTGGTTGACTCGCCGTTCTCACGACTTATCCGACTGTCCCGTTACTAGTCTGAGCGCTCTTACAACTCGACTCTCGTCTACGACCAATCTGAGCGCATCCATCTTAAGTCGGGAAAGTACAACGCAACTGTCCAGTTGGCCAAGTTATTAACGAACATATCAGGTTTAAACGATGTTTAAAGGGACATTCCTGAGTGTGCTGCATTGTAAGATGTTTCCGACTAATAAAATAGTTCTACGATTAAACTTACATATTAAATATATTTTCTTGTTTAGAATATCAGTGTCTGTATATTCAATGTGTTTCTGGTCGTCTTAATATTTGTAAGAAGCTCAAACTGGATTTTGTCTTCAAACAATTTCGTACCTAGTACAAATATTAGAACGATCGGAAACACGTTTAATATAAAGCCACTAATATTTTATGCAGAAAAATATATTTGATATGTAATTACAATCGCTAAAAAGTCTCTGTTAGTCGATAACATCTTAAATACTGCAGCAAACTCAGGAATGTCCCTTTAAGTTGGGAAGATACAATGCATTCGTCGAGTTGGCCAACTAATTAACGAACATAATTTTATCAGGTTTAAAGGATGTTTAAACGTATTTTCAAAATAAAACATCTTTACTGCATATTTCACTTATATGTCATGGACACTCAATGTAAATATCGATCGCTTTTTGGTAGTGCTAATTTCATTGAACCGGTGTGACTTTGGTGTCTAGGTGATCACCATGGAACAGCATATCGACACATGATTGATAACGCTACATGACGGACAATAATTCTGGTTATTCAACAAACCTGTGAGACATCTGGATAAAAAATAGAAAGAAAGAAAGAAATGGTTTATTTAACGACACACTCAACACATTTTATTTACGGTTATATGCCGTTAGACATATGATTAAGGACCACACAGATATTGAGAGAGTAAACCCGCTGTCGCCACTTCATGG
>NC_054713.1:18337581-18357581 GCF_016097555.1 Gigantopelta aegis | reverse complement strand
TATTATTGTGAATGACCTTGTCTGAGATACCAAAGACCATTAATGATTTTTCTTACACACCCGTTGGCTGCTCCTAGGTGATGACCAGGTTGCCAATGCCATACATCCAATGAAAAAACAGCACGATCCAAATCGATTCCACTGTGACGTATAGTTAACCTGACAACTGCGTGTCTGTGACGCGTAAGTTAAAGGGACATTCCTGAGTTTCCTGCAATTTTTAACGATTGTAATTAAATATCAAATATATTTTTCTGCATAAAATATTAATGGCTGTATAGTAAACGTGTTTCTGATCGTTCTAATATTTGTATTAAGTTAAATTTCATTTTATTTTGTACGAATGAAATTATTTGAAGATAAAATCCAGTTTGGGCTTTTTACAAATATTAAGACGACCAGAAACACATTTAATATACAGACACTGATATTCTAAACCAGAAAATATATTTAATATGTAAGTTTAATCGTAGAACTATTTTATTAGTCGGAAACATCTTACAATGCAGCAAACTCAGGAATGACCCTTTAAAACCTGGTTTTTGAGGATATGTAAGAAATAGAATAATACATTCGTGTCCGTTAGATACCATTTATCTTTCAACTTGTTTGAAAACGTATCAAACTAGCTTTCGCTCGTTAGATACATTTTAAAACAACTCGTTGTAAGATAAATGACATCTAACGACCACTCATGTATTATTCTCTATATGTAAACTTATAACTGCATGCAACTCGTGGCGTACGTATTATTAACGTCTCTATTAACGCGACAATCTCACAGCTGATTACACTTTGAATAAAGAAAGAAAGAAATGTTTTATTTAACGACGCACTCAACAC
Source organism: Gigantopelta aegis (assembly GCF_016097555.1). Classification (NCBI taxonomy): domain Eukaryota; kingdom Metazoa; phylum Mollusca; class Gastropoda; order Neomphalida; family Peltospiridae; genus Gigantopelta; species Gigantopelta aegis. The sequence continues at coordinate 18,356,738 of NC_054713.1, read as the reverse complement.
ATTTTATTTACGGTTATATGGCGTCAGACACATGGTTAAGGACCACAACAGATTTTGAGAGGAAACCCGCTGTCGCCACTACATGGGCTACTTTTTCCGATTAGCAGCAAGGGATCTTTTATTTGCGCTTCCCACAGACAGGATAGCACAAACCATAAGAAACCATAAACATATCCGAGGCCGGTCACACTTTGAATATTACATCTAAATAATTGCATTTATTTTTATTATATAAATTAATATTATTGCAAATTCCAATAAAGGTGATTGGCAGACCGGTCTCAGTGGTGTAGTGATTATGCCATCGAATTTGAGACGGGTAGGTACTGGGTTCGTATCCCACCTGACGCAATGGGGGATTTTTTATGCAAGTATCGGCTGCAATCTAGAGTGAGTGCATCGCTAGGGTCAATAACTAGGTGTAAGGCTACATACACCGAGTTTCACCCACTTCACGGGTGCGATTATGGGTGTGTCTCCCGAATGTATGACCCCACATGGGGAATGACTACCCGGCATGCATTGCATGTTCCGTGTACCCCGGGCTCGGGTGATACGAGATAGCTCAATTGACAGCAAGCGTGGAGCACGGTCCTGTCAAGTAGTCCCATACCGAAATGGAAATACTGCGGCTTCACCATTCATCTCATCATCATCCATGTTTGTAATGTCCGAAAAATGGCTTTGTCTCTGTGTTAAGTGTGTGTGGTGTTTAAAAAAGAAGAAGAAGAAGAAGAAGATTACGATTTTTAAATTTATTTTTATTTTATTTATTTATTTTCACAAATTTGATATTCCGGCGTTAATTATGTAAAGATCATTCGTGGAGTCGATTTATTTTGTTATTTATTACAGTGCAATCTGAATGATTTTAAGAAGGCTTCTTTAAAAGCGCAAACCCAAGTTTTAACCCCTAAAGTTGTATCCTAACCGGCCGCGAGCGACGCGAACAATGCGAACGATTATTTTAGAAATCATTGATTTCATTCGCCATATCCTAACCGCACGCGTACGGCGCGACGGATAAATGTGTCGCGTCGCACGCGTCCAATTAGGATACGGCGATACGGCCAATTAATCACACGCGGCCGGTTAGGATACAGCTTTAGTTTATTTAATCTACAAACCTGTATCTCATTTGTTTAAAGTTACAATAGAGTGAAAGAAGAGTCTGTGGCGTCAAAACAGGAAATATCCTTAAAAATAGACTGGAACTGGAATCAATAAACCACTACTTGTCAGATGCACGTGCGTTTTTAAAAATATGAAAAATCCAATGTTTGGTACTACAAACACCAGGATGATCAGAAACACTTCGGTTCTACGGAAATGGATAATCTAAAGAATTAAATATATCAGTGATCATAAACGGCTCTAATAGTCAAAAATATGTAATAGTGTTTAAAAACTAATGTATGACCCTTTAACTTTAATCTTATAATATTGCACTACAAACGTGTAAAATCGGTCGCGGTTAAAGGGGAAATCTCAAAGTTGTATAATGACTAAATATATTTATTCATTTTATTGTGAAATTGCATGCCAACCAAGGAAAGAAAGAAATATTTTATTTAACGACGCACTCAACACATTTTATTTACGGTTATATGGCGTCAGACATATGGTTAAGGACCACACAGATTTTGAGAGGAAACCCGCTGTCGCCACTACATGGGCTACTCTTCCGATTAGCAGCAAGGGATCTTTTATTTGCGCTTCCCACAGGCAGGATAGCACAAACCATGGCCTTTGTTGAACCAGTTATGGATCACTGGTCGGTGCAAGTGGTTTACACCTACCCACTGAGCCTTGCGGAGCACTCACACAGGGTTTGGAGTCGGTATCAGGATTAAAAATCCCATGCCTCGACTCGGATCCGAACCCAGTACCTACCAGCCTGTAGACCGATGGCCTGCCACGACGCCACCGAGGCCGGTCGCCAACCAAGAATTACCTAAATATAATTTCGTGTACTACTGCATATATTTATACATTTACATTTCTGCGAAATCTAATAAGGGTGATTGACAATTTAAAGCATGATGTCACAGTTTGAATTTGAAGTGCATCTCTAAAGAGTTATTTGAATTTATATGCAATCCCTGTTGTCGGTACGGTCTGCAAAGTTTGTCGTATGCCCTTTAATTGTTCAATTATTAACACTATTCTAGATACAGCCATTTCAATATTTATATAATCCTGCCATTTAAACACATTTTGCAATTACATAAGGAGAAAACTAGATTTATTCGACCAAAACGACAATTCATCCAAGTTTCTTTGTATGTCATTTGTTGGAACGGAGCCAATCACATTTGAAAATAAAGTAGTTGGAAATTACACCAATTATTCTGTAATAGATGCCACGTCCGATATTATTGGTCATTACATTTGTATCCTAAATCTTAGCTTTTTGATTTGCTATTCCAGAAATTTGATAAGAATCTAGCTTGCAATATTGCGCATCGTAAATTTTATTTACACGATGTGTCGAAAACTGTTCGATTTCCGGTTGTTTGAAAATGATGAATTAGGGAAGGGTAACTACTTTTTCTTTTCTTTTTTTTTTCTTTTTTGTTAAAGAGACATTTCTGAGTTTGCTGCAATTTTTAAGATGTTGTCGACTAACAGAGACTTTTTGACGACTGTAATTACATATCAAATAAAAAAAATTGCATAAAATATTGGTGGCTGTATATTAAACGTGTTTCTGATCGTTCTAATATTTGTACTAGGTTAAATTACATTTTATTTGCTAAAATATATTTTTTCGTACGTACGAAATTATTTGAAGACAAAATCTAGTTTGGGCTTCTTACAAATATTAAGACGACCAGAAACACATTGAATATACAGACACTGATATTCTAAACAAGAAAATATATTTAATATGTAAGTTTAATCGTAGAAATATTTTATTAGTCGGAAACATCTTACAATGCAGCAAACTCGGGAATGTCCCTTTAAGTATCTGAATTGGAGTTTTGATCAAATGCATAACTGAATCCAGTAATTAGGGAATTTGTATGTCTGTGTCTGTGGTTATTGTTGTTATTGTTGGGTTTGTTTTGCTTTTTCGTTTGTTTGTTTGTTTGTTTCTTATTTATTTTTTACTTTTTGTTTGTTTTTTAATTATTATTATCTTATTTTTTGTGTGTTTGGTTTGTTTTTTTGTTTGTTTGTTGTTGTTTGTATGTTGTTTGTTTGTGTTTGTGTTTGTTTTATTGTTTTCGTTTTATTTGGGTGTTTTTTGAGGGGGTTGGGGGTTGGTTGTTTTGTTTGCGGGAGTGGAATTGGGAGCTGGTTGTCACAAGTATATTTTAATAAAGAAGCTGATCTTCTTGTGTCACTGTTATGCCATTTTATGGGAGGCACATTCAGCAAGAATGTATTTTTTAAATTTTATTTTGTCATTTAAAAAGAAGAAAATGCGAAAACAAACATTGTATGGTTCTGCACCTCCCTGAGCTCGCAGATGGAACCGCGCCTTTAAGTATTCAATGTACTAGCGAAAAAGAAAAGAAAAGAAATGAAGATGATGATCGAATTAGGTATGTATATTTTTCATTCTCGACATTTCTGTGTGCGTGTGTGAACATAAGCCGCATGGTGACGTTTCACTGTCGTTCAAGGTGTCAGTTTTCTAATTAAATGCCATTCTGATACCTTGTGTTTGGTGACGGTTGCGCATCGATAGTGAGCCGCAAGGTTGTTATTTGCTGGGTTTTTGGTTTTTTAATTCATCAAGAGTCTACGTTTCCGAGTGCACCATTCTCTAACCAGTTTCATCCCAGCATCTGTCTTTAGTAAAGTACAAGAAAATGAATGAATGAATGAATGAATGAATGAATGAATGAATGATTGAAATAATGAGTGAATGAATGAATGAATGAATGAGTGAGTGAGTGAGTGAGTGAGTGAGTGAACGAAGGAAGGAAGGAAATGTTTTATTTAACGACGCACTCAACACATTTTATTTACGGTTATATGGCGTCGGACATATGGTTAATGACCACACAGATATTGAGGGAGGAAACTCGCTGTCGCCACTTCATGGGCTGCTCTTTTCGATTAGCAGCAAGGGATCTTTTATATGCACCATCCCATAGACAGGATAGCACATAGCACGGCCTTTGATATACCAGTCGTGGTGCACTGGCTGGAGTGAAGGAAGGAATGAAGGGAGGAAAGAATGAATGAATGAATGAATGTTTAACGACACCCTGTTAAGACCAATTTTTGTAATGAACGACACATTTTGTAAAAAGTACCCGTTTTGTAATTTTAAAAAACCCCGACCCCATTCTGAAATGCATCGGCTATTGGGAGTGAAACTAAGGTCATTGCGAAAATGAAGTGACAGTACGGGAGAGAGAGAGAGAGAGAAAGAGAGAGAGAGAGAGAGAGAGAGAGAGAGAGAGAGAGAGAGAGAGAGAGAGAGAGAGAGAGAGAGAGACGTGGGGTGTATTAGTTGGAACAGGAAAAACATTGTATAACGTGCATTCAGTAAGAAAGTGGATTTCTCCTGTCAAAGCTGGCTCACACATTCATTCATCGTTCTCATCTATCACACACTGTCTGTCATTCTCATTATCTTAATATAAAAAACTTTCCAATTTCTCCCACGATTTCAGTCTGTTTCGACCCTTTCTGTCAGTTTCCTCCGACTCTGTCTTCTGAGCTATCCACACCATCGCCTACCTGTCTCAACATCCTCCGCTGGTGCAGTGTACTTCTCTGCACCCGTCCTCTGCCGCTAATAAAGCTGGTCTGACCCACGGCACTAACTAACGACCGCCGGTAGTAGAGGTGCATAGTAGGTGGTTACAAGTGACTCTTAACAATGCTAGAAGTAACTACTGAACACTCCCCGAAGTCGTCAGACTAAGCCCTCAGCTAAAAGCTGATGGGGAATGGCAGGTGTGTGGCACAGATAGCCACAAGAGACGAGCACCTGTCGCGGTTGGAGAGACAAGGACTGGGATGTGGAGGTGGAGTTGCCAGATCAGGAAGAAATGAGATGGAATTCAAAGGACAGAAAGGAAAGGGGGCAGTGGGAGAAAAAAGTGGATTTCATTTTCAACTTAATTTTGAGTGCAACAATCACATAATTGTTTTGTTCTATATAATTCTGACTGTACCTAGCATTTTATATGTTCTTATATCTTTATGTTCTAACAATGGTTACAAATGGGGAATACCTCCAGATGAATCCATTAACTGAGTTTCGCGGTGGGGGGTTTCGATCTTGTGACCTATGACACTTCATCTGTTGGCTTTACTACTGAGAAACTCTTTGCTCCTAGTGTACAATGTAAAGCAAGTATTAGTTTAGCATTTTGTGTTATGTGCGGTACCGGTATTTGATGACCTTCCACCAATGCCAGAATATCAAAAGCATTGTGGGTTTCTTACCTTTGCTCCAACACCTGCCTGACCTTTCAGCGATGGATTGTGCATTAAGACGTATTGAAAGAGCGGTTGGTGGGAGCAAGGGGTGTTTAAGATGAGATAGGATGAGTGGGGAAAATGGGTTACTGTTGGTTGTTTTCTTCTGTTGTGTGTGCGTCTGTCTGTCTGTCTGTCTCTCTCTCTCTCTCTCTCTCTCTCTCTCTCTCTCTCTCTCTCTCTCTCTGCCTCCCTCCCTCTCTCTCTCTCTCTCTCTCGCTGTCTGTCTGTCTTTCTGTCTGTCTTTCTCTCTGTGTGTCTATCTTTCTCTCTCTCTCTCTCTCTCTCTCTCTCTCTCTCTCTCTCTCTCTCTCTCTCTCTCTCTCTCTCTCTCTCTCTCTCTCTCTCTGGCGGTGTCGTTAAACAAAACAAATTTTAACTTTAACATTGCTAATCTTGTCCATCAAATCCCACGAATTAGCAAAATTGATTAAAATTTATCTATAGACAATGGCTATTTGAACGCGTTCTCTTTCAAGCTGGGGGGAGGGGGAGGGGGGGGGCTCGGGTTTTTTCTTAAAGTTTGAGACAGCGATTCCTGTAATGAGATACTCAGAATGTCAAAGCAAATATCTATTTCATGGTACTGCATGCCGTTTAATATATTTTAAAGGTATGTGCACGTTCTTGAAGTGACAGATATTACTTTTTTAAAATACTACGGCCTATTTTTCACTATTAGAGCCGGGTTTTGGGTGTGGGTTTTTTTTTTGATAATTGAAATAAGATACTACTTAGATTTTATTGTTTATGAATAGTGGTATGCAACCCAAAGCAGTTGACATAGTAACAAAAACAAGCGAGTTTATTTTCCAACGCTGTATCCTGTAGTAGCGTTCTGCATTAAAGAGACCGACCCTAGTTTCAGACTGTGAAAATGCTAAATCTCTTAATCTGTTTCGTCGCTCGTGGTGTATAAAATCGTTATAAAGCGTAATGGTGATAATCAATGTGTGTGTTAAAGGGACAGACTCTAGTTTCAACCCGTTAAAATTTATTTAATCTACAAACCTGTAACACATTTGGATAAAGTTACAACTGAGTTAAACATGAGTCTCTGACTTTGAAATGGCGAAATACCCTCTAAAAATTGACTAAAACTCGACTTCATAACTGTTACGTCTCAGACGCACGTGCGTTTTTACAAATGTGAGAAATATATTTAAAAACACCAGGATGACCAAAAAACACTTCAAATGTACGGAAATGGATAATCTAAACAATACAATCTAAGTAAAGTATGATTTCAGTTATCTAAAACGGCTCCAACAGTGAAAAGTATGTCTTAGTGTTTAAAAACTAGGGTATGTCCCTTTAATAATGCATTCGTATGCTAACCCTTTTGAATATTTCCCGTACCAACCAGTGCACTACGACTGGTATTCCAAAGGTGGTATATAAGTGCATATAAAATATCCTTTGCTACTAATGAATAGCGGGTTTCCTCTCTAAGACTATATGTCAAAATTACCAAACGTTTGACATCCAATTATAGCCAATGACTGATACATCAATGTGCTCTAGTGGTGTTGTTAAACAAAACAAACTTTAAACTTTATCAGACCGAGTTATTGGAAATAACCTTCTAGTTTTGAATTCTCTAAATTGCTTACCGCAATACAACATTAAGTAGTTGCATAATTCAGAATTTTGTTATTATCATGCTGCAATTTTTTTTTAATACTCATACTGAATGTTTTCTTTGCAGCTGTTATAATATAAATATATAGTATTACGTACATCGACCTCGTTTACCTAGGTGCACTTACTGAATTACACTCACAAGGCCAGTGGTTCAAAGTCGGTAAATAAATAATTCATCAATCCGTGGATTTCTGCTGAGCTTATAATAATACACGGTTTGACCTTATTTGAATGGTGCTTAAGAGGCCTCGGTGGAGTAGTGTTTAAGCCATAATGTGCTGGGTTCGCATCCCGGTACTGGCTTCCCACCCAGAACGATTTTAAAGACTTCTTCTTCTTCGTTCGCGTCGTGTCTCTCTCTCTCTCTCTTAAGATTGTAATTTTTTATCAAATATATTTTTCTGCTAACATATAGTGTCTGTATATTAAACATGTTTCTGATCGTTCTAATATTTGTACTGGGTTAAATTTTATTTTATTTCCTATTATTGGTCATTACATTTGTAGCCTAAATCTTAGCTTTTTGATTTGCTATTCCAGAAATTTCGATAAGGATCTAGCTTGCAATATTGCGCATCGTGAATTTTATTTACACGATGTGTCGAAAACTGTTCGATTTCCGGTTGTTTGAAAATGATGAATTAGGGAAGGGTAACTACTTTTTCTTTTCTTTTTTTTTTTCTTTTTTGTTAAAGAGACATTTCTGAGTTTGCTGCAATTTTTAAGATGTTGTCGACTAACAGAGACTTTTTGACGACTGTAATTACATATCAAATAAAAAAAATTGCATAAAATATTAGTGGCTGTATATTAAACGTGTTTCTGATCGTTCTAATATTTGTACTAGGTTAAATTAATTTTATTTGCTAAAATATATTTTTTCGTACGTACGAAATTATTTGAAGACGAAATCCAGTTTAATCGTAGAAATATTTTACAAGTCGGAAACATCGTATAATGCAAGAAACTCGGGAATGTCCCATTAAATGATTTGGGTGATATTTGTGTTTATCATTTATTAATATATTGATATTTTAATAGTAGTTTTTCATCTTACTCTAATACTTTCAGTAACATCAGTTATGATAGTATTGCAGCTGAGAACTACAATATTAAGATGTTGTTTTATATGTTGTCATAGCAATTGGTACAATTAACTTGTTTCTTTGTTTTTTTTTTAAAATAGCTTACGCTACTAATGACATTATTTTCGTCGATTAGATATCAAGCTTGACATTGTACATACATTTCCAGATCATATACACAAAAAAAACCAGCAACGGTATAATTTAACATACTTAGACGTACTCTAAACATTTCCATCAAAATTCCATTAATATTTTAAAGTAATAGACTCTAGTTTTTAAACAATACGGCATACTGTTTACTGTTAAAGCCGTTTTTAAACATTGGATTCAAACATTACTTAATATTTTGTTTTTTACATGTATATCATCGATATCTGTACATTCTAAGTGTTTCTAGACATCCTGCTGTTTCTAATGCCACGAACTGCATTTTTATATATACTCTTCAAAAAAGTTAGGGGAACTCTAATAAGAATTTACAATTGCCAAAATTGTAAGGTATATTAGCTGTGGGGAATGGTTATATGATAATTGTGAATTAATTGGGCAAACATTACAACCGGTAGTTCAGTATTACAGTAGGTTTTACGACCACCAAAGATCTTGAAGGACGATTGGGGTCAGAAGTGAAATTTGAAAAATAACTAAAAACAAAACAATAACAACTGTATGATCAACAGAATGAAAAAGATTGACAGAAATAATGTTTCACGGTGATTAATCGACCTTCCTTGAAATAGTCAAAATCGAGAATGACACCCCACGTACGGGTACGGGGCAACTGCGTGAAGCATATGTGCAAACTATGGAATGTGTTTCGGTGTGCTGATAAACAGACCTGAACGTTCTTTACTAGGATGTCTGTGGTCAAAACGTATTTTTAATATTTCAGGTTTCCCTACTTTTTTTAAGAGTATATATAAAGACAAGAGACGAGCTCAAATGCCTCGACCAGAAGCGGTCAGATATAAAGGGCCCTATGGGCAACCTAGGGAGACACCACAGCATTGTAGAGGTCTAAAATTAACGAGCTACTCTCGATTCACTAATATCAAAACCTATATTACCTCGGCCATTTACCTTTCGACCGACCGTTCAAAATTGCGCCAAATTCCCTCAATCAAAATTGCACACCCTTTTCTCTTTGGCATTTAACTGCTCCATTCAAATTCCATATCACCACCACCACCACCACCACCCCTACCCTCCTGCTACAGATTTGATCGGGCTGCTGGTGCTCCCTTGCCCCTGCCAGTGCAGGCGGTCCCTCCTCTCCCCAACCCTCCCCTCCCCCCACCTTTCCTGTCATGGACGGAGGAGCCGGCTTTTGTGCCCACAACAGGCGTGCGCTACAACAGCTTGTTCTGAATGTGCACGTAAAACCCTATGACATGACATGACATGAGCTCAAATGTATTTTAAGGGTATTTCCCCGTGTCAACATCACAGACTCTTGTTTCATTCTATTTTAACTTTATCCAAACATGTTTTCGGTTGTCATGAATCTCTTTAACAGTGTTCAAACGAAGAACGATGGATCAGATTTTGACCTGAGAGTGTCACTTTAAAAGTGTTCAAACTAAGATCAATGAATCAGATTTTGACCTGATAGTGTCACTTTAAAAGTGTTCAAACGAAGATCAGTGAATCAGATTTTGACCTCATAGTGTCACTTTAAAAGTGTTCAAACGAAGAACAATGAATCAGATTTTGACCTGAGAGTGTCACTTTAAAAGTGTTCAAACGAAGAACAATGAATCAGATTTTGACCTGAGAGTGTGACTTTAAAAGTGTTCAAACGAAGAACAATGGATCAGTCTTTTACCTGAAAGTGTCTCTTTAAAAGTGTTCAAACGAAGATCACTGTTTGATCGATATTGACCGTACACAGCTGCGGCTTCTTAATATATCTGTTGACACGCTGTGGTGACACGTGTCATTCAAGGGCACATTCACCTGTGGAATCTATTATGGTCATTTTCTATTTTCACATATGTTTTGAAGACGCTTGTTTGTTTGTTTGGTTGTTTTTGTTTTATGGTTGTTTTTGTTTTATGGTTGTTGGGTTGTTGTTGTTGGGTTGTTGTTGTTGTTGTTGTTGTTGTTGTTGTGGGGTTGTTGTTGTTTTGTTTTGTTTTGTTGTTGTTGTTTTGGGGTGGGGTTTTTTTTTTTTTGGGGGGGGGTATTTTGTGTGGATTTTTTTCTATTCTTTGTATAGATTTTTGTGGGTTTGCTTGTCTTGTTGCTGCTGTTGTTGTTGTTGTTGTTGTTGCTTCTGCTGCTGCTGTTGGAGGAACTGTGTTTGGGCTTTTGTTTGGTTTTTTTTTGCTTTTTCTAGTGTGTTTGGGTTTTTTTTTTTTGGGGGGGGGGGTTCTTCTTTTTTTCTTTATTGGTTTATTTGTTTATTTTAGCTTGTTTTCTTTCTTCTTCTTTTTTTTTTCTTCTTTTTTTTTCTTTTTTTTTTCCTTTATTTCTTGTGTTAATTGTTTTTAGGGGTAGTTAATTTTGGTCGTTATTCTTTGTTTCTTTGTTTCTTTGTTTGTTTTCGTTTTATCCTCTAAGGTCACGTGTCATTGTACAGGTGGAATAAGGACACGATCTTTTCCCGAATTTGCTTTGAGGTCAGGTAATATGGGGCGCTCGCTTTGAATCACATGTTGCTGGATACCTGTTTTGAGGTGACAGTTTGTTTCACAGTCAGTTATTGTACACGTGCTTATAATCGGATCATATTTTTCACATCTTTTTTTTTACTTCGCGTCGTTGCGCACGTGTTAAGGTGCACGAGTTTACAGCCATGTGTAATTGTCATGTTTTTATAGTCAGGTTTTGTGCACATATTTATTATCATGTAATAAAGCACGTTGGAATAATCACGTGTTACTGCCCGTGTTAAAATCGGGTGTTAATATGGTCATGTTTATAGTATCGTGTTACTATGTACGTGTTTATAGTCATATGTTTCTGTGCACATTTATAGTAACGTGTTATGCCCATGTTTATATTCTCATGTTATTGTGTACGTGTTTATAACCACGTGTTTTAGTGCACGATTATAGTCACGTGTTATACCCTTGTTTCTAGTCATGTATTATTGTGTACGTGTTGATAGTCATGTGTTTCTGTGCACGTTTATAGTCACGTGTTTTATGCACATGCCAAAGACACGTGTTATTGTGCACGTGCTTCAGGTCACCTATTAGTGTACACGTGTTTATAGTCACGTTTTAGCATGCACATGCTAAAGATACGCGTTTTTAGGCAGGTGCTTAAGGTCATGTGTTAATGTGCACGTGTTTGTAGTTTGTAGTGTTGCTGTGTATGTGTTTATAGTCATATGCTTCTGTGTACATTTTAGTGGTTAATGCCCATGTTTCTAGTTGCATGTTATTGTATACGTGATGATAGTCATGTGTTTCTGCGCATGTTTATAGTCACGTGTTATTATGCGCATGCCAAAGACACGTGTTATTGGGCACGTGCTTCAGGCCACGTGTTAGTGTGCACGTGTTTATAGTCACGTCTTATTGTGAACGTGTTTTAGTCACGTGATATTGTGCACGTGTTTATAGTAACGTGTTATTTTGCACGTGTTTATAATCACGTGTAATTTTCACATGTTTATTCCCGTGTTATTGTGCACGTATTTATAGTCACGTGTTATTGTGCACGTGTTTATAGTCACGTCTTATTGTGAACGTGTTTTAGTTATGTGTTATTGTGCACGTGTTTATAGTCACGTGTTATTACGCACGTGTTTATTGTCAGTGTTATTTTTACTCTTCATGTATTTTAGTCACGTGCTTATAGTCACGTGTTATTGTTCACGTGCTTTACTCACGTGTTATTGCGCATCTGTTTAGAGTCACGAGTCGTTGTACCCGTGGTTATAGTCACGTGCAATTTTGACGAGTTTATAGTCACGTGATATTCTGTACTTGTTTATACGTGTTTATATTCACGTGTTCTTGTGCATGTATGTATAGCCACGTGTTACTGTGCACGTGTTTATAGTTACATGTTAATATGCACGTGTTATTTACTAACTACGAATTTATATTCACATTATTTTGCGCGTGTTTATAGTCAAGTGTTGGTGTGCACGTGTTGTTGTGAACGTGTTTATAGTCACGTGTTACTGTGCACATGTTTATATTCACAGGTTATTGTGCACATGTTTATAGTCACGTGTTATTGTGCACGTGTTTATATTCACATGTTATTGTGCACGTGTTTATATTCACATGATATTGCGCACATGTTTATAGGCACGTGGTATTGTGGCTGTTAAAATCACGAGTTATTTATTTACATGTAATTGTAACCGTGCTTATTGTGACTTGTAATTTTCGCGTGTTTACAGTCACGTGATGTTGTGTACTTTAAAGTCAGGTTTTATTATGTTCGTGTGTATTGCCACGTGCTGATATGCTCATGAATATAACCACGTGTAATTGTGCACCTATGTATTGCCACGTGTTACTGGGCACGCGTTCATTGTGCATGTGTTTATTGCGCATCTTAAAGTCACGTGTCATCTACGAAGAGTTACATATGGCTATAAGCAATTGAACAGTTACATGTGATTATAAAATCGTGCATAATAACACACGGCCATAAACACGTGCCCGATAACACTGACTTTAACATATTAATGTGCACGTGTTTATATTCACGTTACTGTGCACATGTTTATAGTCACGTGTTATTGTGCACGTGTTTATTGTCAGTGTTATTTTTACTCTTTACGTATTTTATTTACGTGCTAATAGTCACGTGTCATTGTCCACTTGCTTTACTCACATGTTATTGTGCATCCGTTTACAGTTATAGTCACGTGCAATTTTGACGAGTTTATAGTCACGTGATACTGTGTGCCTTTAAGTCATGTTTATTATATACATAATGTGTTATCATGTCACGTGCTATGGTTCTTTTATTAATTGGCACGTGTTACTGGCCCTCGTGTTTATTATGCACGTGTTTATGGTGCACCATAAAGTCACGTGCCACGTGTTAATATGCATGTGTTTGTAGTCACGTCTTATTGTGTACATGTTTATAGACACGTGTTTCTGTACACGTGTTCATAGCCATATGTTGTTGTGTACGTTTATTTAGTCACGTGTTTCTCTGCATGTTTATAGCCACCTTTTATTGTGCACATGTTAGAATTATATGTCATTGTACACGTGTTTACAGTCACGTGTTGTTCTGTACATTTTAGTCACGTTTTAAATGTGAACGTGTTAATATTCACGTGTTCTTGTGCATGCATGCATAGTCACGTGTTAATGTGCAACTGTTTACATTTACATGTTACTGTTGATGATAACTAGTTTAATGTGCCCATATACCACTAGGGTTTCGAACACGCCCATCCCGAGTCCGACCTCCGATAAGATCGGTGGCCTGACTCGGGATGGGGGGGGGGGGGGGGGGGGGGGGGTAGAAACTGGGCAGAATTTTGAAAATAGCAATTAGTAAAGAAGTTAATAGATAAAAAAATAAAAAGGTTACAAGCCAAAAATAAAAAAGAATTGACTGCTCGGTCGAATATTTATATAATTTGGAGCATTTTAGAAGGACAGTCCAAAATTAAATAAGAGAAAGAAGAGAGGATCGGACTATTTAATAATATTTAAAAAAAAGAAGTAATTTCGACATAAAAGTTTGAACGCAGATCTAAAAGTTTAAAGTCCGATCGATATGTCCACGCGAGTGGCCTCGTTAAGGCCGTTTGGGTGCACAGCATCTACGGGGAGGTGGTGTTGTTCCTCTCCTCAAAGTGAGGCACCAGTTTCCTGTAGCTGTGGGTGCTAAGGCAGTGGACCATCTGTGGGTACTGGGCGCCGGCGACGATCTTCATGATTCTGTGGATGGTGTTGTTATCCATGTCATGGCTGAGGAATCCCTGTCGGTAAAGATCATCCCGGCGTGACGTCACTACTATAGCTTCCACTCCCCGTAAGTTGAGAGCGCATGAAACCACGTCGAACTTCATCGCTGGCCAAACTGAGAGTCGACATGTTACTGTGCATGTGTTTTAGTCACGTGTTTTTGTGCACGTGTTTATAATTACATGTTAATATGCACGTGTTATTTACTAATTATGAGTTTATACTCACGTAATTTGCACGTATTTATTATGCACATGTTTACGGTGCACGATAAAAAAAAAAAGTTTTATTGAACGACGCACTCAACACATTTCATTTACGGTTATATGGCGTCAGACATATGATTAAGGACCACACAGATTTGGAGAGGAAACCCGCTGTTGCCACTACATGGGCTACTCTTTCCAATTAGCAGCAAGGGATCTTTTATTTGCACTTCCCACAGGCAGGATAGCACAAACCATGGCCTAAGAGGTTTACACCTACCCACTGAGCCTTGTGGAGCACTCACTCAGGGTTTGGAGTCGGTATCTGGATTAACAATCCCATGCCTCGACTGGGATCCGAACCCAGTACCTACCAGCCTGTAGACCGATGGCCTAACCACGACGCCACCGAGACCGGTGGTGTGGTGCACGATAAAGTCACGTATATGTATATGTTTATTGTCACGTGTTAATATGCACGTGTTTGAAGTCACGTTTTATTGTGCATGTTTATAGACACGTGTTTCTGTGTGCACGTGTTTATAGCCACATGTTGTTGTGTACGTTTGTTTCGGCACGTGTCAATGTGCACGTTTACAGTCACGTATTTCTCTGCACGTGTTTGTGTTTATAGCCACCTTTTATTGTGTTAGAATTATGTGTCATTGTACACGTGTTTATAGTCACGTGTTCTTCTGTACGTTTTTAGTCACGTTTTAAATGTGAACGTGTTTATATTCACGTGTTCTTGTGCATGTATCTATATCCACGTGTTAATGTACAACTGTTTATATTTATATGTTACTCTGTATGTGTGTTAGTCACGTGCTATTGTGCACGTGTTTATAGTTACATGTTAATATGCACGTGCTATATACTAACTACCGGTTTATATTCACGTTATTTTAGACGTGTTGATAGTCGCGTGTTGGTGTGTACGTGTTGTTGTGAACGTGTTGTGCACGTGTTTATATTCACATGTTATTGCGCACGTGTTTATAGTCACGTGGTATTGACTCGTGCTGATATGCTCTTGAATATAACCACGTGTATTTGTGCAGCTATATATTGCCACGTGTTACTGGGAACGTGTTCATTGTGCATTTCCTTATTGTACATTTTAAAACCACGTGTCATCTACGAACAGTTACATGTGTCTATAAGGAATCGAACAGTTACATGTGATTATGAAATCGCGCATAATAACACGTGACTATAAACACGTGCCCAATAACACTTTACTTTAACATATTAATGTGCACATGTTTATATTCACATGTTACTGCGCACGTGTTTTAGTCACGTGTTATTGTGCACGTGTTTATATTCACATGTTACTTTGCACATGTTTATAGTCACGTGTTATTGCGCACATGTTTATACTCACGTGTTATTGTGCACATGTTTATATTCACGTGCTATTGTCCGCATGTTTATAGTCACGTGTTATTGTGCACATGTTTATACTCACGTGTTATTATGCATATGTTTATATTCACGTGCTATTGTCCGCATGTTTATAGTGCACGTGTTATAGTGCACATATATTCTAGTATGGTTATGGTCACGTGTGTTGAACACACGTGTAATGTCACGTGTTAATATGTGTTATATACACGTGCATTTGTTCACGTTAGTGGCGACGTCGTAGCCCAGTATGGTAATGGTCACGTGTGTTTGTCTCGTGGTTGATTCACTTAGGTCGGTAGCCCAGCGATCGACTCGCTTGATGCGCGGTCAGCCTGCCCATTATCCCAGTGGGCCCATTGGGCATGTCTCATTTCAGCCAGTGCACCAATACTGGTACATCAAAGGCCGTGGTATGTGCTATCCTGTCTATGGAATGGTGCATATAAAAGATCCCTTGCTGCTAATTGAAACAAGTAGCCCATGTAGTGGCGACAGCGGGTTTCCTCTCTCAATATCTGTGTGGTTCGTAACCATATGTCCGACGCCATATAACCGTAAATAAAATGCTTTGAGTGCGTCGTTAAATAAAACATTTCTTCTTGTTCACTTATTTATAGTCACGTGTTACTGGGCACGTTTATATTCACGTGTTATTATCTACGTTAAAGTCACGAGCTCATGTGCACATATTCACGTGTTTTTATTCACGTGTTATTTTGCACGTGTTTATATTCACGTTTTAATATGCACGTGTTTATATGTACGAATTATTGTTCACGTGTTAATAGTCACGTGTTTATATGCACGTTTTATTCTGCATACTTTATAGTCACGTTATACTGTGTGCGTGGTTATGGCCAGGTGTGGTTGTCGAATAGTTATAGTTATATGTATTTGTTCACCTATTTATAGTCACGTGTTACTGGGCACTTGTTTATTGTCAAGTGTTATTATCTACGTTAAAGTCACGAATGAATGAATGAATGAATGAATGAATGTTTAACGATGTTTATTGTTACTGGTTAATATGCACGTGTTTGTAGTCACGTGATATTGTGCATGTTTATAGACACGTGTTTCTGTGTCCACTTGTTTATAGCCACATGTTGTTGTGTACGTTTGTTTCGGCACGTGTCAATGTGCACGTTTACAGTCACGTGTTTCTCTGCACGTTTTTGTGTTTATAGCCACCTTTTATTGTGTTAGAATTATGTGTCATTGTACACGTGTTTATAGTCACGTGTTCTTCTGTACGTTTTTAGTCACGTTTTAAATGTGAACGTGTTTATATTCACGTGTTCTTGTGCATGTATCTATATCCACGTGTTAATGTACAACTGTTTATATTTATATGTTACTCTGTATGTGTGTTAGTCACGTGCTATTGTGCACGTGTTTATAGTTACATGTTAATATGCACGTGCTATATACTAACTACCGGTTTATATTCACGTTATTATTTGTTGATAGTCGCGTGTTGATAGTGTTTATATTCACGTGTTACTGGTGCACCATGTTTATAGTCACGTGTTGTGCGCACATGTTTATATCACGTGTTATTGTTGTGTATGTGGTATTGCACGCATGTTTTATAGTCACGTGTTATTGTGCACGTGTTTGTACTCACGTGTTATTATGCATATCTTTATATTCACGTGCTATTGCCCGCATGTTTATAGTCACGTGTTATTGTGCACATGTTTATACTCACGTGTTATTATGCATATATTTATATTCACGTGCTATTGTCCGCATGTTTATAGTCACGTGTTATTGTGCACATGTTTGTAGCCTCGAGTTCACGTATTAACAGGCATGTGTTAATATGCACGTGTTTATATACACGTGTTATTGTGCACGTTTATATAATATTCTGTATGGTTATGGTCACGTGTGTTTGTCACGTGGTTATATACACGTGCATGGGTTCACTTAGGGGCGAGACGTAGCCCAGCGATAATGCGCTCGTGGTCGGCTATAGCCCATTGCGTGTTGGTCATTTCAGCCAGTGCAATGGGTTACATCAACCGTGTAATGTGCTATCCTGTCTATGTAATGGTGCATACAAAAGATGTAATTGGCTAATTGAAACAAGTAGCCCATGTAGTGCGACCAGCACTGTTACATCAAATTAATGTGCACATGTGCTTCCTGTCACCATGGATGGGTGCGCCACGTAAAAGATAGGTAACTGTTATTGTGCACGTGTTTATAAAACATGTTTCTTTGCACATGTTTATAGTCCACGTGTTTAATGCGGACAGTGTTTAATTCATACTTACACGTGTTTAAATGTGCACATGTTTACGTATTCACGTATCCATGCTATTGTCCGCATGTTTATATTCACGTGTTATTATTGTGCACAAGTTTTTCAGCCACGAGCACATGTTCACGTATTAATAGGCATGTTTATTAAACGTTTTAATATGCTGGCATGTACGTTTATATACACGTGTTTGGTGTGGCCACGTGTGCATAGGCTCGAATAGTCACGTTATAATTTATGTCATGGTTATGGTCACTTGTGTAATGGGCCAAAGTGTTATTGTCACGTAGTTATAGTCACGTGGTACTGGGCAATTTGTGTTCACTGGTTAGTGGCGACGTGAATGAATGAATGAATATGCCCAGAATAATGTGCTCATGTTTATTGTTACTGTTAATATGCACGTGTTTCAGTGGGCACGTGGGCTATTTGCTCATTTTTATAGACACGTGCACCTGTGTCCACTGGTTTATAGCCACATGTTGTTATGTGCGTTTGTTTCGGCACGTGACAATGGCACGTTTACAGTCACGTGTTTCTCTGCACGTTTTTGTGTTTAAGTAGCCACTGTTATGGCGACAGAATTATTTTCCACTCTGTACACGTGTTTATAGTCACGTAACCATTCTGTACGTTTTTTATATCACCGTAAATAAATGTTTGAACGTGTTTATATTCACGTGTTCTTGTGCATGTATCTATATCCACGTGTTAATGTACAACTGTTTATATTTATATGTTACTCTGTATGTGTGTTAGTCACGTGCTATTGTGCACGTGTTTATAGTTACATGTTAATATGCACGTGCTATATACTAACCTACCGTTTTATATTCCATATTATTTTGCACGTATTGATAGTCGCGTGTTGGTGTGTACGTGTTGTTGGGAACGTGTTGTGCACGTGTTTATATTCACATGTTATTGCGAACGTGTTTATAGTCACGTGCATTTGTTCACTTAGGGGCGAGACGTAGCCCAGCGATAAAGCGCTCGCTTGATGCGCGGTCGGTTTCGGATCGACCCCCGTCAGTGGGCCCATTAGACAATTTCTCATTTCAGCCAGTGTACCAAGACTGGTACATCAAAGGTCATGGTGTTTGCTATTCTGTCTATGAATGGTGCATATAAAAGATCCCTTGCTGCTAATTGAAACAAGTAGCCCATGTACTGGCCACAGCGGGTTTCCCTC
>NC_054713.1:18254941-18337381 GCF_016097555.1 Gigantopelta aegis | reverse complement strand
TTCACGTATTATTTTGCACATGTTTATAGTCACGTTTTAATATGCACGTGTTTACATGTACGAGTTATTGTTCACGTGTTAATAGTCACGTGTTTATATGCACGTTTTATTCTGCATACTTTATAGTCACGTTATACTGTATGCGTGGTTATGGCCAGGTGTGGTTGTCGAATAGTTATAGTTATATGTATTTGTTCACCTATTTATAGTCACGTGTTACTGGGCACTTGTTTATTGTCAAGTGTTATTATCTACGTTAAAGTCACGAATGAATGAATGAATGAATGAATGTTTAACGACACTCCAGCACAAAAATACACATCGGCTATTGGGTGTCACAAATGGTACGTATATGAAAATAGTATAGCATATTTATAGTTACGTGTTTTTGTGCTCGTCTAAAGTTATGGGTTATATATCGCGCGTTTTGTGGTGATGTTTTACCGTCGTGAGTCTAGTCACGTATTGTATACGAGTTTTGAGTCGTGTGCTGTGTCATTCATTTCGAGGTAAAATCATTACCAGGTCTGAGTCGCATGTTATTTGTGATGCATCTGTAATATCATGTTCTGTTGTAGTGCTGTTTTGCCATGACATTCTACTGCGGGATGTGTTAATTGATCGCGAGATATTTTGCGTGGATTTTCAAATATTGTTATATGCGTTTTGATGTGACATTCTTATGTGGAATATCTTTAGAGTAAAGGATTGTTTAATGCTCAGCTTGTTTTACGTATCATTGTGCACAAACTTTGAGACATAACACGATTCTCTTAAGGAAGGAAATGTATGTGCTACCCTGTCTGTGGGGTGGTGCATATAAAAGATCCCTTGCTATTAATGGAACAAAATACAGCGGGTTTCCTCTCTAAGAATATATGTCAAGTTACCAAATGTTTCACATCCAATAGCCGATGATTTATAAATCAATGTGCTCTAGTGGTGTTGTTAGATAATAATAATTTTAAAAAATTAATTTAAAAAAAAAAAAATATATCAACAACAACAATATACATAAAGTGTGTGGATTATATCTATTCGTGTGTATATATTTTGCCATTTATATGTATGTATATAAAACAGTGTATACCATACAAAATGTAAAAAATATTGTGAGACAGTGAGCTCAGGGAACCCCAAACCTGACACTGCCATTTTTTATTCTGGGGAAAAAAAAAAAATAATAATAATAATAATAAATAAATAAATAAATAAATAATAAAAAAATAAAAATAAAGTTTCTGATAGTGGATCATTTAATCAATCATGACTTTGCTTAAAACATCCTTTCGACTCTGCCATGTGCAGCGATAGATTTTGATCACGGAATACGGTTTTGTCATTCTGATTCATCATGAAGATAATACGAGTTTTAAGTCACACGTTATTGCATACATGTTTTGGGGTGGCATTTTGTGTGTACGTTTTCAGGTTGCATAGTGCCAAAGAAGAGAGTTCCGTGTCAAAGTTCGAAGGAAGGAAGGAAATGTTTTATTTAACGACGCTGTGACGGTACATGCTCTTAAATTTGTTTCGCCTGTGGCGATTTTAATTGTGTTAGAGGGCCGTGTGCAGTTTCATTGCACTTAAGCCCAGATGGGCAACTTGTTACGTAAGACTTCTGCGCGACAGTCCTCGATCGGTACGCCTAATACACACCCTTAGCCAGGTGCGGAGGCCATGTGGCGAGTAGTTACGTAATACCCCTGCGAGTGCGGTTTTTACAACCGTGATTTGGCGACGATGGCGTCAGTAAGTCTGACGATCAGAGAGAAATATACCGACTCTAGTAGAGTTGGAATATGAGATGATACGTGAGGTACCGCCTTGTACCCCCAGGCAAAATCCTGATTTATAATAAATAGCTAGTGTTTTAGAGAGATCGAAAGAACGAATTAGGAAGGCTCCAGGGGATCACGGACGTCGTCCTATGAACGAAATATATTAGTTCAGACGGGACTTTGGTAATTATATATTTTCTGCTCTGTGTATAACCTTGATGTGATTGATGTGACTTTAAATATTTTGATACTGTATTATACCAATATTCTTTAGACAGTGTCTTCGGTCATCTGACGAAGTAAATCGTAGACTTTTTGTTCTAACATTATACGAGTATTTGGTAATATAAAGCTTAGCCAGTCATCCTAGACGACCTAGGTACACTGTAGGTTATTGTCTTTATTGTGATAGGTACCAATATTACTTCTGTGTCACAAGGTTACTGAATGAGTAGTTAGGGTTAATTAAAAATTAACCCGTTAGGAATAGAGCTGTAATTCCTTTATTAATTAAGTTCCCCTGGAAGCGTTCCTAAATTATCACACGTTACTGAACGAGTAGTAAGGGTTAATTAAAAATTAACCAGTTAGGAATAGGTGTTGTAATTCCTTTATTAATTAACTTCTCCTGGAAGCGTTTCTCAATTATCACACGTGTGGGTGTGGTGTAACGGTGAAGTGATTCGCATATTGTGTAACTAGACACCTAGAGATTAACTAATTAAGTGATCAGTTCTGGGTTGTTATTATTGCTGTTATTAATGAACTACTACGGCTGTACATTTGTCAGCGTAGATTAATACAGATTCCAAAGTGTATTGTGTTTTTGTTGTGTTTCTAGAGAACTAACGTGCTATAATAATATATACTTTATATAAGATCGTATCTCTGATCATACCTAGAGACGAGCCATACTAGGGTTTAACAACCTGTTACAGAGAGATCTAATAGATATACAGTTAGGAGAGAGATTTTGATAATCGTGTTTTATTCAGTTACGGGAATTATAGAATCCCCGTGACAGACGCACACTCAACACATTTTATTTACGGTTATATGGCGTCAGACATATGATTAAGGACCACACAGATATTGAGAGAGGAAACCCGCTGTCACTACTTCATGGGCTACTCTTTTCGATTAGCAGCAAGGGATCTTTTATATATGCACCATCCCACAGACAGGGTAGTACATACCACGGCCTTTGATATACCAGTCGTGGTGCATTGGCTGGAACGAGAAATAGCCCAATGGGCCCACCGACGGGGATCGATCCCAGACCGATCGCGTATCGAGCGAGCGCTTTAACACTGGGTAACGTCCTGCTCCTACCCAAGAAGAGAGTTCCGGGTGAAAGTTCGAGGTGCACTGTCAACTATTTAAAAGCAGCAGCGGGTGTGATTGGTAGTAATATGTGACATTGATTATTTGTGCAAATACTATTATCCATTGGCAATAAATAAATACACTTTTATTTGTTATACAGTTGTTATGCAGAGGTTGAAACTTATGCGAGGTACCCCCAAAAATGGAACTGCAATTTTCAGCAAAACGGACGGTTGCTATTAAAAACATTAATTAAATCTCTTAATAGGTATGTTACTCCCACCCCCACCCCATTTTCTTGCAGGTAGATTAGATGTGAGGTGCAACTCTTTTTATTGCTGTACTTCCTGGGTGTGTTGATACGCTGGAAGTACAGCAATAAAAACTGTTGCACTTCACATCTAAGCTTTATTAATAAACGTTAACATTATCGATAATAGGAATTGATTTGGTCTATTAGAACCTTCAGCCACGTGACATTGTGGTCACGTTTTGACGTATTGTTGCGCACAGCTTTGAAATAAACGTTCAGCATGGCAAGTGTTTCGAGTCACGAGCTGAGCAATGCAAACACAGGTTGCAGGATCAAAAGCATTGAATAATATGCAGGCGAGGTTGAAACTTTAACCGCTGATATGAAGGTCGATGGAGACGTATTTTTAGGATATCAGAAATGTCAAGATGCTGAAATGGTCGCTCGGTGCACTATGTCAGCCAATGACAAAACATTAAGGTAATAGAACTCTTTGACCGAAGATTTATATAGCCCAACTTTATGATACCATCGGGACGACTGATTAAACAAGATTATGCGCCTTTAAATTACACATTTCTCTTTCTTCTTCGGTTTTTTTTTTTTTTTTTTTTTTTTTTTTTTTGTTGGTGTTGTTTGTTCGTTAGTTTTATTTGCTTTCTTTGTTTTTGTTTTTATCTGGTTAATTCAAAGGGGGTTTATTTATCAATTAGAGGCACTGATCTTAATTCTTGAACATTGTAACTTATTGTGGGCTATTACAGGGGGGAGGGGGTTACCGTTAAATCACATATTGCTTACATCTTTTCACTTAAGTTTAGTATCCAATGGAATCCCATAGGCGACAATGTTAACATCTGTCGCTAAAAATAATTATGCAATATTATCAATCACAAATTAGACACATAGATATCACAACCTCTCCCCCAAAGTAACAACTGTAGAAGTGAAATCTTTCATCGCTTATTTGCAATATAATGAGGTTAAGAAAAGAAAATTCGTTTGGAAAGGAGGGGGATCAGGTCGACCCCAGGGTACCCCCCCCCCCAGGGTACCCCCCCCCCCCGGTCCTGCTTACTCGCCTGGAATGTGAAGACAAAAAGGTTATGGACAGACAGACAGACAGACAGATATCTTTATTTACGTGTCGACTCATGTACAACATAATTACATGTAAAATAAACATATAAAAGTGCATAAGCAATTCCATAGGGAACTTTGTGGGAGGTTTGGAGAGGAATCGTAAAACAAATAAAATTAATATATAATAAAATTATAACTGTCGCAAAATATAGGGGGCGTGCCCCTGCCCCCCCCCCCCCCCCCCCGATCCGCCTCTGTGCTTTGGCGTATGAACAGCAGTTGAAAGTTTTGACGACCGGATTATAAAATTATTCTTTAATCATCTGGTACTCGCATGGTTATCAAAACTGAAGAACAGAAACCGGAGTTTGCTGAACACGTATCTCATTTCACCGTTGAAGGTAACGGATCAATACGTTACCCTGTTTTACTATGACGGGGATCGATCCAAGACCGACAAGCGAGCGCTTTACCACTGGGCTACGTCCCGGCCCTCCTGGATGAGAAAAAAATAATAAGAGAATTGTTCCACCGACGGGATTCGATCCTTCAGCTCTGGGAGAACGCTAGTTTTTAAACACTACAATCGTGTTTTATTCAGTTACGGGAATTATAGAATCCCCGTGACAGACGCACACTCAACACATTTTATTTACGGTTATATGGCGTCAGACATATGATTAAGGACCACACAGATATTGAGAGAGGAAACCCGCTGTCACTACTTCATGGCTACTCTTTTCGATTAGCAGCAAGGGATCTTTTATATATGCACCATCCCACAGACAGGGTAGTACATACCCACGGCCTTTGATATACCAGTCGTGGTGCATTGGCTGGAACGAGAAATAGCCCAATGGGCCCACCGACGGGGATCGATCCCAGACCGATCGCGTATCGAGCGAGCGCTTTAACACTGGGTAACGTCCTGCTCCTACCCAAGAAGAGAGTTCCGGGTGAAAGTTCGAGGTGCACTGTCAACTATTTAAAAGCAGCAGCGGGTGTGATTGGTAGTAATATGTGACATTGATTATTTGTGCAAATACTATTATCCATTGGCAATAAATAAATACACTTTTATTTGTTATACAGTTGTTATGCAGAGGTTGAAACTTATGCGAGGTACCCCCAAAAATGGAACTGCAATTTTCAGCAAAACGGACGGTTGCTATTAAAAACATTAATTAAATCTCTTAATAGGTATGTTACTCCCACCCCCACCCC
This sequence comes from Gigantopelta aegis, assembly GCF_016097555.1. Taxonomy (NCBI): domain Eukaryota; kingdom Metazoa; phylum Mollusca; class Gastropoda; order Neomphalida; family Peltospiridae; genus Gigantopelta; species Gigantopelta aegis. Next base: position 18,331,714 of record NC_054713.1, on the reverse strand, counting down.
ATTTTCTTGCAGGTAGATTAGATGTGAGGTGCAACTCTTTTTATTGCTGTACTTCCTGGGTGTGTTGATACGCTGGAAGTACAGCAATAAAAACTGTTGCACTTCACATCTAAGCTTTATTAATAAACGTTAACATTATCGATAATAGGAATTGATTTGGTCTATTAGAACCTTCAGCCACGTGACATTGTGGTCACGTTTTGACGTATTGTTGCGCACAGCTTTGAAATAAACGTTCAGCATGGCAAGTGTTTCGAGTCACGAGCTGAGCAATGCAAACACAGGTTGCAGGATCAAAAGCATTGAATAATATGCAGGCGAGGTTGAAACTTTAACCGCTGATATGAAGGTCGATGGAGACGTATTTTTAGGATATCAGAAATGTCAAGATGCTGAAATGGTCGCTCGGTGCACTATGTCAGCCAATGACAAAACATTAAGGTAATAGAACTCTTTGACCGAAGATTTATATAGCCCAACTTTATGATACCATCGGGACGACTGATTAAACAAGATTATGCGCCTTTAAATTACACATTTCTCTTTCTTCTTCGGTTTTTTTTTTTTTTTTTTTTTTTTTTTTTTTTTGTTGTTGGTGTTGTTTGTTCGTTAGTTTTATTTTGCTTTCTTTGTTTTTGTTTTTATCTGGTTAATTCAAAGGGGGTTTATTTATCAATTAGAGGCACTGATCTTAATTCTTGAACATTGTAACTTATTGTGGGCTATTACAGGGGGGAGGGGGTTACCGTTAAATCACATATTGCTTACATCTTTTCACTTAAGTTTAGTATCCAATGGAATCCCATAGGCGACAATGTTAACATCTGTCGCTAAAAATAATTATGCAATATTATCAATCACAAATTAGACACATAGATATCACAACCTCTCCCCCAAAGTAACAACTGTAGAAGTGAAATCTTTCATCGCTTATTTGCAATATAATGAGGTTAAGAAAAGAAAATTCGTTTGGAAAGGAGGGGGATCAGGTCGACCCCAGGGTACCCCCCCCCCCCCAGGGTACCCCCCCCCCCCGGTCCTGCTTACTCGCCTGGAATGTGAAGACAAAAAGGTTATGGACAGACAGACAGACAGACAGATATCTTTATTTACGTGTCGACTCATGTACAACATAATTACATGTAAAATAAACATATAAAAGTGCATAAGCAATTCCATAGGGAACTTTGTGGGAGGTTTGGAGAGGAATCGTAAAACAAATAAAATTAATATATAATAAAATTATAACTGTCGCAAAATATAGGGGGCGTGCCCCTGCCCCCCCCCCCCCCCCCCCGATCCGCCTCTGTGCTTTGGCGTATGAACAGCAGTTGAAAGTTTTGACGACCGGATTATAAAATTATTCTTTAATCATCTGGTACTCGCATGGTTATCAAAACTGAAGAACAGAAACCGGAGTTTGCTGAACACGTATCTCATTTCACCGTTGAAGGTAACGGATCAATACGTTACCCTGTTTTACTATGACGGGGATCGATCCAAGACCGACAAGCGAGCGCTTTACCACTGGGCTACGTCCCGGCCCTCCTGGATGAGAAAAAAATAATAAGAGAATTGTTCCACCGACGGGATTCGATCCTTCAGCTCTGGGAGAACGCTAGTTTTTAAACACTACAGAATATTTTTCACTATTAGAGCCGTTTATGATCACTGAAATCAAACATTACTTATATTTTATTCTTTAGATTATCCATTTCCGTAGAACCGAAGTGTTTCTGGCCATCCTGGTGTTTGTAGTACCAAAAAATTCATTTTTCATATTTTTAAAAACGCACGTGCTCCTGAAAAGTGGCGGTTTATTGATTCGAGTTCTAGTCTATTTTTAAGGATATTTTTGGTTTTAACGTCACAGACTCTTCTTTCACTCTACTGTAACTTTAACCAAATGAGTTACAGGTTTGTAAATTAACTAAACTTAGTGTCCATTTTAAACTAGGATCTGCGCCTTAAAGCGTCTACGTGTGGCGCTACTGACGCTAAAATATCGAACACAAGAAGACGATGAAATCGAAGCGATCGACGAAATGGCAGAATTCCGCATTGCCCCCTCGTTAGTTTTACGGCTTGGCGAAGATTATCAAACAGTCACTGCGTCTCAATAAGGTACTCTTTCCGCGCTTCCATTTGGCGCGATATTGAACGCGACCCTGGTGTCACTCTCACATGTCGTTTTCATTTATTGCTAAATGTTTCCTCGAAGCACAATGACCCAATGGCGCTCTCGCCCCAGCTGGGAAATGGGTAATTATAAAAATGTCTTTTGCGAGGGAATTAATTTTACTTTTTCATTATCGCCGGGGTAATTATGTGAGTAACCCACGGCGAAAATCACGGTCGTGTTGGCGACTTTGAGTTGGGCAAGTTCATCAAGGTGGAATATAAATCATATGTCTATCAATATTATATTTACCATAGACGTACCGTCGTCTGATAGTGCGTTATGTGATATATTACAGGGGTCGATATTAATCCGAAAGAATGGAAGTGGAGAAAACAATGAAAACCAAAAAAAACTGTAGTAATATAAGTAAGTGACATACAGTAGTAACAATGTGTCAATAACAGCAATAAAATAAATAAAACTAATTAATTTATTAACTGGGGCGTAGCCAGAGAGGAGGAAAAAAACGCCGAAGCAAACCCAGACCTGTAAAATAAATATCAGTGTCATGGGGAAAATAAAATAAATCTGGGGAAATTCCAGACGAGGCAAGCGGCTTTTTTCGATTTTTGTTTTATTGCCATGTAGGCGAAAATATTTAAATATTACACACATAGCGGTATAGGTGAATGTAGTAAAATAATTTGCAAATTATTATTATTATTATTTTTTTTTTTTTTTTTTTTTTTTTTTTTTAAACCATAAATGAATGAATGAATGAATGTTTAACGACACCGTAGCACGAAAAATACATCGGCTATTGGGTGTCAGACTATGGTAAATGCAAAAAAATAATTGATGATCAACAGTTAAATTAAAACACAGTGTAAAAAACTGTGCAAAAAATAGAAATATCACAGATAGATCAAATTAAAATTTACAGTAAAAGTCAGTATCACGTAGGAACTGTAAAATAAGTTCTGGATGGAATCGAAATGATTCCATCACATTTGTTTGTTCAAATATATCTTTCCGAGTTTCTTTGAGATGATGGCACTCCACCAAAATGTGGCGTACCGTCAGAGTACACTGACCGTGCTCACACTGAGGTGGAGGTTCCTTCTTCAAAATAAATGAATGGGTTAAAGGGACATTCCTGAGTTTGCTGCAATCTTTAAGATGTTATCGACTAACAAAGACTTTTTAACGATTGTAATTACATATCAAATATATTTTTCTGCATAAAATATTAGTGGCTGTATATTAAACGTGTTTCTGATCGTTCTAATATTTGTACTAGGTTAAATTTCATTTTATTTCCTAAAAATTATTTTTTTGTACGTACGAAAGACAAAATTCAGTTTGGGCTTCTTACAAATACTGAGACGACCAGAAACACACTGAATATACAGACTGATATTCTAAACAAGAAAATATACATAATGTGTAAGTTTAATCGTGGAAATATTTTATTAGTTGGAAACATCTTACAATGCAGCAAACTCAGGAATGTCCCTTTAAGTAAGTATGACCGATGCGAGCACGACACAAGACTATTTCATCTTTCCTGCACTGTCTATAGGAGGACTGCCACTCTCCCAAGAGTACCGTACCTCATTTCTGCAGGCACGTAACCTGACTGACAATTTTTAAGGCCTTATAAACAATGTTATAACAGTTATGGACCCCAGTCTGAGACTCGAATGAAACACCATATGAAGGCCTTATAAACAATATTATAACAGTTACTGACCCGGCCTATGATACTCAAATGAAAACACTATATGAAGGCCTTATAAACAATTTGTAACTGTTATTGACCTGGCCTATGAGACTCAAATGAAACACTATATGAGACGTGAATGAAAACACAATATGAAGGCCTTATAAACAAGTTGTAACTGTTATTGACCCGGCCTATGAGGCTCAAATGAAACACCATATGAAGGCCTTATAAACAATATTGTAACTGTTACTGACCCGGCCAACGAGACTCAAATGAAACCACAATATGAAGGCCTTATAAACAATATTATAACTGCTATTGACCCGGCCTATGAGACTCAAATGAAACACTATACGAAGGCTTTATAAACAATACTATATCTGTTATTGGCCTGGCGTCTGAGACTCAAATGAAAACACTATATGAAGGCCTTATAAACAATACTACATCTGTTACTGACCTGGCGTCTGAGACTCAAATGGAAACACCATATACAGGCATTGTAAACAATTTTGTAACTGTTATTGACCTGGCGTCTGAGACTCGAATGAAAACACTATATGAAGGCCTTATAAACAATATTATAACTGCTATTGACCCGGCCTATGAGACTCAAATGAAACACTATATGAAGGCCTTATAAACAATACTATATCTGTTATTGACCTGGCGTCTGAGACTCAAATGAAAACACTATATGAAGGCCTTATAAACAATACTACATCTGTTACTGACCTGGCGTCTGAGACTCAAATGAAAACACTATATGAAGGCCTTATAAACAATACTATATCTGTTATTGACCTGGCGTCTGAGACTCAAATGAAAACACTATATGAAGGCCTTATAAACAATACTACATCTGTTACTGACCTGGCGTCTGAGACTCAAATGGAAACACCATATACAGGCATTGTAAACAATTTTGTAACTGTTATTGACCTGGCGTCTGAGACTCGAATGAAAACACTATATGAAGGCCTTATAAACAATACTACATCTGTTATTGACCTGGCGTCTGAGACTCAAATGAAAACACTATATGAAGGCCTTATTAACAATATTGTAACTGTTATTGACCCGGCCTATGAGACTCAAATTAAAACACTATATGAAGGCCTTATAAACACTATTGTAACTGTTATTGACCCGGCCTATGAGACTCAAATTAAAACACTATATGAGGGCCTTATAAACAATATTGTAACTGTTATTGACCTGGCATCTGAGACTCAAATGAAACACTATATCAAGGCCTTATAAACAATATTGTAACTGTTATTGACCCGGCCTATGAGACTCAAATGAAACACTATATGAAGGCCTTATAAACAATATTGTAACTGTTATTGACCTGGCGTCTGAGACTCAAATGAAAACACTATGTGAAGGCCTTATAAACAGTACTACATGTTATTGACCACCAGGCGCCTAAGACTATGAAAACACTATACCGGCGTATCGAAATCACATTTTATTTCAGAATAGCTGGATACATCTAAGACATAAACACTTGAAATGGCCTGATTGATCGCACGTTTTGACGTCAAGGACGTCTCGAAACCATAGTCTCCACTCGACACGCTAACAAGCCTCTGGTTACCACGGGCTGGATTCTAGTCACAAGATGGTCAAAATTCTTTAGGCGGAATACTGTATTGGCCGAACAAATGGTCACGGTTTTCTCTTCTTTCTTTTTTTTCTTTGTTTTATTCATTCTTTCTTTCTTTCTTTCTTGGGGCGGGACGTAGGCCAGTGGTAAAGCGTTCGACTGATGCTCGGTCGGGTTAGGATCGAACCCCGTCAGTGGGCCCATTGGGCTATTTCTCGTTCCAGCTAGTGCACCACGACTCGTATATCAAAGATCATTGTATGTGCTATCCTGTCTAATCGCTTACTAATTAATTTTTAAAATGTAGCTGGTTTCCTCTCTAAGACTATGTGTCAGAATTACAAAATGTTTGACATCCAATTTAACTTTTTGTTTGTTTCTTCTTTTTTTCTTCTTGTTTTCCTTCTTTTTCTTTGTCGTCTTCTCGGGGTTTTTTCCTTCCCTTCTCTCTCTCTGTCTTTCTGTGTGTGTGTGTGTGTGTGTGTGTGTGTCTCTCTCTCTCTCTCTCTCTCTCTCTCTCTCTCTCTCTCTCTCTCTCTCTCTCTCTCTCTCTCTCTCTCTCTCTCTCTCTCTCTCTCTCTTCTACTTTTTATTCTTCTTCCAGGACCCGCGGTATGTTTTTTAAAGTGGGGAGTCACTGTCAATTTGATGGCTTTGGAGGGTTCGCGAGACATTCTCTCCCAAGAATATTATAACCTGCAGGTGTTAAAAGACGACGTTTCCAAACTGAACACAGTAACAGGACAAAATGGTGGGATGCCCCCCCCCCCCCCCCCCTTTCCACGGCTCATGTTCTTCGATTTCGTCTTCGTCATCATTTTCTTGTTCAATCTTTTTTGTATGTGTGTGTTTAATGTTTTATGTTCTGAAGCCAGACGAAGTTCAAGTATCATCGATATTACAAGACGGAGTGTGGAAATGACAATTATTGTTGTTCTGAACGGTCCGGCAACATCTCCTGACAAAGCCTGAAGACATTTTTTCCAAATCATATGATTTGACCGCGATCAGCGAGACCGAGTAATTACGGGTAACCCTACGAACGCAATAAGGTGTTATATGAAGTCTTGTAAGAAACGTGGTTTGTCTGGATGTCGTGTTAAGCTGAAATATGTCATTATGGTGTGTCCATTTTCTGTCTACGTCTACATTATACAATGAAATAGACCAACACCGGAATAAGGTTATTGAATATACCTGCGTCATTTGTTTACTTGGTATTTAGTGATGATGATGATGATGATGATGATGATGATGACGGTTGTGTGTATGGTGGTGGTGATGTTGATGGTGGTGATTTTGATGGTGATGATGATGACGGTTGTGATGATGGTGGTGGTGATGTTGATGGTTATGGTCGTGGTGGTGATGTTGATGGCGATGATAGTGGTGGTGGTGTTGATGATGATGATGATTATGATGATGGTGGTGGTAGTGACGGTGGTGGTAGTGATGGTGGTGGTGAAGTCGATGAAAGTTGGCTTGTCTGACGACGATGATGATGATGATGATGATAATAATAATAATAACCGTGTTGATGCTGGTGGTGATGACGGTGGTGATAATGATGATGATGATGGTGATGGCGACATTGACGATACAGAGGGGGGGGAGGAAGAAGGGGGGGGAATATTGAAGAGATGGGGTAGGTGAGGAGAGAGAGAAACCGGAAGGGACGACAACAGAGAGGGGTAAGAAACCAGCTACTTTTCACTGTCAATAAGCAGGAAGACATCCCCTTGACAGCCCAATGACATCCACGTTGTAGTAGATTTAGTGGTACACAATCCACAGACGTTAGTCAGTTTGAACAGGTTTTCTGTCTTTCATCTAGTTAACGAGAATAAACAGTGTTTTGTTCTCACATAACGTGTCCACTTTATACAAGGTTTTAACCGGGCTCCAAAATGGTGATGTACAAGAAATACCCGATCTCCCAATTAGCTATTTGGCGATTTGGTAGTCGAATATACCTGACCAATTCAGCTTCAATTCGCACATGACGATTTAGCTCAACAGTAAAACAAACTAATAGACATTTTTAACGACTATAGTTATATATTAATTAAAGGGACATTGAGTTTGCTGCATTGTAAAATGTTTCCGACTAATAAAATATTTCTACGATTAAACTTACATATTAAATATATTTTCTTGTTTAGAATATCAGTGTCTGTATATTCAATGTGTTTCTGGTCGTCTTAATATTTGTAAGAAGCCCAAACTGGATTTTGTCTTCAAATAATTTCGTACGTACGAAAAAAAACTTATTTTAGGAAATAAAACTAATATTAACCTAATACAAATATTAGAACGATCAGAAACACGTTTAATACACTGCCACTAATATTGTATGCAGAAATATATATTTGATATGTAATTAGTCGATAACATCTTAAAAATTGCAGCAAACTCAGGAATGTCCCTTTAAAGATTATTCTTGTCATTGTCTGTATACGCACAATATGTTTCTGACCTACCTAATTCTGGTAATAACGACAGCTTCACTTCACTTCCTTTTATATGTTTTTTTTTTTCTTATGTACGAAATTATTTCGACGTATGAAAAACAGTCTGTGCTATTGTAAACATTAGCATGACCATGGCCCGTGCTTATAAAACATTTAGAGTCCAGACTCAATCTCTAATGACGTCAAACACATAAAATGTGTTTGGAGTTATCATGACATTAGTATCTCAGACTCTATTAGAAGACGTTTGTTTTTGTTTAACGAAACCACTAGAGCACATTGATTATTAATCATCGGCTATTAGATTGGTACATTTGGTAATTTGACATATAGGCATAGAGAGGAAACCCGCTACATGTTGTCTTTAGTAGCATGGTATATTTTATATGCACCATCCCACAGACAGGATAGCGCATACCACGGCCTTTGATATATCAGTCGCGGTGCACTGGCTCGAACGATAAATAGCCCATCGGGCCCACCACCGAGAATCGATCGTAAACCGACCGCGCATCAAGCGAGTGCTTTGCCACTGGGCTACGTACCCTAACCCACCCTCCACCCACCCGACTCTATTAGAGTCTTGAGTCTAGACTTTAAAAGTTTTATAAGCACCAGGCCAGGGTCCCATGTTATGAAGCGATCTTAGCGATAAGATCACCTTAAGTGCATAGCTATCTTATGTATTTTAAAAGGTGATCTTAGAGCTACGATCGATTCGCAAAATGGGTCTCTGAGCCACATTGCATATGCAGACACTGACATTCTAAACGCGGAAATGTATTTAAAATGTAACTGCGTCGTTAAAATAGTATCCCCTCCTTTATTCCTTCCTTCTGAGGGAGTGACTCATTGTGATGATGTCGTTAATATTCATATGAAGAGTTCAGGCGCAAAACGCGATATATCCATTTTTCATTTTCAGTAAAAATTGATTTTTTAATTGGCGTATATCGCGTTTTGATAGAAAAAAAACCGGGATTTACCCAATACGATTTCATAAGGATCAATCACGTTTTGCAGCAAATCAGCGAGCCTACGATTAGCCCTTACTGACATACAATAATGGCCTTAACTAAAAACTTGAAAGAAAATGGTTTATATCGCGTTTTGCGCTTGAACTCTTCATATATTTGTTCCAGCGATTCCACAGTTTGCTGGTATCCTGGGTTACGAACACGGAGCCACAGCGCACCACCTCGGGTAATGCATGGCTTTTAACTAAAACACGGCATGTACAGGGGGCTACTCTCGTCACTATGAATACAGATTATCATTTTCAACCGCTCCTTTTTTTTAGCCAGATAGGATTGAGAATTACACTAATCTAACTGGTCAGTCAAACAGCCAATCAACATCGTTAGGTAATTAATCAAGATAGGAAGCCGTTAATTATAACCCTTCTCTTTCAGCGTTCTCATTGGTTCAACCCAGCCAATCACGGATTAGGAGCACCGCCTGTACATAACTGTTAATAAACTTCACGAGTTTTGCCTTTGCACCCCCTCCCGCCCCGGAGTCGGTCACTGGCGAAGTCAGAGGCTGAATCCGGGGTGGGCGTGCCTGAACCCTAGTGGATAGGTGCACGTAAAATGAGTTGCCTGGCCTGGCCTTTGCACTTGCACCATGTACTACCGATAACAAGTTCTATTATAGCTATACAAGGTGAGTCACTTAGGGTCCAGGAAGAAGAGACTGATAAGAAACCAGACAACCAGCTTCACGGACAAGTGGATAGATAACAAGTAAGGTTACTTAGTAGAACATCATTCATGTTATCAACAATTGCCAACATAGTTAAAAGTTTAAGAGGGCGGGAATCGAAATTTGACTTCGTTCGTGTATACAGTTATTGACATATTATTCTTTCTGTCTTTAGTCAACTCCTTACCTAAATAGATACTTTTTATTGGTAACCAAATTAAGAATGCTAAGCACTAGGCTTTTTAACCAATACTCACACTATAAGGGTAAAACCCTTCAAACTAGGTAGCTAGACTAGTATAATTCCCCCCTCTCCTTGTATTTCATTATAATCTAAGGATGGGGGTGGGGGGGGGGGATGGGTGGCTTTGGATTGCCGTTGATTACATTAGAATAGGGACTTAGGACAATAGGAACAACCTTAACCCCAAACTAGGATTTACAAACAGACAGCATGCACAACCGCAACAGTACATAGGGTGCATTGACTAATGATAACAATGCACCCGCCCCCATTTAATGACCCAGCACGTACTCTAATAAGAAGCTGTTCAAAAGAATACCGGCTCCTAGTACACAATTGCACTGCACCCAGGGGAAGCTGGACAAAAGAATACCAGCCTACCCTATCCCACCCCCAATCTACACAATTGCACGGGTCTCCCCTGGGTTGTCATGCCACGACCAGAAGCGGTCAGACCCTTTTTAAGGGCCCTATGGGCAACCTAGGGAGACAGCACAGCATCATAGAGGTCTAATTAACGAGCTACTCTCGATTCACTAATGTCAACCTAGGGAGACACCACAGCATCATAGAGGTCTAATTAACGAGCTACTCTCGATTCACTAATGTCAACCTAGGGAGACACCACAGCATCATAGAGGTCTAATTAACGAGCTACTCTCGATTCACTAATGTCAACCTAGGGAGACACCACAGCATCATAGAGGTCTAATTAACGAGCTACTCTCGATTCACTAATGTCAACCTAGGGAGACACCACAGCATCACAGCATCATAGAGGTCTAATTAACGAGCTACTCTCGATTCACTAATGTCAACCTAGGGAGACATCACAGCATCATAGAGGTCTAATTAACGAGCTACTCTCGATTCACTAATGTCAACCTAGGGAGACACCACAGCATCATAGAGGTCTAATTAACGAGCTACTCTCGATTCACTAATGTCAACCTAGGGAGACACCACAGCATCATAGAGGTCTAATTAACGAGCTACTCTCGATTCACTGATGTCAACCTAGGGAGACACCACAACATCATAGAGGTCTAATTAACGAGCTACTCTCGATTCACTAATGTCAACCTAGGGAGACACCACAGCATCATAGAGGTCTAATTAACGAGCTACTCTCGATTCACTGATGTCAAAACCTACACTAGCTCTGGAACTTTCTTTCTGACCGACCGTTCAAACTTGCGCCCAATTTCCTCAACCAAATTTGCGCACTTTTTCTCTTTGGCATAATACTTTGCGCCATTCAAAATTCCATAGCACCATCACCCCCACCCCCACCTGCTACCGACCTTGGTCGGGCTGCTGGTGCTCCCTTGCACCTACCAGTGCAGGCGGTCCCTCCTCTCCCCCTCCCTTCCCCCCCCCCCCACCTTTCCTGTCCTGGACGGAGGAGCCGGCTCTTGCGCCCAGGACAGGCGTGCGCTACAACAGCTTGTTCTGAATGTACACGTAAAGCCATATGACCTGACCTGACCTGTACAGGGGGCGGGACGTAGCCCAGTGGGAAAGCGCTCGCCTGATGCGCGGTCGGTCTGGGATCGATCCCCGTCGGTGTGCTCATTTGGGTTATTTCTCTTTTAAGCCAGTGTACCGTGACTGGTATATTAAAGACCGTGGTATGTGCTATTCTGTCTGCCGGTCGGTGCGTATAAAATATCTCTTGCTACTAATGAAAACAAAATGTACCCGGTTTCCTCTCTAAGGTTGTATGTCAAAATTACCAAATATTTGACATCCAATAGCTAATGATTAATAAATCAATGTACTACTCTAGTAGTGTTGTTAAACAGAACAAACTTCTTTTTTCATGCACAGATCAATAGTAGAGAATGCGTTGTGCTATATCGGATCGCGGGATCGATCACCCACGATGGAGCTGGTGGTCTACCAGTTTTGACTTGGCAGTGAGTGCACAAAGAGGACTGCCACTTCCAGACTAGTTTACTAAATCGACACTATCACAGGACAGAGCTCATTAGAATAAGTACAGCTGTGATGACATGCACTCATGAATCACTGTCAAAACAGGGATGATATTATCAATTTGCTGGAATACGAACACGAAACCAAACCAAGTTTACACATGCAGCAGATGGTCTACCCACTGTATCACCATTGTCGACTTGGTAGTCAATGCACAAAGAGAACTGCCACTCCCAGACTAGTTTACTAAATTAAAACTAGCACAGGACAGAGCTCATTACAATAAGTACAGCTGTTGTAACATGCACTCATTAATCACTGTCAAAACAGTGATGATATGATCAGTTTGCTGGGATACGAACACGAAGCCAAACCAGGTTAACATATGCAGCTGGTGGTCTACCCACTGTGCCACGAGTACTGACTTGGTAGTCAATGTGCAAAGAGGACTGCCACTCTCTAAACTAGCTTACTGAATCAGAACTAGCACAGGACAGAGCGCATTGTAATAAATACAGCTGTGATGACATGCACTCATGAATCACTGTTAAAAAAGTGATGATATTATCAGTTTGCTGGGTTACGAACACGGACCCAAGCCAGCTTTACATATGCAGCTAGTAGTCTACCCCCCACTGTACCATCATTGTCGACTTGGTAGTCAGTGCACAGAGGACTGCCATTCTGCAAACTAGTTTACTAAATCAAAACGAGTACAAGACAGAGCTCATTGGATGACATGCACTCATGAATCACTGTCAAAACAGGGATGATATTATCAGTTTTCTGGGTTACGAACACGGAGCCAAGCCAGATTTCCACCTGCCGCTGGCGGTCTACCCACTGTACCACCATTGTCGACATGGCAGCCGGTGCACACAGTACGAGCCTGTGATACACAATCAAAGCTGTTTACTGCTTCTCTGGAAATTGCCTTTTCGCCACTAATCCCTCGTTCATGGAAAACGACGATATGTGTAGAATTGCATTACAGAGAGGAAGATAGTGCATTTAGATGGCAATTAGAGATTCCATCTAGGTCAATAACCCAAAATGGGTTATTGACCTAATTGAGAGGATCTTCGCGCGTACACTTGCAAATGGACGGGGTGGTTCGGGCAACTGGTCCTTATTTTTATTATCATGTCGTCTATAAACTGTTCCGTGACAGGAGGCCAATACGTCAATGATTAAAGTCGGTCAATGATTAGACATAATAATAATAATAACAATAATTAGTTCATTTGTATAGCGCTAAACTGCACACTCGTGTACGCTCGAACGAATTACCTATTTAACAATGGATAGTTAAAACAAAATGAAATGTAAAAACACAGCAGTTAAATAGGCTAGTATTAAAAGTAATGAGGGGAAATTAAAAACAGTTATATACTCTTCAAAAAAAGTAGGGGAACTCTAATAAGAATTTACAATTGCCAAAAGTGTAAGGTGTATTAGCTGTGGGGAATGGTTATATGATAATAGTGAATTTATTGGGCAAACATTACAACCGGTAGTTCAGTATTACAGTAGGTTTTATGACCACCAACTATCATGTAGGATGTTTCGGGTCAGAAGTGAAATTTGAAAGTTGACGGGTTTTTATCAGTAAATCGCAAATTCAAACAATAAAAATGACTAAAATCAAAACAATAACAACTGTATGATCAACAGAATGATGTTCCACAGTGATTAATCGACCTTCCTGGAAATTGTCAAAATCGAGAATGACACCCCACGCACGTGTACGGGGTAACTGTGTGATGCATGTGCAAACTATGTGTTTCGGTGTGTTGATAAACAGTCCTGAACGTTATTTACTAGGATGTCTGTGGTCAAAACATATGTTCGGTCTAATAGTTGATGTGGTTTCCAAGTATTAATGTAATTTTTATTTATTATCCATTTTTAGAGAAATAAGGTCCTTAAATCTGTGACAGTATGCCTTTAACATTAATATTGCAGCTTCCCATACTTTTTTTGAAGAGTATATTAGGCCCAAAAAAAAGGTTGGTCTCTGGTCAGATTAAAATTCCAGAATTGAAGCTTAGAATGCACTTAAAGGTATACTGTGACGGATTTTAGGACCTTATTTCTCTATAAATGGATAATAAATAAAAATTACATTAATTGTTGGAAACTAAATCTAGCTATCGCATCACATTAACTGAACCATGATGGAGTGAAATCCATGTCAACCCTCTCAGTAATTTTAGTTTTTGAATTATGAACCATTGTCATAATTCAATTATTTTTACAAAATATCATTAATAAATGGAGTAAGATGGTTATAAAGATGATTGAATAAAGTACCTTTATGGACAAATCAAATTATTTGCGATTTTACTTCATAGCAAGAAAAGCCAGGCAAAAATCGACGTCATAGGCGGGAAATTTTAAAAATAAATGTTGACGTGCGAGGATCAAAATCGACTACAAGTGTGATAACATTGTGACCGGCCTGTCTGTGTATCTGTCATATTTGGGCGGGACGTAGCCCGGTGGTAAATCAAAGACCGTGGTATGTGCTAGCCTGTCTGTGGGAAAGTGCACATAAAAGATCCCTTGCTAGAAAAAGATGTAGTGCGTTTTCTCTGATGACTATACGTCAAAATTACCAAATGTTTGACATCCAATAGCCGACGATTATTATATAATTAATAAATCGATGTGCTCTAGTGTTGTCGTTAAACAAAAGAAACTTTATTTTCTTGTAGTTCCATGTGTGTGGCGCCAAATGTTGTTTTTTTTTGTACTGAGGTGTCTGTTTTATGTCTGAATCTCTCTCCGTGTCTTTTCGGTATAGTGGAGTGCCCAAAACGTTCAGTCAGGCCATGTATGTGAGTCCGTTCGTCCGTTCGACCGTCCGTCCGTCCGTCCGTATATCTGTATGCATGTATGTCCATGAGTATATGTGCATGACTGCCTGCTGGTATGTTTGCATATTCGTTTTGTGTTTATATGGATAGTCTATTGTTTAAATGCACAGAAACATTGAGTGAGTGAGTACATGAGTGATCATGAATGAGTCATCATAAGTAAATGAGCGATCAAGAGTGAGTTGGTGATCATGAGTGAGTTAGTGAGTGAGTGAGTGATCATCAATGAGTCAACATAAGTAAATGAGCGATCAAGAGTGAGTGAGTGATCGTTAGTGAGTGAATGATCGTTAGTGAGTGAGTGATCATTAGTGCGTGAGTGATCATGAGTGAGTGAGTGATCGATAGTGAGTGAGTGAGTGATCATTAGTGAGTGAGTGATCATGAATGAATGAGTCAGTGATCATTAGTGAGTGAGTGAGTGATTATGAATGAGTCATCATAAGTAAATGAGCGATCAATAGTGAGTGAGTGATCATGAGTGAGTGTGTGATCGTTAGTGAATAAGTGAGTGATCATGAATGAGTCATCATAAGTAAATTAGCGATCAAGAGTGAATGAGTGATCATGAGTGAGTGAGTGATCGTTAGTGAGTGAGTGATCGTTAGTGAGTGAGTGAGTGATCATGAATGAGTCATCATAAGTAAATTAGCGATCAAGAGTGAATGAGTGATCATGAGTGAGTGTGTGATCGTTAGTGAATGAGTGAGTGATCATGAATGAGTCATCATAAGTAAATTAGCGATCAAGAGTGAATGAGTGATCATTCGTTAGTGAGTGAGTGATCGTTAGTGAGTGAGTGAGTGATCGTGAGTGAGTGATCATGAGTGAGTCAGTCAGTGAGTGAGTGAGTGAGTGAGTGAGTTAGTCAATCGGTCAGTCAGTTGATGAGTGAGTCAGCTATTGGGTGTCACACAAAGGTAAGTTAAAAAAAAGAAGAGAGAGAGAGAGAGAGAGAGAGAGAGAGAGAGAGAGAGAGAGAGAGAGAGAGAGAGAGAGAGAGAGAGAGAGAGAGAGAGAGAAAGAATGCCACAGTATCATCCATGCACACGTTCCTAATACAAGGTACTGAAAACCAGACCATAAACGCTAATTACCTGAGATTCGGTTTAATCACGTTTGGGCTGTTAAGACCGCTATTATAACGGTTCTTTGACTTCTCGGCCAGAAATCACGGGTTTTGAAGCGACACGTATGTTCCTAGGTAAACAGCGTGAGACGCACCAATTAATCTACGGAAGCCCATATCTGCCACGGGCACCAAAGTTCTGTCTATTTTGAGAAACGTGTCTTTGAGTAATCGCAGCCTCACTGACCAAAATCCATATCTCAAAGAATTGGTAGCCATGTGGCACCACTCACTTGATTTCATTAAAAGATTGGACTATATGGTCACGGAAAACATCCATGTGATGCAAACAAAAGGCGCCATGCATAATTGCAAAATTTATGTCTTCATTTAAATGCAGAATGTCGAATTTTTTTCTATTTTTATTGGGCTTTTTTTTAATAGTATGTATAGATTTAAATAGGTCTGTTTAGTGTTCCAAAGTTTGTTGTGTTCAACGACACCATTAGAACACATTGATTTATTAATCATGGGCTATTGGATGTTAAACATTTGGTTATTTTGACATATAGAGAGGAAATCAGCTACAGTTTTCCATTGGTAGCAAGGGGTGTTTCATATGCACCATCCCACAGACAGGATAGCACATACAACGGCCTCTAGTGTACCAGTCGTGGTGTATTGGCTTGAACGAGAAATAGCCCAATGGACCCACTGACAGGGATTGATCCCAAACCGACCGCGCACTAAGCGAGCACTTTACCACTGGGCTGTGTCCCGCACCGTGTAGATTTGTGAACTGTATTTTTACAGATAATCATAACACAAAAGACGGGGTGAGGGCTGGGGGTTTAGCTCATTGGTAGACCTCTGGCTTGAAGAGAGATGGATACTCTTCTGTCTATGAGAAAGTAAATACACAGGCGCATGTACATACCCCACTCCCGCTCAGTGTATTTTCCGGAGGAGCAATACCCGACCCCCCCCCCCCCCCCCGGGAAACAACTTTGCTCGCCACAAACGCCTCTAGCTTGCTGCAATATCGGTAGACGTAGCCAGTGTAGCGGCAGGGTCGCTCTCTCTCTCTCTCTCTCTCTCTCTCTCTCTCTCTCTCTCTCTCTCTCTCTCTCTCTCTCTGTGTGTGTGTGTGTGTCTGTATGTCTCTCTCTCCCTCTCTCCCTGTCTTTGTCTCTGTCTGTCTGTCTGTCTGTCTCTCTCTCTCTCTCTCTCTCTCTCTCTCTCTCCTCTCTCTCTCTCTCTCTCTCTCTCTCTCTCTCTCTGTGTGTGTGTGTGTCTGTATGTCTCTCTCTCCCTCTCTCCCTGTCTTTGTCTCTGTTCTGTCTGTCTGTCTGTCTGTCTGTCTCTCTCTCTCTCTCTCTCTCTCTCTCTCTCTCTCTCTCTGTGTGTGTGTGTGTATCTCTCTCTGTCTCGCGCCCTCTCTCTCTCTCTCTCTCTCTCTCTCTCGCTCTCTCTCTCTCTCTCTCTCTCTCTCTCATCTCTCTCTCTCTCTCTCCTCTCTCTCTCTCTCTCTCTCTCTCTCTCATCTCTCTCTCTGTGTGTGTGTGTGTGTGTGTGTATCTCTCTCTATCTCTCTCTCTCTCTATCTCTCTGTCTCTGTCTCTCTCTCTCTCTCTCTCTCTCTCTCTCTCTCTCTCTCTCTCTGTCTATCTCTCTGTCTGTCTATCTCTCTCTCTCTCTCTCTCTCTCTCTCCCTCCCTCCCTCTCTCTCCTCTCTCTCTCTCTCCCCCTCTCTCTCTCTCTCTCTCTCTCTCTCTCTCTCTCTCTCTCTCTCTCTCTCTCTCTCTCTCTCTCTCTCTCTCTGTCTCTACATCCAGTCAAATAATCTATAATTATTTTTGACACCATATAGCCGTACATTAAAATGTGCTGACATCTCGTTAAGCAAATATTCCTTTTATTTGTTTTTTCTAACTCTTGTATTTAAAAATTACCAGAAAAAAACGTGTATGTCTTGTACAGTTTTAACACAGATTTCTTGAGCATTATATCAGGAATTTTCTATATAACTAAAACAGACATGCACGTCGCTAGCAATCTGTACTATTTTTGTTTTGAAAATCCGTGTGGGCGTGACGTTGTCGCCACTGTTTGCCGAATTATCAGATGAGAATGTTGAATGAAAATTCAGTCTCTCAGTGTGTGCATGCAATCCTTTACCTTGCTTGCTGACCCATTGGGTTTTTTCCCATTTCAACCAGCGCCCAATGACTGGTATATCAAATACCCTAGTATGTGTGTGGGGTGGGGTGGGGAGGCGTGGAGTTGGGGGTGGGGGTGGTTGTGGGGTGGGGTGGGGGAAGTCAGTCCGTAGAGCGCTTGCCTGAAGTCTGTGCGTCGTAGGATCTAACCTCTTTGCCGGACCCGTTGAGAGTTTTTCGCCTACCAACCACTTAATTAAGTAGTCCGCTATAACAAGTATGAGTATGACTTCGCCGTAAGGCACATTATAGAGCAGACGCAACACCTTTCTGATCCGGAAAGATAAAAGTGTTAGATAGTACATAATGATATTAATAACCACTTAATGGAACATTGGTCATCAAGTTCAAATATAATCGAGACTCAACAAACAAACAAACAAAGAAAAAACCCAGCAGCAACAACAATAATAGGCGTACGGCTCGCATTTGTATAGGGGGGAGTGGGGTAGGCTAATTTGTGACCAAATTAAACAAAAATTCCCGGACCTGGATAATATTACTAATTCATATTAGAATTACTGCCAGGCAGCTATATAGGGTTGTAAATGAATCACGTCTCATCTTTACATGGATTACATCTGATAGTGTGGGCAGAATCATGGACCTAATGGGAGGGTTGGGTTGGGGTGGGGGTAAATCAGTCCGTAGAGCGCTTGCCTGGAGTCTGTGCGTCGTAGGATCTAACCTCTTTGCCGGAACCTTTGAGAGTGTTCCCCGTACCAACCACTGCCCCACGACTGGCATATTAGAGGCCGATCTGTCTACTGCTGGTTTCCTTTGGAGAATTTGTAACAGAATCAACAAACTTTTGATATCAGATATCAAAGGGACATTTCTCAGTTTGTTGCAATTTTTAAGATGTTATCGACTAACAGAGACTTTTTAACGATTGTAATTACATATCACATATATTTTTCTACATAAAATATTAGTGGGTGTATATTAAACGTGTTTCTGATCGTTCTAATATTTGTACTAGGTTAAATTTCATTTTATTTGCTAAAAAAAATTTTTTTGGTACGTACGAATTTATTTGAAGACAAAATCCAGTTTGGGTTCCTTACAAATATTAAGTTGACCAGAAATACATTGAATATACTGAAACTGATGTTCTAAACAAGAAAATATATTTAATATGTAAGTTTAATCATAGAAATATTTTATTAGTCGGAAACATCTTACAATGCAGCAAACTTAAGAATGTTCTTTTAAACTGATGATTAATTAATAACTGCACTAGTGGTGTCGTTAAATAATACAAAATTTAACTTTACATTGTTGTATGACAGGATCAGAACCAATGAACTCTGTTAACGTGTCTATATCTATTTAAGGTTCAAGCACGCCTGTCTTGGACATGATCTCTGACTTTCGCCATTGACAATGTCCGAGACAAATTTCGAACAAGTGGCACAAGCTAAAGCATGGAAGGAAATGTTTTATTTACTTAACGACGCACTCAACACATTTTATTTACTGTCGTATGGCGTCAGACATATGGTGAAGGACCACACAGATATTGTGAGAGGAAACCCGCTGCCGCCACTTCATGGGCTACTCTTTTCGATTAGCAGCAAGTAATCTTTTATATGCGCCATCCCACAGACAGGACAACACATACCACGGCCTTTGATATAACAGTCGTGGTGCACTGGCTGGAGCGAGAAATAGCCCAATGGGCGACGGGGATCGATCCCAGACCGACCGCGCATCAGGCGAGCGCTTTCCCACTGGGCTACGTCCCGCACTCTGTACATGACGTATTTTCGTTATATAGCTATGTCATTATCTGAGGTGGTGCGCTGTGGCTCCGTGTTCGTAACCCAGGATACCAGCAAACTGTGAAATCGCTGAAACAAATATATGAATATTAACGACATCATCACAATGAGTCACTCCATCAGAAGGAAGGAATGAAGGAAGCGATATTATTTAACGACGCAGTTACATTTTAAATACATTTCCACGTTTAGAATGTCAGTGTTTGTATATGCAATGTGACTCAGAGCCCCATTTTGCGAAACGATTGTAGCTCTACGATCACCTTTTAAATTACAGGTTCTAATAGACCAAATTAATTCCTATTGCCGATAATGTTTACTAATAAAACTGATATAAGCAGCGTTTCAACACACCCAGGAAGTACAGCAATAGAAAGTGTGGCACCTCACATCTAATCTACCTGCAAGAAAATTGGGGGGGCCACGTATCATTTAAGAGATTTAATTAATGTTTTTAATAGCAACCGTCATTTTTGCTGAAAATTGCAGTTCCAGTTTTGGGGGTATCCCGCATTAGTACATACTGCATAACAACTGTATAACAAATAAAAGTGTATTTATTTATTGTCTCTGCACAAATAATCAATGTCACATATTACTACCAATCACACCCACAGCTGTTAAAAAATCGCATAAAGTATTTACGTGAAACACGTCATGTAGCTTAATATCGGTGAGATATTAGTGATGTCAGGATCGATCACCCACAATGGACGTAATGGGCTTTTCCTCTGCTCCACTATAGTCCACTACTGCAGATACTGGCGTAGCCAGGATTTTATATTGGGGGCCCATCCATATTGGGAGGGTGTCCAACCCACACTGTGTGTATGTATGTATGTATATACGATTTTATAAAATTTAATAGGTTTTTTTTAAATGTTTGATTGGGGGGTTAGACCTTCGTGCCCCCACAACCCCACCCCACCTCCTCCACTTGGCTACGACACGGACTGCAGACCACTAACTACTACTGCCCACTACCTGTAAATCAACGAAAATCGATGGTAAGCAAGAAACTGCTTTGCTCCTGCAATTGCGGCATCCTGTTTCTATACCACCATCTCAAATTCCAATATTAATACAGGCTAACCATAAGCGTATGAGGCGGGGGGGGGGGGCACAGGAGGCGACTGCCCCTCCCCACTCCATCCCTGTCCCCAAACCGATCGCGCATCAAGCGAGCGCTGTACCACTGGGCTACGCCCAGCCCCTTAGTTAAATAGAGTCTAGGATCGATCCTCGTCGGTGGACCCATTGGGCTATTTCTCGTTCCAGCCAGTGCCCCACGACTGGCATATCAAAGGCCGTGGTATGTGCTATCCTGTCTGTGGGATGGTGCATATAAAAGATCCCTTGCTACTAAAATAATAATGTAGCGGGTTTCCTCTCAATGACTATGTGTCAAAATTACCAAATTTTTTACAGCCAATAGCCGATGATTTATAAATCAATGTGCTCTAGTAGTGTCGTTAAACAAAAACAAACTATTTAACTAAAACCCAGTTAAACTAAATAAGAGTAGTAAAGCTGTATCCTAACCGGCCGTGAGCGACGCGAGCGATTATTTTAGAAAGCATTGATTTCAACTGTCGTATGCTGACAGGACGCGTGCGACTCGATACATTTATCCGTCGCACCACACGCTTAAAGCTGTATCCTAACCGAACGCCAGCGACGCGAGCGATTGTTTTAGAAACCATTGATTTCAATTGATGCATCCTAACCGCACGCGTACGGCGCGACAGATTCATGTAGTCGAGAGCGCGACACAATACCAATATGAATTGTTTCAATTTTTTGTCGCGCGACACGAGCGACAAAGATATATTGACTAATCAAACAACTTTTACTTGGCGGTTTCAACTGTTCATAAATTTTTTAAAAAGAAGACTGTCGTTATGGTCGCGTCTGGTTAGGATAGAAATATTGTCGCGTCGCTCGCATCGCTTGCGTCGCTCGCGTCGCTCGCAGCCGGTTAGGATACAGCTTTAGTTACGTCTTTGTGAATCAGTAAAAATGATGTCACTTGTGACAGGTGGCTGTTTAATTAAGTAGTCCGCTATAACTAGTATGAGTATGACTTCGCCGTAAGGCACATTATAGAGCAGACCCAACACCTTTCTGACCCGGAAAGATAAAAGTGTTAGATTGCGTGAAAACGTACATAATGATATTAACAACCACTTAATGGAACTTTGGTCATCAAGTTCAAATAAAATCAAGACTCAGTCAACAAACAAACAAACAAAAAAGCAAACAAAGAAAAAAACCCAGCAGCAACAGCAACAATAACCATAGGTCCAATTCCAATTCCAATTCCAAAAAGGTTAACTTGTACATTCAGAGCAAGCTGTTGTAGCGCACGCCTGTCGTGGACGCAAGTACCGGCCTCGGCCGGTTCCTCCGTCCAGGACAGGAAGTGTAGGTGCATGGGCTCCCATTTTGATAGGGTTGGGGGGAGGGTAGGCTGATTTGATAGGGTTGGGGGAGGGTAGGCTGATTTGATAGGGTTGGGGGAGGGTAGGCTGATTTGATAGGGTTGGGGGGAGGGTAGGCTGATTTGATAGGGTTTGGGGGAGGGTAGGCTGATTTGATAGGGTTGGGGGAGGGTAGGCTGATTTGATAGGGTTGGGGGGAGGGTAGGCTGATTTGATAGGGTTGGGGGGGGGGTAGGCTGATTTGATAGGGTTGGGGGGAGGGTAGGCTGATTTGATAGGGTTGGGGGGAGGGTAGGCTGATTTGATAGGGTTTGGGGGAGGGTAGGCTGATTTGATAGGGTTGGGGGGAGGGTAGGCTGATTTGATAGGGTTGGGGGGAGGGTAGGCTGATTTGATAGGGTTGGGGGGAGGGTAGGCTGATTTGATAGGGTTGGGGGGAGGGTAGGCTGATTTGATAGGGTTGGGGGAGGTAGGCTGATTTGATAGGGGTTGGGGGGAGGGTAGGCTGATTTGATAGGGTTGGGGGGAGGGTAGGCTGATTGATAGGGTTGGGGGGAGGGTAGGCTGATTTGATAGGGTTTGGGGGAGGGGGGTAGGCTGATTTGATAGGGTTGGGGGGAGGGTAGGCCTTGATTTGATAGGGTTGGGGGGAGGGTAGGCTGATTTGATAGGGTTGGGGGGAGGGTAGGCTGATTTGTGAGCGAATTAAACAAAAAATTCCTGGACCTGGATAATATTACTTATTCATATTAGAATTACTGCAAGGCAGCTATATAGGATTGTAAATGAATCACGTCTCATTTTTATATGGATTACATCTGATAGTGTGGGCAGAATCATGGACCTAATCGTGAAAAGGTTTACGGCCAGCTCATTTTGCTCGAATATTTCTGTCGTTATTGTGCGAATTTGAGGATTTCCTCCAGCACTAGGGGAAATTAATTGGGCAAACATTACAAGCGGTAGTTCAGTATTACAGTACGTTGTATGACCACCAAAGATCTTGAAGGACGATTGGGGTCAGAAGTGAAATTTGAAAATTGACGGGGTTTTTTTATCAGTAAATCGCAAATTCAAACAATAAAAATGACTGAAAACAAAACAATAACAAGTGTATGATCAACAGAATAAAAAAGATTGAGAGAAATAATGTTCCACAGTGATTAATGGACCTTAATTGTCAAAATCGAGAATGACACCCCACGCTCGTGTACGTTACTGTGCAATGCATGTGCAAACTATGGAATGTGTTTCGGTGTGTTGATAAACAGACCTGAACGTTCTTTACTAGTATGTCTGTGGTGAAAACGTATGTTCGGTCTAACAGAGTTTCCTTACTTTTTTTGAAGACTATAGTTGAAATACTCGATGGCGCAGTGGCTAAACCTGCGGACTAGAGGCTGGTAGTCCGATATCGGCTCCAACCCAGAGCGAGTTCTTAAGGGCTCAGTGGGTAGGTGTAAGGCCACTACACCCTCTTCTCTCTCGCTAACCACTAACCAGCTAACAACTAACCCATTGTCTTGAACAGGCAGCCCAGATAGCTGAGGCGTATGACAGCGTGCTTGAACCTTAATTGAATATAAGCACGAAAATACTTTGAAATGAATGAAAATGAAATAGTTCTGTATGAAACAAATAGATGCGAACATTTCTCTCGGAGTAGTGTATGCTAGCGTGCGTTAGTGTATTTGTTTATAAAAAATAAAAAAATAATAAAAATTAAAAAACCCACTACAAATGTATCACCGGCATGGCGGTCTAATTGAATAATCTTCTGTTGTTTCAAACAAAGTATCATGCAATGTGGCAATGACGATCTAATTAGCCACAACGTCGCATACGCCGTGATTCGACGTCCTTCTTAATTGCAGGTGATGTCATTCACGGGAATTTATATCATTAACGTCATTAGCAGACGGATTTGAATTTGTTTGCCGCCATAAATCGCCAGCCCTACGAACCGTAATCGGTTCTTGTCGGCACGCGAAAAAACAATGATTTCGGAATAAAGAACCAAAACCTGTAAGTCCGGACAGTATTGCCAGCACAGATAACGTGTCCAGAAGCCATTATGACAACAGTTGTTGCCGCCGAGTTAATGTGATGGAGATAATGGTCTTCTGGTCATAAATTAAAGGAAGGGAATGCTGATTTAACGGCCACCACGTTGTTAATCTTTGGCTGTTGGAGTATCAGGTGTACATGCTTCGTGCAGAAAACCTGACTAATTCTTTTTATTTGGGGGCAGAAAGTCTAGGTTGTTAATCTTTGGCAGTTAGAGTATCAGATATACGCACTTCGTGCAGCAAACTTGACTAATTCTTTTTATTTTGGGGGCAGAAAGTCTAGGTTGTTAATCTTTTTTTCTTTTTCTATTTTTTTTGGGGGGAGGGGGATCTTTCGCCATAGTGGGTGCGTGATTCAGTGGAAGACGGCGCTTAAATGGGGTGTGATGGGTCACAGGATTGATCGCACTCTGTGGACCTTTCGTCAGGGGCGTAGCGTGGTCTTGACTCTGCAGACCTATTTCTCGTTCCAGCCAGTGCACCACGACTGGTATATCAAAGGCCGTGGTATGTACTACCCTGTCTGTGGGATGGTGCATATAAAATATATCTTGCTGCTAATCGAAAAGAGTAGTCCATGAAGTAAACCTTTTAGAGTCTCAACTCAAGACTCTATAGAGTCTGAGACTTTATCGTCATGGCAACGCCATACCAATAATTGCATGCGTGTGACGTCATTTGAGATCGAGTCAAGATTCAAAAAGTTTCATAAACACGGGCCCAGGGCTCCGTTCCACGAAGCAATCTTAGGGATAAGATCATCGTAAGTAGATAACTAACTTATGCACTTGAAGATGATCGTAGCGTTACGATCGCTTCGTGGAACGGGGCCCTGATCATGTATTGTGGTTACGTGGTTCAGATTTCGTGCATCAGAGACATGCTGGAGGCCGAGCTATCGCTGGTACAAATCGTCTTCTATCACATCACATACACTCAATGTTAGAAGCAAAAAAAACCAGTCTATCGAGCGACCGCGAGCACTCGTCCTCATGAATACTCCTCAGTTGCTGATGTCTGATCGTAAATTATAACATTCAAATCAACTCGGTCAATTGATCAATTGACACATGACTCGGTTTTCAGAAAGGAAACAATTTTAACGACAGCTCAGCACGATTTTGAACTACGTCAATGTCAGTTTATGTTCGTATTAGCTCCGTGGCTATTTAAAACTTGCTGGGTATTACTACCAAACAGTTTGCATTAGTGTTTCGTCAGAACACTGTCTTAACTTGGATTAATTGGGCTTCCAGTTTTGTGGAAGACCCGATGACTACGGTTAAGGGCGCGGGCTGTCAAATACCGTGCGAATCAGTACAGTAGGTTCGAATCCTGTCAATGGACTCTTTGTGTTTTTAAACAGTATATTTTATATATTTAAATTACCTGAGTAGTCTGTCCAGGACAGGGATTAGTAGTTAATTGAGAGAGAGAGAGAGAGAGAGAGAGAGAGAGAGAGAGAGAGAGAGAGAGAGAGAGAGAGTGAGTGAGTGAGAGAGAGTGAGTGAGTGAGTGAGTGAGTGAGTGAGTGAGTGAGTGAGTGAGTGAGTGAGTGAGTGAGAGAGAGAGAGTGTAGCTTTACGCCTCCACGTGAAAGGAAGTCCGGAGTTTGAACCCAGTACCTACCAGCTTAAGGATCGATGACAAAGCCACTACGCCACCGAATCCGGTTCAAAGTTCTGCGACTATTTGTGGTATGACATTTTACGATTATTGCATAAGATTATTGGGCTTAACCGATAACAGTGACACATCGTTGATAGAAATGTGAGATTTTTGGGTTTCCAATATTCTTTATTCGTTATCAGATATATTTAATGTCAGGGTGACTTGGCCACGATGACCCAGAACCATAATGCTGGCAACTCGGGGAGATTTATGACTATCAGCGACGTTTGTCAGGAGAAATTATTAAGGAGAGAAAGTAGTTAATGAGAATGTCGATGAAGAGTTTAAACACCAGGGTCCTAATTCACAAAGGTCTCTGCTAGACAAAAAAAAAAGCATCCTCTTTGCAAGTCTTTTAGCACTGCACTGCGATATCGCAAAGTTGCGTGAGTTTAGTGAATTAGGCCTCATGGATGTACTTAGCGAGGGAGGAGAAAGGGGGCACTTGACCCCACCACCCCCACGATTCCAAAAATATCCTTTAATTTAGAAGAGCTCGTTTTGTCTAATTGAAGAAGGAAATGTTTTATTTAACGATGCACTCAACACATTTTATTTACGGTTATATGGCGTCGGCTAATTTAAGAAGACCTTCATTCATTCAGGGACTGGACGAAGCCCAGTGGTAAAGCGATCGCCTGATGCGCGGTCGGTGTGGGATCGACCCCCGTCGGTAGGCCTATTGGGGTATTTCTCGTTCCAGCCAGTGCACCACGACTGATATATCAAAAACCGTGGTATGTGCTATCCTATCTGTGGGATGATGCATGTAAAAGATCCCTTTCTACTAATGGAAAAATATAGCGGGTTTCCTCTCTAAGACTATATGTCAAATTACCAAGTGTTTGACATCCAATAGCCGATGATTAATAAATCAATGTGCTCTAGTGGTGTCGTTAAACTAAACAAACTTCCTTTTTTCATTCATTCATTTATTATTACCATGCTTCTATCCATTTAAGGTTCGAGCATGCGGTTCTGCACACACACACACACGCACGCACGCGCACGCACACACACACACATACACACACACACTCACACCTCAGCCATCTGGACTGTCTGTCCATTATCCTATCCACAAAGGTATCTTAGCGTAAAGATGACCGTAGGTGCACAAATCAGTTATGCAAGATAGCTTTGTGGAACGGTACCCAGGACAGTGTGTTAGTGGTTAGATGTTTGTGAGAGAGAATGAATGAATGAATGTTTAACGACACCCCAGCACGAAAAATACATCGACTATTGGGTGTCAAACTATGGTAATGCAAATAAATAAAGTGATCAATATAAAAATTCAAGACTTAAACAAAAACAGTGTAAAGAACTGTGCAAAAACACAAATATCACAGAATTTTACGGATACTGAATTTTACTCAAAACTTCAATTTTGTGCTGTATTGGCCATTTTCAAAGAGAATGTTACACCCCTGCACCACGGTGAGGTTACAGCACACGCAGGGGTTGTGAGAGAGAAGTCTGTGTAGTGGTCTTAACCCTATCAACTGATTTCTCGTTCCAGCCAGTGCACCACTACTGGTATATCAAAGGCCGTGGTATGTGCTCTCCTGTCTATGGGATGGTGCATATAAAAGATCCCTTGCTGCTAAAATCGAAAAGAGTAGCCCATGAAGTGGCGATAGCGGGTTTTCTCCCTCAATATCTGTGTGGTCCTTAACCATATGTCTGATGCCATATAACCGTAAATAAAATGTGTTGAGTGCGTCGTTAAATAAAACATTTCCTTCCTTCTTCCCATCAACTGAATCGTTAAACTCGCTCTGGGTGGGAGCCGGTACCGGGATGCGAACCCAGTACATAACAGCTTTAAGTCCGGCGGTATAACCACAACACCACTGAGATCGGTTGATATTGCTTTGTCCCGATTCAGTTTTAACTGCACCCACAGTTAGCTTAAGCTGGCCGCACACTGCCTTTGCGGGTTACGGTTTTTGACTGGCGGCTTATTCGCCGGCGTCATTTACAAACGACGCCGGCAAATATCAAATAACGATGTAGTATTTTAATGCTCATTTAACTTCTTGGGCCTAACTCGCAAAGCTCCCTTAAGCAACATTATATCTTTTTTACAAGACTTTTTACAGTTTTGAAAATAGGACAACATTCTGTGATAAACCACCAATTTGGACCGATCGGTGATCGATCAATACTTGATTAAATGTACACTTTTATTTTGGGAAGTAGTGTGTGTGTGTGTGTGTGTGTGTGTGTGTGTGTGTGCGTGCGTGTGTGTGTGTGTGTGTGTGTGTGTGTGTGTGTGTGTGTGCGTGCGTGCGTGCGTGCGTGCGTGCGCGCGCGTGTGTGTGTGTGTGCAGGGCCGTAGCTAGGATTTTCCCCTTCTTTTTGTGGGGAGCAGGGGGCAACAGTAGTTAATAGTCTAAAACTCCTTAAACGGTTAAGAAGATAATTTTCTTTAAGTTTCTATAATCACCCTCCCCCCCCCCCCCTCCCCCGCTAGCTACGCCTACGACCCTGTTGTGTGGGGTGTTGGTGTTGGTGATTGGAATTTGTTTAGTTTTTCTTTTTATGTGTTTGTTTGTGAGGTTTTTTTGTTTTTTTAATTGTTTGTTTTGTTTTGTTTTGTTGTTGGGTTTTTTGTATGTGAGTGTGTGTGCGTGTGGGGGGGGGGGGGGGTCGTGGTCTTTTGTATTTGTTATCTTTTCGCCAACCTTTTTATCATACTCCTACACTTCTGGGTGTATTAAATCCATAAATAATAAACCATCGCACAAACAGGATAGCACGTACCACGACCTTTGGTACACCAGTCGTGGAGCGCTGGCTGGAACGAGAAATATTCCAATGAGTCACTGACGGGGATCGATCCTAGACCGACTGCGCATTGATTGGATAGATACAAGAGAAAATCAAGTTAAAACAAAATATTACGGGAAAGAGATTTGAATGTCAACATGTGGTTTTCACCGAAAGCCTGTTCTTGAAATTACCAGCATGGAATTGGATGTACCAAATGTTACCAGTAACGAAGATGGCACTGATACACGTTCGTTTGATAATGGATTTGTGTCACATCAACGTGTTAATTGTTATTATCGTGTTTCACGCCACACAGAAATGACACGTCTCCATAATAGTATTCTGTTGCTAATGTAATGCCATCTGCCTCGGTCGTTTACTGGTTCGTCGCACTTAAGACTGGTTGGTACCGGGTTCGCATCCCGGTATCGGCTCCAAATCAGAGCGAGATTAACGACTCCGCTGGTAGGTGTTAGACCACTACACCGATTTCTCTCTCACTAACCACTAACCCACTGTCCTGAATAGCTGTTGTGTGTGTCCAGGACAGCGTTCTTGAATCTCAATTGGATATAAGCACGAAAATAAGCATGCAAAAAAAGTAAAATGTAATGTCATATTCAGTGTAAAATATTAGATGAAAAGGCGTTTGTGCATAGGGAATTTCGGAGGTCGAACACTCCCTAGACACACACACTCACACACACACACACACACACACGAACGCACACACACCACCTGCTCATAACAAATTTTCTTTTAAACTATATTTTCCGAGAGAGTATGACCCGAACCCATTACAAACTTTTCTTGATTATCGCCTTGCATAGTTTCCTGCACATTCGCCTTATGAAGCAAACACATTTGTTTTTAATTTAGTAGCACTATATTTAAAGCTAATTTTATTTTATTTTTCATTTTATTTCATTTCGCATTGTATTATATTGCATTTCATTGTGTTGTGTTGTATTGTGTTGTTGCTTTTCGTATTGTATTTTATATTTCGTATTGTATTTTATTTCGTACTGTATAATTGTATTTCTTACTGCAGTTATATGTAGTATTGCATTGTATTTCGAACTGTATTGTATATGTTATTGTATAATATTTCGTACTATATTTTATTGCATTTCATATTGTATTGTATTTCGTTTATTGTATTTTATTTCGTGTATTGTATTGTATTGTATTGTATTGTATTGTATTGTATTGTATTGTATACCATTATCTCCCCATAGTTCGTCTACCTAAGTCTGTAGGTTGCACACCAGCATTTATTTTACATGCATTTCAATACAATTTCTATTGTCAAAATATATTCTGTGATAAAACAAAATAGGAAGGAAATGTTTTGTTTAAAGACGCACTCAACACATTTTATTTACGGTTATATGGCGTCAGACATATGGTTAAGGACCACACAGATATATAGAGAGGAAACCCGCCGTCGCCACTTGATGGGCTACATTTTTCGATTAGCTACAAGGGATCTTTTATATGCACCATCGTACAGACAGGATAATACATACCACAGCCTTTGATACACCAGTTGTGGAGCACTGGCTGGAACGAGAAATAGCCCAATGGAGCCACCGACGGGGATCGATCCTAACCCGACCGCACATCAAGCGAGCGCTTTACCACTGGGCTACGTCCCGCTCCCAAAACAAAACAAAAATAGAGATGGTCACGTGATAGCCCGAGTACTCTGACTGTAAGAGAGCTAGACGGACATTTGGACATAAATACGCTCTCATTACAGTTACAGTCAGAGACCAACCTATGTATATTTTTGGCAATTCCTGATTACCAAACGGTAGGCAAAGATTCCCGCTCTAATACCACAACAATCCTATGTTTGACGTCAAATACCTTTACATCGATCATTTTCGAGTTAACTGATACAAAAAAAATCCACATATTAATCACTAATACACATACTACAGAAAGAAACCCGACAGCACCCACATTCAGCTACGCTTCGTGACACTCCGTCGCAACAATTACAAAGCTCGGCGATCTATTTCGAGACGTAGATCACGTGATCGCCACTGGGCGATTCCGGCTTGTGCAGCAGTTATAGGGGCCGTCTCATACCAAGCGACGTTACGTGACTGCTGTTTTGAGAAAGTAGTCTCCCTTGATAATTATCATGCAAAAAAAAAAAAGGAGTACTAAAAACCAAAACGAAAATATTGAGTTCTACACCTTTTGTGTCAGAGCACCACTTCATTTTACTGTTATATAAGTGACAGCATTCCACTTACCTAAAGACGGGACGTAGCCCAGTGGTAAAGCGGTCGCTTGATGCGCGGTCGGTTTGGGATCGATCCCCGTCAGTGGGCCCATCGGACTATTTCTCGCCCCAGCCAGTGCACCACGACTGGTACATCAAAGACCGTTGTATGTGCTGTCCTGTCTATGGGATGGTGCATATAAAAGATTTCTTGCTGCTAATCGAAAAGTGTAGCCCATGAAGTGGCGACAGTGGGTTTCCTCCCTCAATATCTGTGTGGTCCTTAACCATATGTCCGACGCCATATAACCGTAAATAAAATGTGTTGAGTGCGTCGTTAAATAAACTATTTCCTTCCTTCCTTCCACTTACTAGTAGTTATTTTCTAGTACTGAAAACGACAAGTAATTTCATTGCAACTGATTATTTAAATACTTCAGAGATCAATCTACTTGTTACTATCAAAGAAACATTTGAAAACATATTTCAGCTTGTTTCGGAGTGGGACGTAGCTTAGTGGTATCGATCCCAGTCTGTGGGCCCATTGGGCTATTTCTCGTTCTAACCAGTGCACCACGACTGGCATATCAAAATTACTAAATATTTAATATCCAATTGCCAGCGATTAATAAACCAATATGCTCTAGTGGTGCCGTTAAACAAAATAAAATTTAACTTTTCTTTTCAGCATTTATATTATATATATTTATATTAAGTCGCTGTAACAAGGAACGATACTACAAAATTAAATGTTTGATATCCAATTGCCAGTGCAGAGGCGGATCTAGGGGGCGGGGGCCCGCCCCCCCTCCCCCCACCCTAAAATTTGCGATAGTTATAATTTTATTATATATTAATTTTTATTTTGTTACGATCCCCCTCCAAATCTCCCTCAAACTTCCCTTGGCATTCCAACTCCTGTCACTGGGCCCCTCCCCCCCCCCCCCCCCCTCCAAATGGATTTTCTGGATCCGCCACTGCAGTGATTAATAAATCAATATGTTCTAGCGGTGTCGTTAAACAAAACAAACTTTAACTTTTCTTTTCAGCATTTTATATTATTTTTAATGAAGAATTATTTCCTAAACTGGGATATATAGAAGCCGCTACAAACAAGTAACGATATTGGAAGTGGTGGCGTATTTCCCTTAGTTGCCCCCAAGGACACAAGTGCAGTTGTTTTTGTTTTGTCGGTCGAGGGTTTGCCATGTCCGACGTAGTAAACACGGCTTCTGAAGCATGTCCTGGCACATACTATGGTGAGTTTTCGTATTATGCTGGGTACTGTCCGGTAATTAAGTTTGCCACGGGCGACTGTCAAATATGTCACCCGGGCCAACTTCAATTAATGGCCCCACTGAATCAATATAAAGACATGCGATTGGCATTTGCAATTTGTAATAGAAAGGCCGAGGGTGTCCGTAATTTCTCACTGCAATGTCAAACGGCCATTGACACTGTGGTGCGCCGGCCACAAAGGTTGGATGGACTTTCTGTGTTTCTGGTATCAGTGACGCCAGACCCCAGAGTCGACATGGAAACGGCGTCGCTGGCAACATTTTGTAGATAACTTGAAGGACAACGGTGATCGAGTGAACAGCAATATGTGTACAGATGGGTGTTTCGTGTTCGATCAGACATATAGACGTTTATTATTTTAGAGATGAAGTAAAGTGGATTAAGTGAAGGCGGCGGCCATTTTAAAACACACCCTTTAATTGACGTTGCCAGACATTTTGACATATTGGATCTGATTTAAAATAAGAAAAACAGAAGAAGAAGACTAATTGAACTTAAAAGGTCGCATTTGTCAAGCTAGTTTTTCTTAAACGCAGACGTTTTAGCATTATAAATGCCAGTAGTTGCATGCGAGAAAGATAAAAACAATCTTTGTAAATTCAGCACTAGCAGCCGGAGCCGGAAGTAGTCCAGTGGTAAAGTTCTCGCCTGATGCTCGGTCGGTCTAGGATCGATCCCCGTCAGTGGGCTATTTCTCGTTCCAGCCAATGCACCACGACTGGTGTATCAAAGGCCGTGGTATGTGCTATTCTGTCTGTGACATGGTGCATATAAAAGATCCCATGTTACTAATGGAAATATATAACGGGTTTTCTCTCTAAGACTATATGTCAAAATTACCAAATGTTTGACATCCAGTAGCCGATTATTAATTAATCAATGTGTTCTAGTGGTGTCGTTAAACAAAATAAGCGTCGTTGAATGAATTTTTGTTCCCCGTGAAAAACGCTGATTTTTTTTAAAACAGATTTCTCATCCTTTGGAAATAACATTTAATGCTAACCATTAACGACTAACCATTAATAACTGACCATTAACGACTAACCATTAAACCGCTATCCTTGGCAGACGACGTCGATAGATGGGATGTACACGTGGACCCAGGAGAGCATGATTGAACCCTAATTGAATAAAAGCATAAAACTAAATTGAAATGCATTTACTGTCATGTGCAGTTATGAACTGTTCTTTTTACAATGCTTGGGATTCTCGTAAAATAATATGAACTAGCAGTATGTCTATTTTATACGTTATCACACGGATTAGGGGGTAGGGAGTGGGTGATGGAGAAAACCACACGAATTACTATATCATTTGACTTCAAGACATTAAGGTCGCAGACGCAAAAGAAATAAATATTTTATTTATTTAATGACGCACTCAACACATTTTATTTACGGTTATATGGCGTCAGACATATGGTTAAGGACCACACAGATATTGAGAGAGGACGCCTACTGTCGCCACTTCATGGGCTACTCTTTACGATTAGCAGCAAGGGATCTTTCATATGCACCATCCCATAGCCCAATGGGCCCACCGACGGGGATCGATCAAAGACCGACCAAGCATCGAGCGAGGGTTTTACTACTGGGCTACGTCTCGCCCCGTCGCAGACTAAATACACAATAAGTATGGTTAATCTATAAATAAACCGTGTAGCACATATGGTTAAAGGTGCAATAGAGTGAAACGGGAGTCTATGACGATAAAACGGGAAAAAAAAACCCTCTAAAAATAGACTAGAGCTTGTCTCAATAACCGTTACTTCTCAGAGGTACGTACGTTTTTAGAAATATAAAAAATATACATTTCTTGGCATTGCAAACATCAGTATCACCATAAACACTTCCGATTTTCGAATATATATACATGTATACTGAACAATCAAATATAATTTATGTTGGACTTCAATTATCAAACATAGCTTTAAAGGGACGGTCCCTAGTTTCAACCCGTGGAAATGAACGCTAAGTTTAGTTAAAGGGACAGTCCCTAGTTTCAACCCGTGGAAATGAACACTAAGTTTAGTTAAAGGGACACACCCTAGTTTCAACCCGTGGAAATGAACACTAAGTTTAGTTAAAGGGACAAACCCTAGTTTCAACCCGTGGAAATGAACACTAAGTTTAGTTAAAGGGACGGTCCCTAGTTTCAACCCGTGGAAATGAACACTAAGTTTAGTTAATGGGACAGACCCTAGTTTCAACCCGTGGAAATGAACACTAAGTTTAGTTAAAGGGACAGACCCTAGTTTCAACCCGTGGAAATGAACACTAAGTTTAGTTAAAGGGACAAACCCTAGTTTCAACCCGTGGAAATGAACACTAAGTTTAGTTAAAGGGACGGTCCCTAGTTTCAACCCGTGGAAATGAACACTAAGTTTAGTTAAAGGGACAGACCCTAGTTTCAACCCGTGGAAATGAACACTAAGTTTAGTTAAAGGGACAGACCCTAGTTTCAACCCGTGGAAATGAACACTAAGTTTAGTTAATCTACAAACCTGTAACGCATTAGGATAACGTTACAATTGAGTGAAACATGTGTTTGTGACTGAAATGATGAAATGCTATCTAAAACTCGACTAAAACTCGACTCCATAACTGTTACTTCTCAGACGCACTTGCGTTTTTAAAAATATGAGAAATATATTTTGTGACATTACAAACGCCAGGATGACCAAAAACATTTCGAATGTATGGAAATGGATCATCTAAACAATAAAATCGAAAGTAAAAGTATGATTTCAGTTATCCAATATGGCTATAATAGTCAAACGTATGCCTTAGTATTTAAAAACTAGGGTATGTCCCTTTAATAGTGAAAAATACGCCAAAAATATACATACTGAACAATCAAATATAATTTATATTCGACTTCAATTATCAAACATAGCTTTAATAGTGAACGCTATGGTGTTTAAAAACTAGAATCTGTCGCTTTAATTACATTTTATGTGTGGGTGTTATACAAAATGGTCTAACACAATTCTCATCGATGCAGTGTTGTCGTTTGTAGGGCGGCCCTAATGAATTTATATCTTCTGGCAGTTTAGTATGTATGCATCATCCAAACGTAATGCCGAAGAGATAAATTAAATGGAAGATTAAGCTTTCCAATAAATCCTATGCCCTTTGCAATCCAAATCTTTTTTTTTTTTTGCTTCTTTAGAAATAAATGAATAGTAGTTTTTGTTAGTCCAACTAAAATTGCATTAAATCTGTTGACAGCTTCAGATGAATCGATCCAGAAGAAACGAAACGGGGCATTTCGGTGTTTTTATGTTTCGATGGCCAGTCGAGCCTGTGTAAACAATTAGACGAATTAAGCAGTCACCTGCATTAACGGAGCTGCGTATT
Source organism: Gigantopelta aegis (assembly GCF_016097555.1). NCBI lineage: Eukaryota > Metazoa > Mollusca > Gastropoda > Neomphalida > Peltospiridae > Gigantopelta > Gigantopelta aegis. The sequence goes on along the minus strand of NC_054713.1, from coordinate 18,296,093 downwards.
TGCCCAAATAGTCCAAGAACCCAATACTAGTGTTTAATAGCACGCCAGTGGGAATCAGAAGGTGTGTGGGGGGTGGAGGTTGGGGAGCGGGGGCGGAGGACCACAGAATGTACAATAACTTTTTATTCTTTTAATTTCTTTTGGTATTTTTAATTATGACATATATACTATTTGTAAGTGCCTAACACCATTTTGGTGTAATTCCTACAAAACCAATTATGATCATGTCCACAGACACACACACGCACACACACACACACACACACACACGCGCGCGCGCGCGCGCGGTATCCTTCCCATAAATACAGCGATTACCTTCATATACCAGTCGTGGAGTAGGTGTGAGCGTGTCCCTGTCTTTGTATATTTCAGCCAATGCACCACAGCTGGTATATCAAAGGCCGTGGAATGTGCTATCCTGCATATAAAAGATCCTTTGCTACTAATGGCAAACTTATGCGGGTTTCCTCTCGAAGACTATATGTAAAAAAAATAAAAAATGTTTGACATCCAATAGCTGATGATTAACAAATTAATGTGATCTAGTGGTATCGTTAAACGAAAACAAACTTTTAACTGTATTTGTGTGATATTCACCTTTCTCTCTCTCTCTCTCTCTCTCTCTCTCTCTCTCTCCTCTCTCTCTCTCTCTCTCTCTCTCTCTCTCTTTCTTTCTCTCTCTCTGTATGTGAAACTTCAATTATACCTCTGTGTGTACATTTAGACATATAGAATCTGTCTGACAGTGAGTCGCACAAGGGGAACATCGTAGAGCATCAGAAGATTGTGCAGACGTTTCATTTTCGCCATGATAATCACCGTCGTCTGCTTTCTGTTCCATCATTGATCAATAAAAAGAAAATCATTTCCCTTTGTTTTATCTTTTAAATTTAAATCCTCATGAATATCCCATAAGCTGGGTGATATTTCTTGTCTAATGAAGTCAGTGGAATGATGAATGATAGAGCGAGGGAGAGTAAAAAGAAAGAGGAAGGAGTAGTCTATATGGCGGCAACGGGTCTCTCTCTCTCTCTCTCTCTCTCTCTCTCTCCTCCTCTCTCTCTCTCTCTCTCTCCCTCTCTTGTTTTCCGGTGACCCTCTTATCTCTCTTAGTCGTCGTCTTTTTTTTTTGGTTGTTTTCCTCTCCCCCACCACCAGCCCCCCCCTCTCTCTCTCTCTCTCCCCCCACCTGTGTCGTTCTTTCTCTCTCTCACTCTGTCTCCCTGTCGTTCTTTCTCTCTCTTTGTCTTTCTCTCTCTTTGTCTTTCTCTCTCTCTCCCTTTGTCTTTCTTTCTTTCTCTCTTTGTCCTTTTGTCTCTCTCTCTCTCTCTCTCTAACCTCTCTCTCTCCTGTCTCATCAGTGCCCCCCCCTCTCTCTTCTCTCTCTCTCTCTCGTCTCTCTCTCTCTCTCTCTCTCATATCTGTCTTTCGTCCCCTCTCCTCTATCGTCTCTCTCTCGAGGGAGGAAGTCATACTTTTCCTCCTCATCCCTCTCTCCCCTCTCCCTCTCCTTCCTCTCTCCTCTTTTCTCTCTCTCCTTCTACCTCTCTCTTCACTATCCCTCTCTCTCTTATCTCTCTTCTCTCTCTTCCTGTCTATGTCTTTGTATTTTCCTTCCCTCTCTTTGTGTATCTCTCTCTCCTTTAATCTCTCGCTCTTCTCTCAAATTTCGCCGTAGTTTTCACCTTGTACCCCCCTTGTTTTTCCCTCCATTCTTTTTACCCCCTTCACTTTCCATCCCTATTTAACCCTTTCCCCTTCCCTTTCCCTATTCTCCCCCTCCCCCCTCCATTATGGACCCGCCACTGATTTGGTCATTTTTTCCTCCCACACACAGACATCGTTGCCATGGGCCCGAGTACAATTCCCCTGTTGGACGTATTCTTCCTCGCAATAATGAGAACACTCGCCCGAAGTCAACCTCCTTGTCTATGGCGGTTAATTAGCGGACAGTGCTAACAGCCGAGCCCTCAAGTAACGAAGTTAGCCGAGCGTAATGAACAAGAGGTGTAACTATTGGAATACTACGATACCCAACTGGAATGCATCATGCAGAGTTGTGTAAATCACCGGCCTTGGTGGTGTCGTGGTTATTTAAGGGACATCCCTGAGTTTGCTGCATTGTATTTTGTTCCTCTTCCCCCCTCCTAATAAAATATTTCTACGATTCTCCTTTGCATATTAAATATATTTCTCTTTTAGAATATCAGTGTCTGCTCCCTTCAATGTTTTCTGGTCATTCTCCCTATTTGTAAGAAGTCCAAACTGGTTTGTCTTCAAATACTTTCGTACGTACGTAATAAAAATATTTTAGAAAATAAAATCCCTAACCTAATCCAAAATATTGGGACGATCAGAAACACGTTTTAATATACCAGCCACTCCCTGATTTTTATGCGAAAAAATATTTGATATGTAATTACAATCGTTAAGAAGTTTTTGTCTTAGTCGTCTATACGTCTTAAGAATTCTTCCCCTTTGTTCCTTTTCCCTATCGGACATTTCCCTGGTAATCGTAGGTACTGTGTTCCCTTCACGGTACCGCCTCCCACCGAGGGCAAATTTTTAACTTTTCAGGTTTCCCTTGTCCCCCCTACACCCTCTTCTCCTCTCACTAACAAACTAACCATCCTTTTTCCACCCAGATAGCTGAAGTGTGTGTGCCCAGGAAAGCGACCTGTTTGAACTTCCCCTTAATTGGATATAAGCACGAAAATAAGTTGAAATGTGAAAATCCCCTTGCGGCATATAGCTCATGGGTTACAAAATTAAAGGTAAAATCTAGTTTGGAAAAGAACGAAAGAAGAAGGAAAGAAATATTTTATTTAACGACCCACTCAGCCTCTTCTTTTAATTACGTCCCGGTGATATCCCTTTTCAGACCATTCCTTAATGAGAGAGAGATTCTTGACAGCAGGTTATCTTTTGTATGCACCATCCCACTGACAGGGTAGTTACATACCACGACCTTTGTACCATCAGTCCCCCTTCACTGGCTGGAAAAGAGAAATCCATGGGAAAGAAAGAAAGAAAAAGAAAGAACCCAAGAAAAAAAGAAAGAAAAACCAGAAAGAAATGCTTTATTAACGACATACTTAACAAATTTGAATTACCATTATATGGCATTTGACATAATTATGGTTAAGGACGACATGGGCTACTAGTTTCGATTAGCAGAAAGGGATCTTTTATATGCCGCATCACACTGGCAGGGTAGTACACACCCCTGCCTTTTTCTCACTAGCATTGGCTGGAAAGACAAATGTCGTATTCACAAACGTAACACTGTTAAAGTAACCGTATATAAAATAGTCCTTGCTACCAATAACAATCTATAGGTTTGGCAAATGCGGGTTTCTTCTCTCATCTAGATCAAGTACAAAACGTTGTTATGAAAGTGACTGACTCTAGCTTTTAAACATTACTGCGTGTTTTTCTCTGTTAGAGCAGTTTTTGGAAACTGAAATCCGACATTACTTAAATTGTATTGTTTAAGGGACATTCCCGAGTTTGCTGCATTGTGAGATGTTTCCGACTAATAAAATATTTCTACTATTAAACTTACATATTAAATATATTTTCTTGTTTAAAATATAATTGTCTGTATATGTAATATGTTTCTGGTCGTCTTGATATTTGTCAGAAGCCCAAACTGGATTTTGTCTTCAAATAATTTCGTACGTACGAAAAAATAGGGAATAAAATGAAATTTAACCTAGTACAAATATTAGAACGACCAGAAACATGTTTAATATACACCCACTAATATATTATGCAAAAAAAGTATATTTGATATGTAATTACAATCGTTAAAAAGTCTCTGTTAGTCGATAACATCTTAAAAAGTGCAGCAAACTCAGGAATGTCCCGTTTAGGTTATCCACTTCCGTGCATCCAAATTAATTCTGGGTCGCGACGTAGCCCAGTGGTAAAGTGTTCGCTTGATGCGCAGTCGGTCTAGGATCGATTCCCGTCGGTGGACCCATTGGGCTATTTCTCGTTCCAGCCAGTGCTCCACAACTGGTGTAACAAAGGCCGTGGTATGTACTATCTTGTCTGTGGGATGGTGCATATAAAAGATCCTTAGCTGCTAATCGAAAGGAGTTGCCCATGAAGTGGCGACAACGGGTTTCCTCTCTCAATATATGTGTGGTCCTTGACCATAAGACTGACACCATATAACCGTAAATAAAATGTGTTGAGTGCGTCGTTAAATAAAACATTTCCTTCCTTCCAAACTGTTTCTGGTCACCCTCGAGTTTCTGATACCATGAAATGCATTTTTCATATTAACAAAAAAAACAAAACACGGTTATGGAGACACGCTAGTCTATTTCCAGTTTTCAAGGTCACAAACTCATCTTTCACACTATAGTAACTTTATATCTAAACTTGCTACAGGTTTGTAAATTATAACCAAACTTAAATGTCCGTCTTCATAAGTTGAAACTAGGGCTTGCGACTTTAAACAATGAACAATTGTTTCTCTTCGCGGCATGTATTGTGAGAACGCCTGAGCTTTGCGATCAGAAAAAAAACAGAGTACTGACTTTTTATTTGTTTATATTTTATATTTATTTAAAAATACATCATTTAACGTTTTTGAACAGTCTCTTGGGGACTACTAAAGTAATTTAACAGCTGAAACATCGATCTCGTATTATTATAAGAAAAACCCCACACATTAAGCTAATCAAATCCACTGGTGGTACAAATCGTTTCTACAAGATCAACTGTGTTAACCAACCTATAATAATCTTATTTGCAATCAGAAGAGATTTTGCGAATTTCAGCACGTATCTTGCCACTGAAATGGATTAATATCAATTTCGCTTCCTGCAAATCAATTACGCTGTATTTGTAAAATACAGATGTCTTTGCAGGTCATCGCGTTACGCGTGTGAATAAAAATTTCTGCGAATACAAATGTCCGCGCGATCAGGTCAAGTACAGTGTGTGTCGCTTTCCAGGGCTCAACCGGCCTCGGTGGCGTCGTGGTTAGGCCATCGGTCTACAGGCTGGTAGGTACTGGGTTCGGATACCGTCTCCAAACCCTGAGTGAGTGTTCCGCAAGGCTCAATAGGTAAGTGTAAACCACTTGCACCGACCAGTGATCCATAACTGGTTCAACAAAGGCCATGGTTTGTGCTATCCTGCCTGTGGGATGCGCAAATAAAAGATCCCTTGCTGCTAATCGGAAAGAGTAGCCCAAGTAGTGGCGACAGCGGGTTTCCTGTCAAAATCTGTGTGGTCTGTCTGTCTGTCAAAATCTGTGTGGTCCTTAACCATATGTCTGACGCCATATAACCGTAAATAAAATGTGTTGAGTGCGTCGTTAAATAAAACATTTCTTTCTTTCTTTCTTTCCAGGGCTCAAGATTATAAGCGTACGAGACGGCGAGGGAAGGGGCAATTGACACAAACCCCGCCCATCCCCACCCCCCTCCGTTCTGGAGAAAATCCTCAAATTTGGGCAAAACAATACAGGTATTCAGACAAAATGAGTTGGCCTGAGACGTTTTTACCATTTACTTCAATCATTCTTCAGTCAAAATGTGTTCTAATCTAGGTAGAAATGCGTAGCGATTCGTTTGCAACCCTATATAGCTGTCCGGTAGTAATGCTAATATGATTGAAACTTGGCCAGTCCCACAAATTCATTGTCCATTCATCTGTCCGTTCTGATATGTATCTGTCTGTGTCCCTATGTGTGTCTATGTCTGTCCATGACGTGGCTGTGTCCGTCTCTGTATCAAGGTTGATCTTTCTGTATCTGTTTTGGCTTTGGCTTTCACTCTCTTTATGTTTCTTGTTATTCTCGCTGTCTGTCTTTGTCTCACCGTGAGTACCCATATGTCTCTTCACATCTTTGCATGCATGCCTGCCTGTCTGCCTGTCTGTCTGTCTCTCTCTCTCTCTCTCTCTCTCTCTCTCTCTCTCTCTCTCTCTCTCTCTCTCTCTCTCTCTCTCTCTCTCTCTCTCTCTCTGTGTGTGTCTCTCTGTGTGTGTGTCTCTCTCTCTGTCTCTCTCGCTCTCTTTCTTCTATCTCTCTCTTCTCTATCGCTATCTCTCTCTTCTCTATCGCTCTCTCTCTCTCTTTCTTCTATCTCTCTCTTCCTTCTCTCTCTCTCTCTCTCTCTCTCTCTCTCTCTTTCTTCTATCTCTCTTCTTTCTCTCCCTCTGTCTCTCTGTCTGTCTCTCTCCATTTCCTTCCCACTCTCTCTCTCTCTCTTCTCCCATCTCCCCTCCCCCCCCCCCTCCCCCCCCCCTCTCTCTCTCTCTCTCCACCTCTCTCTCTCTTCTCTTCTCATTCTCCTCACCTTCTCTCTCCATCTCTCTCCCCTCTCCTCTCTCTCCATCTCTCCTCTCTCTCTCTCTCTCTCTGTCACCCTCTCTCTCTCTCTCTCTCTCTCTCTCTCTCTCTCTCTCTCTCTCTCTCTCTCTCTCTCTCTCTCTCTCTCTCTCTCTCTCTCTCTCGTCATTGTGTATTAATATTTGGCACAATAATATGCAAGACAAGGCAATGTTATTATATTTATTTAAAAGAGATCGACATTGTCATTTTCGTTGCTGTATGATTGATATTATCGTGCAAGAGAATTAACAATTTGTGTTGCGTCTTGCCGATACTATATCGATACTGTATTAATGTAACACACAACAGCGATTTAATTAAAATCTGCAACCATTTATCTTCCGACATTTCTTGATCCATTGATACTCTGGTGCGCACCTGGTGTCAATGGGAATTCCTTTGTCAGTCTCGATAATTTATATAGTCTCCAATACTTCACTTCAATGACATAATGAGTTCATCCATCGACCCACTCATTTTGTGTTTGTGAAAAAAGGAAATTAAACATTTGCGATTTTGATAATATAAATTAAATTGGAAGAACTAATCAATCCAATATTTTGAGGGCATAAAAAGAATACAAAAAAATAAATATTTTTAATTAAGTGTGTGGTTTTTTTCTTCATTCTGAAACGTAACAATACCAACAAATCGAAGCAGATATCGCGGTGGTGGGAAGCGGGATTTACATGTAGTTCAGTCGGTTAAATGCTCGCTTGAGGTGCTTACGTCGCAGGATCGAACCACCTGGGTGGATTTTATTCATCTGTTGTTGTTGTTTTTTCACGTTCCAACCAGTGCACCACAACTGCTATGCTGCAATTGCGGCATCCTGTTTCTATACCACCAAATCAAATTTCAATATTAATACATGTAGCCAAAACGGCGCTAACCATAAGCGTACGTATCCCCAAACCGATCGCGCATCAAGCGAGCGCTGTACCACTGGGCTACGTCCAGCCCCTTAAATAGAGTCTAGGATCGATCCCCGTCGGTGGACCCATTGGGCTATTTCTCGTTCCAGCCAGTGCACTACGACTGGTATATCAAAGGCCATGGTATGTGCTTTCCTGTATGTATAAAACTGCATATAAAAGATCCCTTGCTGCATTAGGAAAAATGTAGCGGGTTTCCTCTGATGACTACGTGTCAGAATTACCAACAGTTTGACATCTAATAGCCGATGATTAATTAATCAATGTGCTCTAGTGGTGCCGTTAAACAAAACTAACTTCTTCTTATTGCGGTTGCATCAAGGGTCCTATTTGGCAGTAGCGGACCCTCCCCCCCCCCCCCCTTTGAAAACCTCCCATAACCTTTAAGGGGAAACGTTATTATCTTAACTGTTCTGTGTAAAAGGAGAGATAAGTCATCACGTTTGGACCTCCCCCCACCCCCATTTCACAAATCCTGCATTAGCGCCTGTTTAGCCTTTACTAAATGTGGTGTGGGTAAGTAAAATAAAAACACAGTATATTAACAGTCTTCTCCAGCTAATCCTAAAAAAAAGGTATCGTTTGTAGTGTTCGCTAAAGTTTATTTTGTTTAACGACACCACTGGAGCACATTGAAGTATTCATCGGCAACTCCGACACATGGTCATCAGGAGAACACCCCCCCCCCCCCCCCCGCATTTTTCCTAATGCAGCCAGGGATCTTTTATATGTACTTTTCCACAGACAGCACATACCACGGCCTTTGACCAGTTGTGGTGCACTGATTGGAACGAGAAAAAAAAACAATCAGTTGAATGGATCTGGATCCATTGAGGTGGTTCGATCCTTCGACGCAAGCATCTAATGCAAGCACCAAACCGACTGAGCTAAATCCCGCCCTTTAAACTCGAGAAAGGGCAATAACAGTTAATATATCAGCTCCTGACGTTGGTGTACTAGCTAGTTGGAACGAGAAAACCCAATCAGTTGAATGGATGTGGATCCATCGAGGTGATTCGATCCTGTGACGCAAGCACCTAAAGCGAGCACTCAACCGACTGAGCTAAATTCCACCCCTTGTCGTGTTTGTAGCCCAGTGGTAAATCGTTCGCCTGATGCGCTGTCGGTCTGGGATCGACTCCTGTCAGTGGGCCCATTTGGCTATTTTTTGTTCCAGACACTGGAGAACACACAAAAGATCGTAATGTCTTTCAATGTGCTGAACATTGGTTACACGAGCCTTTCCAGATGAAAAACTTACACTTCCTTTATCAAATAAAAATTACGGCTTTTATTAACTAGATCCTTAACAATAGAATGGATAGTAATCTACATATCTTTTCACTATAAACACTAATATTTTACTAGAATTTCACAAGACCTGAAATGTCGTTCGTACTGCATTATAGTACCTTTGACTGGAAGTCAATGTAATCATTGTTATTACCCATATGGTTAAAAATATCTTGGTACATATCAAAGTGATACATCCTACTAGAACGCCAAGTGGGACGTAACACTTTGACGTCACACGATGACGTCATCGATTGGTGCACTACAATCTTACAGGAACATCAGCCAAACGATTTGAGTGATATAAAGTAAGATAGACTATAGGTAATAAATAGGATATTAAACTTGCTACCATTTCGTATCATGTTTATGTCCCGAGTGAAATAATTTTCAATTGGTATGTGGTTCGGCTGCGAGTTTTGATCCTTGCGGTCTTCAAAACTTCCCCCAACACTGATAAATGTTCTTCCCTAGTCGCTTAAAGCCGCACGCCCTAGTTCCATCCAGCGAAAATAAATTATAATTTGGTTAATCTACAAACCTGTAACACACTTAGATCACGTTTTTATCAAATGAAAAAGCAGGTTTTATATCGATAAATACCATGGGAATCCCCATGTCCCAATTGCTTGAAATAATTTTGAAAGTTAGTATTCTGATGTCACCGGTAGAAGCACAACAATGCCTACGTCACGACAAATTTCACAGACTTGGGGTGCGTTCGTTTCACCTCTCCTGGACATGTTCCAACTGTTCTGTCCTGGTTGTATCCCCTCTCCAGATATCGTAAGACTTAGCAAAATTATTGGTTTTAAGGGTTTGTAACGTTTTGTATTGAGACACTTACTTGTCTGAACTTTATTGTTACTGAAAATGTTCACGAACTGTGAAGAAAAATCTCACAAATGAACAACAACAAATCGGATGTTGATTGCGCGAACCGTGCACGACAAAACAAACCGAACCAAAATGATAACGGTCACGTGATATACCAACGTCTGTGACATTAAAAATAGATTGGACCTCGCTTGCTTAACGGTTTTTTCTCGACAACACGTTTTGTGAACAAATGCAAAAAATGCATTTCGTGGTTTTACAAACATCAGGATTACCAAAAAGCACTTCAGGTGAATGGAAATGTGTATTCTAAATAATAAAATGTAAGTAAAGTGCAATTTTATTTGTGAAAAATGGGGTTTAATAGCGAAAAATAATGCCGTAATGGTTAACAAATAAACGTAACTAGGGTGTGTCCCTTTAATGATAAAAGTATCGTAGTGCACTGGCTGGAACGAGAAATAGATAACGACTTTCCATCTGTATCATGTTAAGGTAAGATGGAATGCCATTCTTCAAGAATTCTGCAGATCAATAACCATTAAATTGTTGATGAAAAGTACATTACATCTGTATTTGTACGGAGAATGTCGGGTCTTCTAGAGTATAGTTCCATTAGGATTATATGTAACGGAGTGCTTTTTGCATTAATGTCTACGCTAAACTCTATAGTACCTACCTTGTCAGTTTTATTTAACGACGCACTCAACACATTTTATTTACGGTTATATGGCCTACCTTGTCAGTAACAGCACATAGACATTTCCCCCCGCAAATGGTTTTCACCTGTCATTAGTTGTGTATCTCTACATAGATCTGTCTGTGCATAGTGTTATAAGTCAGTACTGCCTAGATTCCAAGAGTTGCGTATTCTGAATCATGCTCTTTTAAAGGGACAGAACCTAGTTTTTAAACCCTATGGCGTATTTTTCACCTAGACCCTAGTTTCAACCGGTAAAAATGGATACTAATTTTGCCTAATTTACAAACCTGTAACAAATTTGGATACAACAGAGTGAAACAAGAGTCTGTGACGTTGAAATACCCTTAAAAATAGACTAAAACGTGACTCCATAACTGTTACTTGTCAGACGAACGTGCGTTTTTAAAAATATGAAAAATGCATTTTGAGGTATTAAAAACACCAGGATTACAAAAAAAAACTTTATTTGTACGGAAATGGATATTCTAAACAATAAAATATAAGTAAAGTTTGATTCCGGTGATCATAAACTGCTCTAATAGTGAAAACCTTGCCTTAGTGTTTAAAACATAGAGTATGTCCCTTTAATACTTATGTTACCCAATATTACGTTAATTGCACGAGCTTTCAAACACCAAGCTTGTACCATATTAAGGGGAAATGGTCTATCAACAAACATTTCTGCAAGAGAATCCTTTATTTTTTAGGTCATATGCCAGGGGACAAAACTGAGACTGACCACTAAGAAAGAAAGAAATGTTTTATTTAACGACGCACTCAACACATTTTATTTACGGTTATGTGTCGTCAGACATATGGTTAAGGACCACACAGATTTTGAGAGGAAACCCGCTGTCGCCACTACATGGGCTACTCTTCCGATTAGCAGCAAGGGATCTTTTATTTGCGCTTCCCACAGGCAGGATAGCACAAACCATGGCCTTTGTTGAACCAGTTATGGATCACTGGTCGGTGCAAGTGGTTTACACCTACCCATTGAGCCTTGCGGAGCACTCACTCAAGGTTTGGAGTCGGTATCTGGATTAAAAATCCCATGCCTCGATTGGGATCCGAACCCAGTACCTACCAGCCTGTAGACCGATGGCCTGCCACGACGCCACCGAGGCCGGTCTGACCACTAAGATGCTACAGGTAGACAAAGAAAAGATATCTTTTAAAGGTGCTTCAACACGTAAAAATGGACACCAAGTTTAGTTAATTTACAAACATGCAACACATTTAGATAAGGTTACAACAGAGAAAAGCTATAGTTTGTGATGTTAAAACGGGGACATACCGTCTAAAAATAACTAAAGATTGTCTCGATAACCATTACTTCTCAGATGAACGTGCGTTTTTAGGATTATAAAACAAAATGCATTTTGGGGTTTTACAAAAACCTGGATGACCAGAAACACGAAAATGAATATTTTAAATAATAAAATGTAAGTACTTCTAATTTAAATGATCAAAAACGGCTTTAAAACTGACAAATACGTCGTAATGTTTAAAAACTAGGGTCTGTCACTTTAACCAATTTGTTTGACATTTTTCCTACTATCAGGGTTTGCAGCAATACCTTGTACCCATGCTAGATACGGCCCTGTAAATAGTAATGGTCAATACAAATGAATAACCTTTTATTTTTAGAACGCCAAACTTCCTTCATTAAAATGTGCACCCATTTCCCTTTGGCTTCATCCTACGGGACATTCCAAATTGCATAGCACCATACCACCCCCGCCTGTTACCAACCACGGTTGCGCTATGGAATGTCTGCACATTTAGCGTCGTAAAAAAAATATGATTAAATGATTTATCTAAATAATTAAATATAAATTATTATTAAAATAAATTTAATAAAGGTATTAGTAATTTAAACAATCGTCGTAATTTAACATATAAGAAACACCCAACACGGACATCCTTATAACAACAATTTTGTTCTTAATCTCATGTTTCTGAACTTTATACGAATCAAAATTCTTATTCTTATTTTGTTGTAAATAAACCATCCCAAATGTTTAAAATATGCGAACGGTAGGGGGGGGGTTCTTTAAAGGTTGAAGACGAAAATAGGTTACTGACGTAATCAGGTGACGGGACAATAATTAGATATTTAAGTTTGTTGTAAAAGTTAGCACACCGTGTAAACTAAAGGACTTTTGGTATGTCATTGCTAATGATATTCTGCAACTATCCTAAAAAGCTATGTACTATTTATTTTCGAGTTAATACACAAATTTTTACTAAATGTTCCTGCTCTATACCCATTTTACGTGGATTACAACTAACATTGAGCGTAATTTTTTTTTTATTTAACGACGCACTCGACACATTTTATTTACGGTTATATGGCGTCGGACATATGGTTAAGGACCACATATATATTGAGAGAGAAAACCCGCTGTTGCCACTTCATGGGCTACTCTTTTCGATAAGCATAAAGGGATATTTTATATGCACCATCCCACAGACAGGGTAGTACATACCACGGCCTTTGATATACCAGTCGTGGTGCACTGGCCGGAGCGAGAAATAGCCCAATGGGCCCACCGACAGGGATCGATCCCACACCGACCGCGCATCAAGCGAACCCTGTACCACTGGGCTACGCCCCGCCCCCTTTAAGCGCAGAATGATGGAAATATATAATAAAAAGGTATCAGGCCAGCTCATTTTACCCGAATATCTCAATCGTTTTTACCCGAAATTTGATTATTTGCCCTCCTAAAACACACACACACCCCACCCCACCCCATTCTGGTACGCTTATGATTGTCTGTTTGTCCTAATATATAAATTGCAGTATGACGTAAACAAATATTCCTTTATTTTGTCTGTGACCAATGCCAAGATTCTACTTCTTAAAACGCGGACACACGCTAATCCTAATTTGTCCGGAGACGTCAACAAGATTCGACAGAATCGAGAATATAGCAACTCAATTTGCTCTGGTAAAATGACCATCAATTAGTGGATAATTAAGTGAGAGTCCTCGCCCATCGGAAACAAGCGGGCCGTAAGATGGCGCTCATATGACGTCTTCGTCCAACTGTAAAAGACAAAGGACCGGAAGATGATGACTAGTGATGCGACCAAATGGGATTCCGTTAACGTCTTAATATCGCAGGTCATTTAACGCGCGCTTTATGGCACGGCGACTTGTATCCCCGCGGCACCATCCGGGTGCAGGTTTTGGTTTCACAGACATCACACGATTCACATCATTACAACACTTGACATTGTTTTTCTGTGATGTTAAACATGGGCGGATCCAGGAAATATTTTTAGGGGGGGACCAAAAAAGAAGGGCACATTGACTCGTCAAAAGGGCACCTTACTACAAGTTTTGATATTTACAATTAATATGAATTCCTACAGTTCTACGTCATAATATACTAGCAATAATGAAGTAAATTGGCGTCACTCGCGTTAGAACCTCAATGGGGCCCCATTGAGACTCAATAACACAGACACATATCTGCAAGCTTGCGCATGTACACGAAAATCTTGATTTCATTTATCTACAATATAATTATTGTTTACTTAAAAAAAAAAAAATTCTACAAACAAAAAGGGCACTTGGACATTTTGAGGGCACTTGAACAATTTTTTGGGGGGACGCGTCCCCCTGGTCCTCCCCCCCCCCTTGGATCCGCCCATGTTAAAACACGCTAGAAAGGTGTAGCTTGTTATATGTGTTTTTTGAGTGACATTGTGATGGGTGTTGCTTAAAGGGACCGACCCTAGTTTTTAAACACTACAACATGTTGTTTTCACTATTAGAGCCGTTTATGATCACTGAAATCATTCATGATTTATATTTTATTGTTTTAGTTATCCATTTCCGTAGAACCGAAGTGTTTCTGGTCATCGTGTTGTTGTTGTTGCTAATACTACAAAATGCATTTTATATTTTTTTAAACGCACGTGCGTCAGAGAAGTAACGGTTATTGATTCAAGTTCTAGTCTATTTTTTAAAGGATATTTCCCTGTTTTAACGTCACAGACTCTTCTTTCACTCTGTTGTAACTTTATCCAAATGTGTTACAGGTTTGTAGATTAACTAAACGTAGTGCCCATTTTTACGAGTTGAAACTAGGGTCTGCGCCTATACAAAAAAGGATACGAGCTGCGTGTGCAGGAAGTTTCAGCAGGAAGGTTAAAGTTTGTTTTGTTTAACGACACCACTAGAGTACAATGTAGTCATCAAAGGAAACCCGCTACAATTTTTCCATTAGTAGCAAGGGATATTTCATATGCAGTTTCCCACAGACAGGACAGCACATACCACGGTCTTTGATATACCAGTTGTAGTGCACTGGTTGAAACGAGAAAAACACTATCAGTTTAATCGATCCATCGAAGTGGTTCGATCGTGCGACGCAAGAAACTCAGCCGAGAGCTCAACCGACTGAGCTAAATCCCGCCCCTAGCGGGAACGTGTCTAAACATGTCATGTCATGTCATAGGGTTTTACGTGCACTCCTCCGTCCATGACAGGAAAGGTTGGGGGAGGGGAGAGGAGGGACCGCCTGCACTGGCAGGTGCAAGGGAGCACCAGCAGCCCGACCGAATCGGTAGCAGGCGGGTGGGGGTGGTGGTGGTGGTGCTATGGAATTTTGAATGGAGACGTTAATGCCAAAGAGAAAGTGGTGCGCAATTTTGATTGAGGAAGTTTGGCGCAATTTTGAACGGTCAGTCGAAAGGTAAATGGCTGAGCTAGCATATGTGTCTAAACTATGGAGAGCGAATTTTATAGGGGGTCGAGACAGAACTTTTTTTTAGCAGAGGGGTTTCGACAGCCAAATCTCACCCTCTGCACATCCGCTTGTGTAGTCTGTTACACGCTTTTGGTGAAATTATGATGTAGATTCTTTAAAAGCATGTAAGAGTTACAATGCCGACTACTTTTTTTAATTACTTTACCAGCCATATTATTTTGTTAACATGATATGCCATTCTTAGGGTCGTTTGCAATATCTGCGGGTTTTATGGGGGCTTTTTTGCGCGACATGGGTGCGGTGTAGGCGAGGCAACAGCGTGAAACGTGAAAGCCGTACACATCAAAAAATCGATTCTATAGTTATCAATAGCGGAGTTTTCATATCGCTGGGTTTTTATGTGCGCTAACTGAATGATTTTAAACTACAGAGGGGCGGGACGTAGTCCAATGGTAAAGCGCTCGCTTGATGCGCGGTCGGTATGGGATCGATCCCTGTCGGTGGGCCCATTCGGCTATTTCTCATTTCAGCCAGTGCACCACGACTGGTTATATCAAAGACCGTGGTATGTGCTATCCTGTCTGTGGGATCGTGCATATAAAAGATCCCTTGCTGCTAATGGAAAAGAGTAGCCCATGAAGTGGCGACAGTGGGTATCCTTTCTCAATATCTGCGTGGTCCTTAACCATATGTCCGACGCTATATAACCGTAAATAAAATGTGTTGAGTGCGTCGTTAAATAAAACATTTCCTTCCTTCTTTTAAACTACACGGCTCCGCTTACGAGGAAACACTACTAATACTAACCATAGATTTCATAACGCGGCCGCTTACATCGTTGAGCGCCCGCGCCAAAAACTGCATACATAGGAAAGAAAGAAAGAAATGATTTATTTAACGACGCACTGAACACATTTTATTTTACGGTTATATGGCGGCAGACATATGGTTACGGACACACAGATTTTGAGAGGAAACCCTTAGCAGCAAGGGATCTTTTATTTGCGCTTCCCACAGGCAGGATAGCACAAACCATGGCCTTTGTTGAACCAGTTATGGATCACTGGTCGGTGCAAGCGGTTTACACCTACCCAATGAGCCTTGCGGAGCACTCACTCAGGGTTCGAAGTCGGTATCTGGATTAAAAATCCCATGCCTCGACTGGGATCCGAACCCAGTACCTACCAGCCTGTAGACCGATGGCCTAACCACTACGCCACCGAGGTCGGTACATACATAGGAAACCGCGTGTAAAAAATGCGTTCATGTAAAACGGCCCTTAAACATGTTTTAGATGTAAACATTGATCTAGGTATTTAAAAAATGTATTAAGTCGCCATTAAAAATTGTATTGTGTATTTAAAAACTGGCAAAACATGTTTCATAATATAAAGAACTTTTATCACATACGTCTAAATATGAGGGGCCGAATTTACGAAGCCCGTTTTTCTTAAACGCGGATGTTTAAGCATTGTAGACGTAAACAGGCTTTGTAAATTCGGCGCCATGATGTTTTATCATATGTTTGCATTATGATGTTATAAGGTAGAGGTGAGATTATAACTTTAAACTCCAGAAAAAGGTTGTTTCCTTTAACAACACCACTAGAGCACATTGATTAATTAATCATCGGCTATTGGATGTCAAACATTTCGTAATTCTGACTTGTAGTCATCAGAGGAAACCCGCTACATTTTTCCTAATGCAGCAAGGGGTCTTTTATATGCACTTTCCCACAGACAGGAAATCACATACCACGGCCTTTGACCAGTTGTGGTGCACTGGTTGGAATGAGAAAAAACTCAAACATTTGAATGGATCCACCGAGGTGGTTCGATCCTGCGACACAAGCACCTAAGGCGAGAACCAAACCGACTGAGTTAAATTCCGCCCCATAAACTCGAGAAAGAGCCGTAAAATTTAATATATCAGCTCTTGAAGTTGATGATTGATGATGATAATGGTGATGCTGTCGTTGCTGTTGCCGATGATGATGTTGATGATGTAGATGATGATATTGATGATGGTGATAATGATGATGCTGTCGTTGCTGCTGCCGATGATGATGATGATGATGATGATGATGTCGATGATGAAGATGTTGATGATGGTGATAATGATGATGCTGTCGTTGCTGCTGCCGATGATGATGATAATGATGATGTCGATGATGAAGATGCTGATGTTGATGATGATGGTGATAATGATGATGATGTCGTTGCTGCTGCCAATGATGGGGCGAGATGTAACCCTAAGGTAAAGCTCTCGTCTGATGCGCGGTTGGTTTGGGGTCGATCCCCATCGGTGGGCCAATTGGGCTATTTTTCGTTCCAGACAGTGCACCACGACTGATATATCAAAGGCTGTGGCATGTGCTATCATGTCTGTGGGATGGTGCATATAAAAAGATCCCTTGTTACTAATCGAAAAAAAATATATATAACTGGTTTCCTCTCTAAGACTGTATGTCAAAATTACCAAATGTTAGACATGCAATAGCCGATGATTAAAGGGACATACCCTAGTTTCAATGAAATGGGGAAATACCGTCTAAAAATAGACTAGAACTCGACTCCATAACTGTTACTTCCCAGACGCACGTGTCTTTTTAAAAATTTGAGAAATGCATTTTGTGATATTAGAAATTGATAATCTAAACAATAAAATCTAAGTAAAGTATGATTTAAGTTATCCAAAACGGTTATAATAGTCAAAAATATGAGTTAGTGTTTAAAAGCTAGGGTATATTCCTTTAATAAATTAATGTGCTCTAGTGGTGTCATTAAACAAAACAAAACTTAACCACTTCACCACGGAGGTCAAGGAAGACCTTTAACGACAAAAGGTCGTGTGGAGGGGTTTTTCATAACACCAGTAAGGTTTCTTTTGTAATTATGGTCTGCATGTATACCGCGCTTTAAGACCTGGATCACGGTAATTAGAGGTGGACGGAAACCTCAGTACACAGCGAGATGTCTCTCTGTCAGAAGATAGTTGTATCCACTCCGTTCTTAACCGGGGGATTACCTGCCTCTCCGGGAAATAACGAGCATTCATCGCCGTCCGTTGAACTCCCCGTGCCCCGGGCTATTTGTGACCAGTTAAATGCAAATCTGGCTGCGAATTCGGTCGTTGACTTGTTTTACATATATTTCTGTCTAACGAAGCTACTCGGAATGTCGAAGATTATGCAGTGATTGTAATTAATACGTTTTGGTGAGGCTATTTGAATTTTTGTTTTTGTTTCCTCCCTGATTTTAAAAAACATAACAAGTGTGATCAGTTGGATATAAAAGAAAGAGACAAACAGAAAGAGACAAACAGAAAGACAGACAGAATGAATGAATGAATGAATGAATGTTTAACGACACCCCAGCACGAAAAATACATCGGCTATTGGGTGTCAAACTATGGTAAATGTAAACACAATGTGAGAAAGACAGATAGAGACACACACATATTATAGAGAGGGAGAGAGAGAGAGAGAGAGAGAGAGAGAGAGAGAGAGAGAGAGAGAGAGAGAGAGAGAGAGAGAGAGAGAGAGAGAGAGACTGACAGAAACAGAAAGACAGATAACTCGTTGCCACCACAATGGCTAATCCTCATAGACAGGACAGTACATACCATGGTCTTTCGTGTACCAGACATTGGTTTGGACGGGAAAAAAAGATCGCACTCCAGGCTAGTTCTGCAACACAGGACTACATCTCTTCCCGATGTCGCTGGTTGAGTAAGAACTCTTCAGGACAAATTCAGTTCGTTTATTTCCAAGCAGTATTTTGGTTGAGTTATCGCCCTCTTTTTGTTTCAGACTAACAATTATCTTTCTTGAAATTGGTAAACAACCGTAACCGTCCTCAGATCATGTTCCAAATGTCCTTGACCATTTGCAATCAGCTGAAAGAACAAAATTAATGTCCAGACACTGATATCGTGTTTCGTTGTTATGTTAATAAGACCATTAGTTTTATAATTAAAAACAATATTGACTATTAGTAATTATTTTATAGCAAATGTTGGTCATTATTAATGTGTCATTTGAGAGGAATTCTTATTGCTTGTCATCGACGTTGTTATTGTCGTCATAGTAGTAGTTATAAACCTTTTAAAACAAAGTAGGGGAATCTGAAATATTAATGTTAATATCAACTATTAGACCGAACATACGTTTTGACCACAGACATCCTAGTAAAGAACGTTCAGATCTGTTTATTAACACACCGAAATACATTCCATAGTTTTCACGTATATCACGCAGTTGCCCCGTACACGTGAGTGGGGTGTCATTCTCGATTTTGACCATTTCCAGGAATGTCGATTAATCACTATGGAACATTATTTCTGTCAATCTTTTTCATTCTGTTGCTCATACAGTTGTTACTGTTTTGTTTGTAGTCATTTTTATTGTTTGAATTTGCGATTTACTGATAAAAAATGTCAACTTTCAAATTTCACTTCTGACCCCAATCGTCCTTCAAGATCTTTGGTGGTCATAAAGCCTACTGTAATACTGAACTACCGGTTGTAATGTTTTCCCAATAAATTCACTATTATCATATAATCATTCCCCACAGCTAATATACCTTACAATTTTGGCAATTATAAATTCTTATTAAAGTTCCCCATCTTTGAAAAGTATATATCATAATGGTCATCATCGACATCATTAGCATCATCGTCGTCATCATTAACAGCAGCAGCATTGTGGTTGTTGTGATCGTCATTCACACAATCATAGTTTTCATCATCACCACCATCATCGATTGTCATCACCCCTACCATCGATCATCACCATCACCGATCATCATCACCACCATCATCGATTGTCATCACCCCTACCATCGATCATCACCATCACCGATCATCATCAGCGCCATCATCGATTGTCCTAACCACGATTATCGATTCTATTTTTTTTTTTTTTTATCAGAGGCAGGGTTTGTATATGAGCTTATATCCGCTCCTGCACTGTGGCATCGCCGCGTCAAACACTATACACACTGCGGGGGAGTGGGCAGATGAGTTCTTTGAACGAACGAGCATGGAAGGCACAAGCCACTACGGACTCTCCCCCCCCCCCCCCCCCCCGGGACATTTTGAAATCTAGAGGCTCTGAAATACCATTTTGCAGTCGTCTCAGGGAAGTTACATACGTAAAACGTCAATATCAATAATCAGTCATTTTCTATTATTTTTACCAGATTTTACGGCCCTGCATTGTAAACGATCCTTACAGGTTGTACTATACCAAATAAAATCCCCACAGGCGACAATGGTAACGCATGTGGTTTGGTGCACTACATGCAGTATATCAAGCAAACAATGACCCACAAATATGAATACTAAAACCCCTCCCCTAAAGTATTAACTCAGGAATGTTGAACCTTTCATGATTCATTATAACCGGGTGTTTTTGCAACACCCCTAGTTTCGCACAAAATTATAATATTACTCTTTTCTTTTACAGGAACCCCATACATGTTTCAACCACATGGCTACTTGTAGGGGCATAGCGTGAGCTGGACCTGGGAGGGGGGGGGGGGGGTTCGAATATGAACCAAGTGGACTCTTTCTATTTTATTTTTGCACCACCAGAAACGCCATATGTATAAACCTGTATGTTTTAGTTCTGAAAGCTTCAGCGGGGGGGGGGGGGGGGGGTGGTGGTCCGAACCACCCCCGACCCCCCAGCCTACGCCTCTGCTACTTGATGCAGTGGTATTAGATGAAATAAAATTGCACACATTTATTGCCCATATAAAACTTCTGCTTTGTTGTTTGTTGTTGGGTTGTTGTTGTTGTTGTTGTTGTTGTTTGGGGTGGGGGCTGTTGTTGTTGTTGTTGTTTTGGTTGGGGGGTTACAATAAACACTGTGACATGTATCACTAATGGCTAAGCTGGTAATATTAACTACGCTATTAAACGTTCGGGTCAGTTCGTACTTTGACCTAGCCCGCGCCCCCCCCCCCCCCCCCCCTGCACGTGCTGTAACCTCACCGTGGTGCTGGGGTGTAACAGCCCAAATCCCCTTGTTTTCTTCGCGATACAATTAAAATTTTGAGTAAAAGTCAGTATCTATTTTTGCACAGTTCTTTACACTGTTTTTATTTAAATCTTGAATTTTTATATTGATTTTGATCATCACCTTATTTGTTTGCATTACCATAGTCTGACACCCAATAGCCGATGTATTTTTCGTGCTGGGGTGTCGTTAACATTCATTCATTCATTCATTCATTCATTCATCGACCTAGCCGGGTGTTATTTCGGTTTAGTGCTACCTACACGGAAGAAAAAAAACAAATCTTATCAATGACAGCAAACTTAGGCACAGTCTCTTTAATATTTAATAAATACCAAGCGACGTTGTGTCTTAGCAGACGCTTAACGTGATTATCGGCCATGTCGATAGGAGAGGCGAGAAATCCGTTAATGGGTGTGTGCCTATATTAAGATCCCGTCCAAACTGTAGGTGAACTTTAAATAGGGAATATCGGAATTATCGTTAATGCCAAAACATGTAGGCTGGATTAGCGTGCGTTGTTTTGATGCTTGCTTGTGTGGCTTGGGCAATATTTAGGTCAAACACAAACGGATGTGTTTTGCTAATGGTTGTTGGCGAGTGGTTCTTTACAGTTTATCTAGATTTGTGCAGTGGATTTAAGAGTTGTAGTATTTTTTCCGTTTATTGTTGTATTTTTGTGAAAATGATGCAGAAATCAGTGCGTATGCGCTTTTTCGCGCATACATATCATTATTATTATTATCATTATTATAGGCTAAGTATTATCATCATCATCACCATTATCATGATTATCAACATAAATATCGTGATAATATATATATATATATATATATATATATATATATATATACACACACACACACACACACACACACACACACACACACACACACATATATATATATATATATATATATATATATATATATATATATACATACATACATACATACATACATACATACATACATATTTATTTACTTATTTAATATGATGTTTGCATTGTGATTGCTGACTATATCAGTGTGTGAATACAACTGAAATCCAACCCATCTTTTTTTTGCGTGACATGTACATAAAACCTGTGATATAACACAGCGTTCAGTGTGCAAATTATGTAATTATGTCGCCATCACACTTTAAAAATAAGACTCGTTCTCGTCTTCACGGACTCATTTTAACATTAAGCGACCATTTCGTATCAGCACCCAGCGCTCGCGTCATTTGAACGCATATGTTGTAGTCTTTAATTTAAATTTTTCATGATGACTACAAAATGTGCACAGCACTTTTAACAAACAAAATTAGCCGTCGGACATAAAAAGGCGTAATTTCCGACAATTATGGAACGATTACTGTCCTTAAAGCATTTAAATGTCCAGATAATGGCGACGTCCTATTTTCATGTGAAAAAGCGTAACACAAATAACAGCCACAAGTGCACGCTTCCGGCGTGACGGTTGTTTCCTACTGATCTGGCTCGCGCAACTTCCGGTTTGTTAAGCGAGCTGCCATGTTTTGTTGCGGTCTAGCCAACCGGTTGGCATCGAAAACGCGAATTTTTCAGGTTTCTGTGGGCGACGTTTCCTACGTTAGTCATGAAGTGTCAGCGGCTGTCGTCGTAACGTGTCAGAAGAAGTGTTTTGTTGAAGAGTTAATAGCCGAGATCACCTGGATATATTGTTTACTTGGCTCACACTTAGCGCCAAAATTAGCTATAATTGTGTCTTCTACTTTTCTTAGATATTAACGCCTATAACGATGTAATATTAGTAGTATTGTTCCTGTTGTTGTTGTCGTTGTCGTCGTTGTTGTAGTTAATACGTTTTTTGCTATATTTCTCCGTCGTGCGCAAAAACAGACACACAGATAGACAGCCAGACACGCATTACATATAATACGTTTTGCTCTCTCATATTCGTTAATTCATGTGTAGTCACACCCAGTCGGATATTGACAGACACACACACGTACGCGCGCGTGCGCAGGCGTACACATACACAGACACACACACATATAGATTACATTCCTACATGTATACTTTTACAAAGTTAAAGTTAAAATTGGTTTTGTTTAAAACATTAAAGCACATTGATTTATTAATCATCTGCTATTGGATATCAAACAGTTGGGTTTTGTTTTTTACTCGTAGTTTTAATGGAAACTTGCTATATTTTTTCCTTTGGGAGCCAGGGATCTTTTATATACATTTTACCCACAGAAGGGATAACATATACCATGGCTTTCGATATACCAGGGGCGGGACGTAGCCCAGTGGTAAAGCGCTCGTTTGATGCGCGGTCGGTCTGGGATCGATCGCCGTCGGTGGGTCCATTGGGCTATTTCTCACTCCAGCCAGTGCACTACGACTGGTATATCAAAGGCCGTATTATGTGCTATCCTGTCTGTGGAATGGTGCATATAAAAGATCTCTTGCTACTAATGGAAAAATGTAGCGGGTTTCCTCTCTTAAGACTATATGTCGAAATTACTAAATGTTTGACATCCAATAGCCGATGATTAATAAATCAATGTTCTCTAATGGCAGGTGCATAGCCAGAATTTTATTTAGCATTACTCACGGGGGGATTCGGGGGCCTCCCCCAGTGAACATTTTGAAAGTCAGGACGCCTGTAGATGCATTCTGAGCCTCTTCTAAGACATTTTTTCTATCTTTTTTCCCAGTCAATTTTAAGAGGATATTTTATAGAACAATTACAGACAGCCTCGACCGGATTTAAAAAAAAAAAATTGCATTACGCACATGCGTACTGTGCATAATGGTCGCTACGCCTTTGAGTGGTGTCGTTAAACAAAACAAATCAAAACAAATCAAAACAAAACTTTTTCGATATACCAATTGTTAGGGAATGGGTCCACTGGGACGGTTAGATCCTACGACGCAAGAACCTCAGACGAGCGCTCTGGCTAATAACTGTTTTTACATAGATTTAGAAATTCATTTAATAATTATACACCCAATTTCAACTCATCCTCAAACTCCCGCTATTTCTCGTTCCAGCCATTGCACCACGACTGGTATATCAAAGGCCGCGATGTGTACTATCCTGTCTGTGAAATAGCGTGTATATCAGATCCTTTGTCACTAACGGAAAACAATGTAGCGGGTTTCCTCTCTAAGACTATGGGCCGAATTTACAAAGCCTGTTTATGTCTTACACGCGTGTAGCTATATACATTTACAATGCTTAAACACCTGCGTTAAAAAAAATAATAATAATAATAACAATAATAAAAAATTTAAAAAATAAAACAAAACAGGCTTCGTATATTCGGCGCTATATGTCAAAATTACCAAATGCTGGACATCCATCAGCCGATGATTAAATAAATCAATGTGCTCTATTGGTGTCGTTAATCAAAACAAACTTTTAACTTTTCAAACTCCCGTTCGCACCGACCTCCCTACACCTGGCAAATATTAAACATTCAGTGTACCCTTAAGATAGTTTGGATGCGTTCAGGAGAACTAAAGAGACTTAGATCAGCTGTCAGCAAAAGCATAAAAGGAAGAAACGATGACACATCTTCTTTTCTGAATGTGTCATTACATCCAGCAAAAGACCACGTCAATCAAACGTAGTCAGTTTGAAATTGTGACCGACGTAGAAATATTTGCTTTTCATTACGACCACTAATGATGATATTCAATAATTTACGCAGGCGTTAGAAGGGTAGCATCTTGACATGTTTAGCATTGAAGTTGTCGGCTGCAATTAACATGGGTTGTATTTTAATTCTGTGAAAAGCCAAGTGCTTCCGCGCAAGATCTTCGAGATTACTTCAATGGTTCTGAAAGGACTATCTGGGATGTCGTAAGAGTGTGATTGATCACGTGGCTTGTTACGTCACTTCTTCGGGCCGATTAAGATGGTGGTCGTGTCTATGTGGTCAGCTACCAGCCCCGGTAGCCTAGTGGTTCGATGTTGGTAAGTACTGGGTTCGAATCCCAGTACTGGCTAGCTACAATACATAGTTTGTTATTTATTTTTTTTCCCTAGTTAGTGGCTCTTTATATATATATATATATATATATATATATATATGTGTGTGTGTGTGTGTGTGTGTGTGTGTGTGTGTGTAAGTAAATGTGTGTGTGTATATATATATATATATATATATATATATATATATATATATATATGTAATACAGTTCGTGTGATATTTAAATCACTTCGTGATTGTCATTAATACTTTGTATCATTTTTTTGTTATATTTTATTTATTCCTTATTTCATTTTTCTATCTGTGGTGAAAACGTATTTTCTGCCAAAAATATGACAGATCAATTAATTCAGCAGCGTATGCAGATAGCTGTGGAGGGTTGAGGGTGGGATAGGGGTGGGGATGGGGGTGTTAAACTGTGGCGGGATGAGATCAGTGTTGTAAAATGCAATTTCCAGCATTCTATAAGTTCATAATGACTGCTGCTTGTGCTCTATTGCACTTGTCAAACGCTCTAGCCACACACACACACACACACACACACACACACACACACACACACACACACACACACACACACACACACACCACACCCCAATAATTCTGAATAAGAAAATCAGAAATATTATTGGTAGTAAATCTTAAGGCAGATATGAATTGTACATGTAGAATGCAGGAAATTGCATTTCAGGACATCTAGTTTCCAGTGGCGGATCCAGAAAATCCATTGGGGGGCAGTGACATGAGGCAGAATGCCACGGGAACTTTGTGGGAGGTTTGGAGGGGGGCTCGTAACAAAATTAACATTAATATATAATAAAATTATAACTATCACAAAATTTAGGGGGCTGGCCCCTGCGCCCCTCCCCCCCCCCCCTCCAACATCCGCCTCTGGTTTCAAACATTTTACGGATCCCTTAGAAACTTTGCTGTGCGCCCTCAATCTCAGTCAGCCCTCCCCTCCCCCAATGTCTACTTGCATCCGCCGTGCCTGACTGAAATGCTAGTTTCTGCATTTTGCAAGTAAAATTCAATATGACAAATGCAAGCACATGAAAAAAAAAAAAAAAAAAAAAAATTCGCCTTGACAGGGGCTGTTCAATTCCCCCCCCCCCCCCCTCCCCCAGCACACGCGTCTGTGATTTTCAAAACAGTTAAGAATAATAACTTTATTTTTGCTTGTTGGGAGTTGCCTTTAACTAATTTAATATTACAATTTGTTTTCCGATTTAATATTACAATTTGTTTTCCGATTTTTGTTTTAGGCCTACCATTTCGTTTTGTTTAAAATCGTTTATTGGTTTCTTTGTTTGGGAGAAGCGGGATATTGTTTTTTTAGAAAGAAGCATTATTTACAAAAGATAAACACTTTTATTCGTGACAAGCATCCTGACATAACTTATTATCATCTGAAAAACTTCTTTTTCTCTTTTCTTTGTTTACTGTACCGTGTAATTGGGTCAGATTCGCACATTAAATGGCGAGTCGAAGAAGTCAAGATACGAAGGTGTGGCTGAACGACGGACACGAAAATATCAGGAAGTGTTTTTACGGTCCTTTTAGCGATTTATTGGCGGCTGGTCGCAGTATGAATCAGTTTAATTGGATCACTGTTTAAAATAGAATAATATGTCGCCTGGTATCACCCTGTGCTTCGAGCATTCAAGCTTTCTGGGCTTTTTAAATTATTTGATTTCGTTTCAAATCAAATCATTGCTAGAAAAAATCCAGGATGATACTTTGCCTGTGGTTTCTGTATTTTTTTTCTCTCTATCTTCTTTTTAATACTTTTATTTTTATTTTATTTTTTTATAGGTGGTGAAGGGCATAATTTTAGAGTAATTTTAATTTGAAACGAACGAAAAAGTGACATATACAAACCAGTGTGCACGACATCGCTTTAAGACAAAATGAAAAGAAAATTAACTTGAGCCAATTTTAAATTACGACTATCTACGACTGACCAGTTGCTCGTATGATCGCTCTTACAACTCGATTCTCGTTGTATAATGCTAGGGTCGGACTACCAACTGCCAGCAGAAAGTTGGCCAACTTTCTGCTTTCACGATTTCTACGACTGTCCAGTTGCTAGTATATGAGCGCTCTTACAACTCCTTACTCGTCATATAACATATTAGTTGTTAATTTGAGCGCACCCGTCGCGAGTTGGGGAAATTACAACACAGGTCAGGTCAGAGAGTTTAACGTGCACATTTAGAGTAAGCTGTTGTAGCGCACGTCTGTCCTGGGCGCAGGTGTCGGCCTCAGCCGGTTCCTCCGTCCAGGGCAGGAATTATAAACATAACTGTCGAGTTTGCCAACTTCTGCTGGCAGATGGTAATGAGAACTTAGCATAACATATGGTTTTTTGTTTTTTTTTAGACATTTGGTCGATGGAAAGAGTGAACCTGTTTCTGTATGCTACATAGCGTACTCTCAACGATAAAGCAGCAGAATAAATTCTATAATACACTTCGCCATACATACCATTGTCTTTGGTGTGCCTGTTGTAGGGCACTGTTTCAGAATGTAGCCCAGTGGTAAAGCGCTTGCTTGATGCGCGTTCGGTTTAGGATCGATCCCCGTCGGTGGCCCCACTAGGCTATTTCTCATTCCAGCCAGTGCACCACGACTGGGATATCAAAGGCCGAGGTATGTGCTATCCTGTCTGTAAGATGGTGCACATAAAAGATCCCTTGCTATACTAATGGAACAAATCTAGCGGGTTTCCTCTCTTTGACTGTGTCAAAAATTACCATATGTTCGACATCCAGTAGCCGACGATTAATAAATCAATGTGCTCTAGTGGTGTCATTAAACAAAACAAACCTTTTTTTATTTCTAGTTATACTAAAAATCTGCTTGGAGCATGGGGGGTGGGGGGAGTGGTCGTCCCCAATCCCCACCCCTACTGCACACGCGCCTGAAATATGATGATCATGGTTCATTTGGGACTAAACCACAGGTGAACACTCACGCCAGAATTTGAAAGTCACACTTAAAGTTAATTAGAGAATTAAACTGCATCTAAACATTATCCCGACTTGTTTCTTTTGTTTAACGACACAACTAGAGCATATTGATTAATTAATCATCGGTTATTGGAGGAATGGATCCAACGAGGTAGTTCGATCCTGTGACACAAGCACCTCAAGCGAGCACTCAACCCCAATGTTGCAAATGGGACGGGATCTAGCTCAGTTGACAGAACGCTCGCCTGATGTGCTTACGCCGTAGGATCGAACCACCTCAGTGGACCTATTCTCCAAAGGATTTTTTCCCCGTCCCAACCAGTGTTACACGACTGGTATATCAATGGCTGTGGTATGTAATGACCCGTCAGTTGGAAGGTGCATATAAAAGATGCCTTGCTGCTAATGCAAAATTGTAGCGGGTTTCCTCTGAAGACTACCTGTCAAAATATCCAAATGTTAGACATCCAATAGCCGATGATTAATAAATATATGTGCTGTAGTGCTAAATTTAAATTTAAAATGTACCAGAACGATAAGCGTACGAATCAGGAGGACTGGGGGGGAAACCTCAAATTCGGGCAACAATTATAGAGATATTCGGGGAAAATGTGCCAACCTGAAACCTTTTTACCATGTATTTCTATCATTCTACCCTCAAAATTAGTTGTAATCCATGTAAAAATGCGTATTGATTCGTTTGTAACACTATATAGCTGTTTGGCAGTAATGTTATGCAGATTCGGGCATTTTCATTTAATTCGGGCAAAAACCAGAGTGACTCACTACAAAATTGGAAGCCCGTACGCCTATGACCAGAACGATGTCTTTAAACATAGGTTGCAAAAGACAAGTGGAAATATGACCACACATGAACTTTCAGTAAACTTTAATTTTATCGTACTTTAATTTAATGTTGATGGCTGTCAGAGGGCAGGGCCGTAGCTAGTGTGTGTGTGTGGGGGAGGGGGGGGGGGTGTGAGCAAAAACAATCCGAAAAACCTATAGAAACTTAAGAAAATTCTCTTCTTAACTGTTTAAGGAGTTTTAGACTATTAACTACTCAGTTGCTCTCCCCACCCCCTACCCCCCAAAAAACCTCCTAGCTACGGCCCTGAAGGGGCGGACAATCGCATGTCCAGGCGAAAACGTCATTCTAATGATTCACCTATTACGTGCTGTATGTCATCCGTAAATAGTGACTCCCTCATGCTTGTTCAGGAGGCCGAGTGTTCGCTATAACTCGCTTATTTTTTTGTTATGCCCAACATTAAATGAACGTAATAGGAAAGAATACGATTAGAACCAGTACAATTGTTTGCAAGCGATTTATCTCCTGAACACGCCGGTGGTTTCGTGTAATCACGGTTGGTAATTTCCGCCATCACGGAAATTAACGAACTTTAACGAGATCAAAATAAAATAAAACGCGCCCTGCCGTTTTTGTAAAATTCTCCTCCAACATCATTTTCGATTAAATGGTTTTTTTCATAATTTTGATGACAGAAAAACGATAAAATGTCTCTTTTAATAAGCTTTTCTGGCAGTTGATCATGTTATCGAAATTCATATCGCGATGAACATCGAACGATATCGTGGCTGTCGGGTAGAGATTTAGGCCATTCGGTAGAGGATTCGCTTCCGGTGCATGCGTCCTAGTATAGGATCCAACCTCCACGGTGACACAATTTAAGTTTTATTTATAGGCGTACGGGCCCCCATTATTGTAGGGGGCTGGCTTTTACCCGAATTAAATAAAAGAAGAAGGAAATGTTTTATTTAACGACGCACTCAACACATTTTATTTACGGTTATATAGCGTCAGACAGATGGTTAAGGACCACACAAATATTAAGAGAGGAAACCCGCTATCGCCACTTCATGAGCTACTCTTTTCGATTAGCAGCAAGGGATCTTTTATAGGCACCATCCCACAGACAGGGTAGTACATACCACGGTCTTTGATATACCAGTCATGGTGCACTGGCTGAAACGAGAAATAGCCCAATGGGCCCACCGACGAGGATCGATCCCAGAGCGACCGCGCATCGAGCAAACGTTTTACCACTAGGCTAGGGAATTAAATAAAAATGCCCGAATCCGCATACTAACATTTATTCATTATCAGCATTACTGCCAAACAGCTATATAGGGTTGCAAACGCATGACTACGTATCTTTACATAGATTACAACTAATTTTGAGGGTAGAATGATGAAAATGCATGGTAAAAAGGTCTCAGGTTACCACATTTTCCCCAAATATCTCTATAATTTTTGCCCGAATTTGAGGTTTTTCTCCAGCACTAGGGGGAGGGCAGCTGCCGCCCCTCCCCTCCGTCCCTGTCTCGTTTTAAATTTTAAATGGGGGAAAATAGGCCTATTTATCAATCGATTTTAATTTTGCATCTCGCAAAATTCTCGACTTTCCAGGCCAGGAAAATGTCAACAGTAAATCCGTTGACCATACAGGAATTACACAACACGTAGAAAACCTAAACTTTTTTTCTTATATTATCATGAAATTGGAACTAATCATAGGATATTTGAAATAATATATAGTACAATTAAAAAAAAAAAAAAAAAAAAAAAAAACACCACAAAATTCTAAATCTATCAATAAACTATACTGCATTACTACGTTGCTTGAAACATTTAAAACCTACTCCACACTGTAAATAATAATCTTTAAAAAAAACCCACAAAAAACAAAATCAACAAACCCAGACGGAACCTTTTGCTTATTTATTTATTTATTATTTTTAAAAACACCGAAAAAGCAAATCCGGTAGAATAATAATAATCATAATCATAATCATAATGACAATAATAATAATAATAGTAATAATAACAACAGTAATAATACTAATAATAATAGTAGCATTAATAATACTAATACTAATAATACTAATAATAATAGTAGTAGTAATAATAATAATAATAATAATAATCATAATAATAATCATAATGACGATAATAACAATAGTAATAATAATAATAGTAATAATAATAATAATAATAGTAGTAATAATAACGATAAAAATAATAATAATAGTAGTAGTAGTAGTAATAATAATAATAATAATAATAATAATAATAATAATAATTACGGATAATGGGTGAGGTAAACAAACACGTCGAGAGAAATATATATTAAAAAAAACTCACCTCATTGTAAAAGTAACAAGAAAATGTTATGGTTACGCAGTTCAAAATGAACCGGATGAAAGAGGAAAAAAAGGGAAAAAGAAGAAAAACACCTAAAAAAATCATCCTCCAAAAAACTTTTTTTTTCCGTTTTTTTTTAAAACCCCCACAAAAACAACAACAAACACACACACACACAAAGACATTGAAAGGCAACACAAACTGAAGAAAGAAAAAAAAAATACACAAGAAAAAAAAAAAGATTGTGAAGAAGAAAAGGGGAAAAAAGCGAGAATCCACTGATCACTGTACATCTATTAGACTGTTTGCCGATTTTACATTTCTCTCAGCACTGACGTGTCCGTGTCAGTGCGCCGGATCAGTCCGCCGGAAATGGGAGTCATTTGCAAACTACTGAAAGCGGACTTGTCGAGTGTTTAATGAACCTAGGCATCGTACTAAACTACAAAAGACCGTTATTAACAGTCAATTTGTGTGCTGGGGTGTAATCATGTTCCGACGATCGTGTACTAATTCTGATATACGGTCGCTAGGTGTTATTTAGACGCCTGGATATCGCCATATAAATCAACTACTCCAGTTACTAAGATAAGACACCAATGGCGCAAGGATTCTCGTTTTCACAAACATAATTCGTGCGGCTTTCGGCAACAGTTATTTGTGTATGTGGGGTTTTCTTTCACAATAATCCCTTTTTAACTGTTTACCTATACTTGTTTGTTTTGTTTTTTCATATAAATGTCTTTACCTACACTTGTGTTCTCATTTTGACATTATTTTCTTGTTTATATTTTCTTTAGGTAGAAGTCTATGGTTATGTGTAAAACGTCAACTGAGATTTGTGAATGCCGGTCTTTGCCATCTTAAATACCCACCTATGTTTTCAAAATAAAGAATAAAGAAAGGTGCCGTTTCATTTGGTAGGATTCCAATTTGTCAAATAGTTTAAATATATATTGTAGTATTCCATGATAATATATATTGCCCAAATTTCCCAAAAACGTATCTTCTAACGCCAGGTGTGTTCGAAACCCAAGTGGTATATGAGCACGTTAAACTAGCTATCTATCAATTAAAAGTCCACATTTTTAGTACATTCACAAATATTCAAAAATAAAATTATTTTGGACAATTTTTCGTTTCAAGATACCTTAGCAAAGGGCGGACCAAGGAAACATTTTATGGAGGAGATCAAGGGCAAAAGGGTATATGGAGCAACTCCCTGAAAAGGGCATTTCAATTTTAGCTTTAGTTATTTATAGGAGAACGAAACAGCATTTAAAACATACAGAGATACAGTGATGGAAATAAGTCAACTTCGTGCATTTTAGATGATGAATTGTAGGTAAAATCTGTCGGGGGTTTGGGTTTGTTTTCATGCACATGCAAAGAAAACAAGGATTGAATAGGAGCGTCTAAACAATTGAACAGGACTATAGTAGCACATGTAGCACGTGCTACTGGCAACGCGCTTCAGGGGCCGCGCGGTGATTGGTACATGTATTTTCCCCAGGTCATTTTTCCCCTCTCCGCGAGGGGGTTGCAAAATATATATCCTGGGAAGGGGGTCCACTGTCATATATCCTGCTTTCTCCTGTTTGTTTAAACACTATCTGACCTTAACATGTTTTAAATATAAAGCATTATACAGAAAAATACATTTATAATGATCTTTGGCCGAATTAATTCAAATTTTGTTTGGTCATTAGAAAAAAAGAAAAAAATTGTACGTACGAATATATTTGGGGGAAAAAAAAATCAATATTGAGATATTACAAAATATTACGATGTCCAGAAATGCTTTGGTTATAGAGATTTTTATATTCTAAGTAAATTTTATATTCTAATTGTAAAAAAAAAAATTGTTTTGTTTAACGACAGCACTAGAGCACACTCATTTATTAATCATCTGCTATTGGATGTCAAACATTTGGTAATTTTGACAGTCATAACGAGGAAATCCGCTACATTTTTCCACTGGTAGAAAGGTGGGGGTTTTTTTTATATGCACCGCTCCATAGACAGGATAACACATACCAGGGCCTTTGATGTAACAGTCGTAATTTTAATAATATATATTAAAAAAATATTTGTCGAAAACTTTGTAAAATGGAGACAAACTTAGGATAGTCCCTTTAAAAGCTGTACCCCTTCAAAAATATTGCACTCGCCCTTGCGCCATGTCTTATTCCGAATCGGTACATGTTGCCGGAAGTTCATGTCCATGCATATATAACGGCGCGACAAGAGCGGCCTCGGGTGACTTAATATATATATTTTGGAAATAATAATACCCGTGTAATCAATATATTTGTCTCCAAGACAAACTCCATCACCCTGGAGGCGGCCATTAATAACGACTGGTATCCATCATATAAGCGTAACCCACTTCTTGGGGCCAGTCTAGCAAAAGACATGTCCGCCATCAGACATCACACTTCTTATTTGATTTGGCCGGATTAGTGTTTTCGTTTCATCCTCGATGGCGGAATCATTGAATAAAAGCGGCGGAGCCCTTGGTAACGCGTTTGTCGCAATCTGCCATTAGGGACGGACGATTCTCAATGAGGACATTTCTGAATAATTGGCCAGTGTATGATTTCTTAACTGTAAATAGTCCCAAGCATTTTGGCGCATTACCTGTTAGCAAATTTCATATGAGAAGGCAGAAGATGTGATTAGTTGTAATTTACGAAAATATCAAGGACCACATAATATGCACAAGTTAAAGAGTACATAAAAACATGGAAACAAAGAAGAAGAAACAAAATGAATGCGCAATTCGGAAGAGTAGCCTATGTGGCGACAGCGGGTTTCCTCTAAAAAAAACAGTGTCAGAATGACCATATGTTTGACGTCCAATAGCCGATGATAAGATAAAAAAATCAATGTGCTCTAGTGGCGACGTTAAATAAAACAAATTTTACGTTCCTTAATTTCCAGCTACCAGGCCTGCTCAACGACTGGTATATCAAAAGTCGTGCTATATACTGTGTGAAACGTATATTCGATGAGTCGTCAGCATCGCTAAGTTCATCTTCACATCACACGCTTAGCGCTTCTTCATCCGCAGAAGGTGAAAAGTCACCTTTGTAGTTAAAGGGCAAATAATCAGTATTGTGCCATCTTTTGAAACAAGGCTTCTTTTGCAGTTGTTGAATTAAGGTCAAGTGCCAGATTACAAATTTTGCTTGAAGGGAGTTGATTGTACAAGTGGCCTTTGACCCGAGTGCAAATCGCAGCTGTTTTACAATAACTGTGATGAAATGTCACGTGCCTGTAACTGTGCCAAGTTGCACGTTTGATGTATGTTCCCTCGTTGTTCCCAAGACAGAGTGCGTGCTTTATTAGCACTATAAAGCATGGATGACATAGATCGAATTCGTTATTTTTAGATTCAGTTAAAGGCACATGTGTCGGGTAAGTGCAGTCATCTTGGGCTAATTTCGTGACGCAGTTGTTCTGATGGTGGGTAATCGTGACATCGTGGATGGACCAAAAAAGAAGAAAAGATAACAAACAAATTAGAAAATACCAAACAGGAGAGAGAGAGAGAGAGAGAGAGAGAGAGAGAGAGAGAGAGAGAGAGAGAGAGAGAGAGAGAGAGAGAGAGAGTGTGTGTGTGTGTGTGTGTGTGTGTAAGAGAGAGAAATAAAGGGAATGAACGAATGTACGTTTAAAGACACCCCAGCACATATTTTTAGATCGGCCACTGGGTGTCAAACAAAGAGAAAGAGAGAGAGAGCAGACGCGTTAGCAAGAATTTTAGCGGGGGACCAGACTTTGTTGAGCGAAGTGTATGGAGTGGGGACTGAGTCATGCTTAACCGGAAAATACATTGAAAATAAACTTTTGTTTGAGCAGGGAAGAATGTAGCCGCGAGTACTCTGACTGTAAAAGAGCTAGACGGACATTTGGACATAAGTCCGTCTAGCTCTCTTACAGTCAGGGTATTCGGGCTAGGAAGAATGTTTCGATCCTTGCAACCCTTGCAACCCTTCTGCACATGCGCCTGGGGAAAGAGAGAGACAGAGAGACAGACAGAGGGAGATAGCATTCAAAACCCTCCACCCACGTCATCTTAAATAATGTGCCTGTGGCACTTACTTCAATCGGTTGGGTGGTCGCTTGAGGTGCTTGTGTCGCAGGATCGAACCACCTCGATGGATCTATTCAACTGATTGGGGGGTTTTCTCATTCCAACTAGTGCACTACAACTGGTCAAAGACCGTGGTATGTGCTTTCCTGTCTGTGGGAAAGTGCATATAAAAGATCCCTTGCGACGCAAGCACCGCAAGCATGGGTTGTCATGCCACGATCTGAACAGATCAGGCCCTTTTAAGGGCCCCTATGAGCAACTTAGGGAGACAAGTCAACAGCAGCTAAGTCAACACTTAACGAGGAACTCTGGGCATACTAATCTTCCAAAACTGTATGTAGCTCCCTATTTTACTTTTTGGCGGACCGTTCAAAATTGCGCCTAATTTCCTTCACAAAACGTGCACACCCTTTCTCTTTGGCTTAATCCTACGGGACTTTCCAAATTCCATAGCACCATACCACCCTCCGCCTGTTACCGGCCCCGGTTGAACTGCTGGTGCTCTCTTGCACCAGGCAGCACAGGCGCTCCCCTTCTACCTCACCTCACCCCTTTCCTGCCCTGGACGGAAGAGCCGGCCGAGGCCGGCACCTATGCCCAGAACAGGCGTACGCTACAACAGCTTGTTCTAACTGTACACATTAAATACTCTGACCTGACCTGACCTGCAAGCACCTCGGCTAACTGAGCTAACTCCCCCTTATTTTCCTGACATTCAGTGAGTAAGACCGGCCTCGGTGGCGTCGTGGTTAAGCCATTGGACTACAGACTGGTAGGTACAGGGTTCGCAGCCAGGTACCGGCTACAACCCAGAGCGAGTTCTTAAGGGCTCAATGGGTACGTGTAAGGCCACTACTCCCCTCTTGTCTCTCACTAACAACTAACCAACTAACAACTAACCCACTGTCCTGGACAGATAGTCCAGATAGCTGAGGTTACTGTGTGCCCAGGACAGCGTGCTTGAACCTTAGTTGGATATAAGCACGAAAATGAGTTTTACAAAAGGAAGGAAATGTTTTATTTGACGACGCACTCAACACATTTTATTTACGGTTATATGTGGTTAAGGACCACAGATATTGAGGGAGGAAACCCGCTTCCGTCACTCTTTTATATGCACCATCCCAAAGACAGGATAGCACATACCACGGCCTTTGATGTACCAGTCGTGTTGCACTGGCTGGAGCAAAAAAATAGCCCAATGGGCCCACTGACGGGGATCGATCCCAAATCGATCGCGCATTAAGTTATGTCTTACAAAAGTGCACGACATCAACTGGCGATTGGAGTGAATATATAGCACTACGCGCGGCACACGTAATTTAAGGTTTTGTGCGATTGCGTGACTTGGATAAACGATTTGCAACAAGCGATAATATAATTGGGCGAGATCTTTCCACAGGTTGTAGGGAATGATTTAGGTCACATTCTAATGATCTTCCAAGTCTGCGGTAACAACTGCCACAGTTTAGACGTTTATTAATACACTATTTTTGGTATATATAGGATGTCTTAAAGCCCGGGGCGGGACGTAGCCCAGTGGTAAAGCGCTCGCTTAATGAGCGGTCGGTCTAAAGTCCAGAAACACACTAAAGCTGGGTCTGGTTCTGGCGAGTGTCGCAAGGTCAACATGTCTGGTGTAGTTTTACGTCTTGGTCAGTAGCTAGTTTTTAATATACATGCTTATTGACTGCTTTCATATATGTAAACACCAAAAAAATAATTATGATAACCCTACTTTTATTTTTATTTTATTATTTTAATGATTTATTGCCCACAGAACATAGGTAGTGGACAGATTGGGGAGCCGTGGTCACTGCCTAACAGATATGCTATTTGAATATGTTAATGTTTACTATGATATTTATAAGACGGAGAGAGAGAGAGAGAGAGAGAGAGAGAGAGAGAGAGAGAGAGAGAGAGAGAGAGAGAGAGAGAGAGAGAGAGAGAGAGAGAGAGAGAGAGAGAGAGAGAGAGAGAGACGGGTGCAACAGCAGTACACAAGTGTAAAGAAGGGATATTGGGGATATTGAGGGAATATTAGAGAATGAAAAAAAAAGAGCTACCTTATTATATTTAGCTTCTTCAATCTGAGTAAAATTAGCTCTACTGGTCTCGCCAGTAGATCTAACAGCATTGCGTGGACTTCCGTGTCCAGGTGACATTTCATCTATAAATAATAATTTAAATATCGACCAATTATTCGGGAGCATACAAATTCTAAACATATCGGTCGAGACTATTTATACAATAGGCGAACTTGTTGGTCCATTTCAACATTGAAAAAACAGGAGGGAAAGTGCAACAATAAACTCTAGATTGTATACTAGTATAAAAAGATTTTATGGCTATACCATCACGGGTTTTTTTTTTTCGTCTTTTAAAGGAATTTTATATAAAATTTTATATTGAAATTAGTTTCCGGCATACTTTGTAATTCACTCAAATCATTTCGTATACCCTCGACATAAACCCGAATGTTTTCAAATTCTTTTCAAATCACTGGCATGATTTTGCAAGTAAGGTTTTGATTGGTCGAATGAAAGGTCATCTGGACAAGAGCTCCAACGGGCTGCTGTTAAATCCACATGTAATAGTGGAGCTAATTTTAATTAGATTGCTTATTAAATAACTTTCAAAGCATTATTTTTAATTTAAAAATTCCACTTTTATTAATATATATCTTTTCTGTTGTTTATTAAGACTTTTTGTTTAAATGTGGCTTGTACAGGTTGCAGTTGCCTGTTTGGAAGTGTTAAAATATGGCACAGCACGGACTCAGTGTGTTTTGTCAGATGTTAGTGACATCTGTACCGTTCAATACTCTCACAGGAACTGCTGATTTGTTTAGCTGGTCCAGTCTTGCATTATGAATAGGTCAATATTTCTAGAACACAATTACATAATGCTCATGAATTTATTTATCAAACGTTTATCAAACAATAAAATACCAACTCATAACAAATGACACATGAAACTATAACTGGACTATTTCTCGTTCCAGCCAGTGCACCAAAGGCCATGGTATGTACTATCCTGTCTGTGGGATGGTGCATATAATATATATATATATATATATATATATATATATATATATATATATATATATATATATATATATATATATATATATATATATATATAATTATATATCTGTGGTCATTAACCATATGCCTGACGCCATATAACCGTACATAAAATGTGTTGAGTGCGTCGTTAAATAAAACTTCTTCCTTCTATAACTGGAATTGTTAAAACCTGCTTGATTAGGTACAGCAGAATACATGAGGTTCTATACTATTAACCCTGTAATCTTTTCAATAGCTTTCTGAACAACTTTTATATGTTGAGACAGTGCGAAGTTAAACTCTTTAAAACAAGTTAACGATGTAAACCCGTGTTTGAAACGTTTTGATCTAGAACAAAAAACATGACCAGTCAGCATCAGTATGTGTCTTCTTCGGTGACACCTGGGAACAACCGTGGGACATCTTCACTCTATGGCAGACTGTTGTAGAAGCCATGGTGGACTGGGGGTATCAAAGTAAGCATGCCCAACAAGTCCTTCAGCTTCAAAAGATTGGTCTTAACTGGACCGTTGTAAAGTTGAGGAAGCACAATGTTTTCCAGGCATGTATGTATGCTCCGTCTCTTTGTCTGTCGACCGGCCTCGGTGGCGTCGTGGCAGGCCATCGGTCAACAGGCTGGTAGGTACTGGGTTCGGATCCCAGTCGAGGCATGGGATTTTTAATCCAGATACCGACTCCAAACCCTGAGTGAGTGCTCCGCAAGGCTCAATGGGTAGGTGTAATCCACTTGCACCGACCAGTGATCCATAACTGGTTCAACAAAGGCCATGGTTTGTGCTATCCTGCCTGTGGGAAGCGCAAATAAAAGATCCCTTGCTGCTAATCGGAAAGAGTAGCCTATGTAGTGGCGACAGTGGGTTTCCTCTCAAAACTGTGTGGTCCTTAACCATATGTCTGACGCCATATAACCGTAAATAAAATGTGTTGAGTGCGTCGTTAAATAAAACATTTATTTTTATTTTTTTTACATCCATTGGATTTTCAATCGGTGGACATCAGCCCGATCAGTACATTTTCCATGATGTTTACAAAATATGCCAGGCCATCAGAATTCAGAAAATCTGATGTCGTCATTCTCATCATTTGAAAAGGATTTTCACTCCTTGCGCCAAAAACTAAATGCATCCATTCGCTGGGAACATAAGCATTTTTTTTTTTATATTCTTCATTGGATCCTGATAAGAATCATCAAAGGGGCCTAAACAATATGTAATAAATTGAAGCATGGTTCTATCATTCAGTGCAATAGTGGACTATACGCTAAAACCGTCAGATTGGAAGAATTTCTAAAATGCATTCAATAAAATGCGAATGTATAAATGCAGTAAGGTATAAAATAAATGATACTTACTATCTGATTCCTCTGTCAGTTGTAAAACTTCATATTCTGTCAAAATTGTAGTGGCCATGTTGTCAGTCATCATTTGGCGCAGCCATATTGGATTGAACACGTGGCCCACTTTTGCTCAAGTAAACAAATTCCAACACGTAGTCATCAGAGGAAATTCGCTACATTGTTCCTAATGCAGCAATGGATTATCAATTATGAATAAATTAATAAATATGTTTAAAGTGTTTCCGATACAAGAGCTCTAAGCTTGGTAAGGTGGACGTGTCTACCTGCGCTCTCGAGCTACCCCCCCCCCCCCCCCCCACCTGGGGGGACTGATTGCCAGCTTCGGCTCCATGTTGGAGTTTCGCGTCACGTACACCGGGTCACGGGCGACCGTGACTTTGGTGTACGGGGACCCGCCTCCACAGAAGAGGAAAGGGGGGACCGGAAGAGGAAGAAGAAGGAAGAAACCAGTGCTAGGGACGGCCCAGGGGGGTACAAAGCTGGCAGTTCAACCGCCAGTGGCGCTCCCTTCTGTGACCCCGCCCCCACCGAGTCCTCCGGAGAGGAAGCAACCGCAAGCGGACCCTGCAACCCCGGAACGGCCGTACACCACTCAGGACATTAAGATGTTCCAAAGAACGAGTGTGCCACCACCGACTTCGACCTCCACCCCCAAGACGACGACTCCGGTGCAGCGGTCAATAACGACCGCTCCCGTCGAGTCGCCACATGGACTTGTTGTTCCGGCGATGAAAAGGAAGGCAACATCACCGACCACCCAACCAGCCAAGACCAAACCGCCGCCTGAAGCCGTCCCCCTACAAGAGGAAGAGAATGAGGACGAGGACGAGGACGAGGACGAGGACGAATGGAGCCTGGCCCTGGGTGGACTTCGACATCAGCTCCACCCATACATGCAAGGGGACACCACTCAACCAACCAAACTGCGGGGAGGATACGCCAACATAGACTGGAAGCCAATGGAGGACGGCAGCAGCTACGAAATCCATCATAAGACCTTTGGAAGTACGCCGGGAGTAATCGTGACCCATCGGAGGGAGCAGATCTACAGACAGTGCGTCTCGTTTTGGAAGATAGACAACAGGTCTCTTCACAAGATGCTCAGTGCAGTCTGCGGCCCCGGTTACTCCACGGTAGTACAGGCTCTACGCCAGCGAAAAGACCAGCTGCCGTCTCTCCGAGCAACTCCAGGATCCCCGAGAAACCAACCTTAACTAGGACAGGTATCCTCCTTTTTGGGCTTAGTTGGACTTTAAAAAAAACGTTTTCGATCGAGTTTCAAAATCTCTATGTTTATTTTTTTATAAATAGTCCAACGCAATTTACTTTGGCGCCCGTTCAATTGCTCAAATCACCTTATAACCTTTTTGGCCGAGCAGTCAAACTTATTTTTGGGTTTAAATTCTTAGTCCGGACATGATGTTAGGTGCAGTTAGTCTCCGTATACTTTAGCTTTTTCTAGTTAGACCCGAAGGAATCGAAATTCAGCCAGTCAGAACACGGCCCATTTTCGGTGTCTACTAGTCGGTCCGCGCAGTCGCTGGACACAACTAAATTCTTATTCCAAAATCTGCCCACCTCAAACTTATCCCCCACCCTTTTCTGTCCTGGACTTAGTCACTGGCAAA
>NC_054713.1:18122441-18249941 GCF_016097555.1 Gigantopelta aegis | reverse complement strand
TTCCGAAGCTTTCTTGGCGCAACGATACCGTGAAACCATCGTAAGATAAAGACGTCACTGCGACGCATGTCATAGCCTACAACAGATTTACTACATCGTAGCGCTAAGATAGCTTCGAAGATATGAGCCCTGCCTAATATTCATTTCAACTTATTTCCGTGCTTATATCCAATTAAGGTTCAAGCACGCTGTCCTGGGCACACACCTCAGCTATCTGGGCTGTTTGTCCAGGACAGTGGGTTAGTTGTTAGTTGTTAGTGAGAGAAAAAGAGGGTGTAGTGGTCTTACACCTTACCCATTGAGTCGTTAAAATTCGCTCTGGGTGGGAGCCGGTACCGGGCTGCGAACCCTGTACTTACCAGCCTGTAATCCCATGGCGTAACCACTGCGCCAACGAGGCCGGTCCTACCTAATAACGTGGGTCAGGCGACCTTAAGTCAACACGAATCAGGACAACACAAAGGAAATTATACAGTTGCCAAGCATCGCTGAAATCAATTAGTGAAACTCTAGCTCCGGCGCCGACAGATATGTCTAAGTGACATGGCATGGCATTATGACTCCAAAACGTAAAAGAAACCTTTCATGCACTTTGACTGAAAGACAGATACAAAATGACAATGGATGTGTCGAGTATCTGAGTCACTGCGCAGATAGTCATTTGTAGGTGATTCATTAACCTGGTATTAGGAGCGGGATTTCGCTCAGTCGCTTGAGTGCTCGCTTGAGGGTGCTTCCGTCGCAGGATCGAACCACCTCGGTGGATCCATTCAATTGATTGGGTTTATTTTTTCTCGTTACAACCAGTACACCACAATTGGTCAAATGCCATGGTATGTGCTTTTCTATCTGTGGAAAAAATGCCTGTAAAAGATCCCTAGCTGTATTGGTACATTTGATTGATTGAAACATAATTTATTGCATATAAGGTATAAATGGATTGGGCACAAGTTATCCAACTTACGAGGCCCTCTCCTAATAACATACAATAATGACAATATGACAATAACGGCGACTACAACTATTACAAGAATATACAAAAAGAGAAGAAAAAAATGTACATGGTTTCCTCTGATGACTACGTCTCAGAATTACCAAATATTTGACATCCAATAGCTGATAATTAATTAATAAATATGCTCTAGTGGTGTCG
The DNA here is from genome assembly GCF_016097555.1 of Gigantopelta aegis. NCBI lineage: Eukaryota > Metazoa > Mollusca > Gastropoda > Neomphalida > Peltospiridae > Gigantopelta > Gigantopelta aegis. Next base: position 18,248,788 of record NC_054713.1, on the reverse strand, counting down.
TTAAACAAAAACAAACTAACATTGTATTACCAAACTCACTGCATAGGGGCCTCCAGCATACTAAAAGTTAAAGTAAGTTTTGTTTAACGACACCACTAAAGCACATTGATTAATTAATCGATGGCAAACATTTTATTTGGTAATTTTGACAGTCTTAGAGGAAACCCGCTATATTTTTTCATTAGTAGCAAGGGATCTTTTAAATGCAACATCCCACAGACAGGATAAGACACCACGGCTTTTGGTATACAACTTTCCAACATACTAAGGCCAAGGAAATAGTTAAAAGTCTGTTTTGTTCAACGATACCACTAGAGTACATTGATTTATTAAGGGACTATCCTGTGTTTTCAGCCCTAGCAAGACTTCCCCATCAAAATAAGCACACACCCTGCTTTTGTAAACAAAAAATAAATAAATAAAACACGTATTCTGGGAAGGAAGGAAATGTTTTGTTTAACGACGCACTCGACACATTTTATTTACGGTTATATGGCGTCAGACATATGGTTAAGGACCACACAGATATATAGAGGAAACCAGCTGTCGCCATTTCATGGGCTGCTCTCTTCGATTAGCAGCAAGGGATCTTTTATGTGTACCATCCCATAGATAGGACAGCACATACCACGGCCTTTGATATACCAATCGCGGTGCACTGGCTGGAACGAGAAATAGCCCAATGGGCCCACCGACGGTGATCGTTCCCACACCGACCGCGCATGGAGCGAGCGCTTTACCACTGTGCTACGTCCCATCCCTCAGCCCTAGAAAGACTTCACCATCAAAATAAACACACACTCTGCTTTTTTAAACAAACAAAAATAAATAAAACACATATTCTGGGAGTACTGCTAAAGCATTACATGTCTCCTACCATAACTCTGTCAAACATGGGTTATCACCATACAAGTCAAACTTAATCTGTAGCAGTTCACGATAAAGCTATACACAAACTTTCAGATCAATATTGAGGCATTGTGAAAAAAACCTTCCAGAAAACGAATTCTAGTCCAATCAACCTGTAGAATGGTGTCAGAAAGCTACGCTAGAAAAACCGTTTAGCACTAGGGTCTCCACGAGTACTCGAGTACCCGTACAAGTGAGACAATGTAGAGCAACTAGTTCAGCGGTAACTAATCAACGATACAAGTTACACGATAATTATAGGACTATTTGCTAGTTTCTTTTTTAATCTGGCCGTCCGTTCGTCCGTCACAATACTGAACGTATCAACGGGTTTCTAAATGCAATACAATGGCATGATTTGGCATTCATGTTCAGTGCTGGAATTAAGCTATATAATGCTATTTTACGTTATATTCCTTTGTCTCATTATCATCTTGTGTAAGCGTCGGGTACTCGGGTCCGGGTCGAGTTTGACCTTCGAGTACTCGAGTCCAATATATTGGACTCGTGGAGGCCCTATTTAGCACACGTCCCCAAGATAGTAATGCATAATTTTGGAAAGACGTTTCAAGGCTCGTGTCAGAAACACCCATCTACAAACGGACTCGTGCCGGAAACTATTAATCTGGGATAGACGGATAGAGAGGAGGACGGAGACGAAACCAATAGTCACCTCTATTTCGACTAATGTGAAAATATTTTATTTGCTAAAAACTGGCGATTAACATTTTGGTAATTTTTTAACACGTAGTCTTAAAGAGGAAATCTGCCAATTTTTCCAATTTGCAGCAATGGATCTTTAATACACACCTCATCACAGACAGGACAGCATATGCCACATCATTTAACATATCACTCATGGGGCTTTGGATGACACGGGAAAACACAATCAGAAAATGGGTACACTGGGGGGGGGGGGGGTTCGATCATACGACGCAAGCAGCTCAAGCGAACGTTCTACGAAGGGAACACAGCTGCCAATAGACTGAATATCCCCATCCCTTTAGACATAACATTCACAGAGTTTCTAAACAGATTTTGAATAATGTTCTTGTATATGTATACTAATTGTGATACGGATGCGAAAGCGTGCTATCAAAGTCAGGCCTCCACGAGTCCAAAATTTTGGACTCGAGTACTCGAGGGTCAGTCGACCCGTACCCCGAGTACTCGAGGGTCAGTCGACCCGTACCCCGAGTACTCGAGGGTCAGTCGACCCGGACCCGAGTACTCGAGGGTCAGTCGACCCGGACCCAGAGTACTCGAGGGTCAGTCGACCCGGACCCCGAGTACTCGAGGGTCAGTCGACCCGGCCCCGAGTACTCGAGGGTCAGTCGACCCGGACCCCGAGTACTCGAGGGTCAGTCGACCCGGACCCCGAGTACTCGAGGGTCAGTCGACCCGGACCCCGAGTACTCGAGGGTCAGTCGACCCGGACCCGGACTCGAGTACTCGAGGGTCAGTCGACCCGGACCCCGAGTACTCGAGGGTCAGTCGACCCGGACCCCGAGTACTCGAGGGTCAGTCGACCCGGACCCGAGTACTCGAGGGTCAGTCGACCCGGACCCCGAGTACTCGAGGGTCAGTCGACCCGGACTCGAGTACTCGAGGGTCAGTCGACCCGGACACTTAACATAGGAAGGAAAGGAAGGACATGTTTTATTTAACAACGCACTCAACACATTTTATTTACGGTTATATGGCGTCGGACATATGGTTAAGGACCACACAGATATTGAGAGAGGAAACCCACTGTCGCCACTTCATAGGCTACTCTTTTCGATTACCAGTAAGCGATATTTTATATGCACCATCCCACAGACAGGGTGGTACATACCAAGGCCTTTGTTACACCAGTCATGGTGCACTGGCTGGAATGAGAAATAGCCCAATGGGGCCACCGACGGAGATCGATCCAAAACAGACCGCGCATCAAGCGAACACTTTACCACTGGGCTACGTCCACGACACTTACATAGATGACAATGATTTGTGAGACTAAGGAATAAAGTAAAATAGCATTTTGCATCTTATTTCCAGCGCTAAACATGCCAAATTGTGCCATTGTATTATAATCCTGTGAACGGCCTCGAGCCTTGCTAAGACTCGGGCGGTGATCGAGTACTCGTGGAGACCCAACACTAGAACACATTGATTTATTAATCATCGGCTATTGGATGTCAAACATTTGGTAATTCTGACATGTAGTCATCAGAGGAAACCCGCTACATTTTTCTTAATACAGCCAGGGATCTTTTATATGCACCATCCCACAGACATGATAGCACATGCCTCGATCTTTGATATATCAGTCGTGGTGCACTGCCTGGAACAAGAAATAGCCCAATGGGCCCACTGATGCAGATTCCAGACTGACCGAGCATCACTGGGCTACGTCCCGCCCCTGCATTCAACGTGTACTAATAGTCGCCTATGACCAGTTGTGGTGCACTGGTTGGAACGAGAAAAAACCCCAATCAGTTGAATGAATCCACCGAGGTGGTTATATAGTAGCCAAAAAGACTTGATGGGAAACATGTAGCAATGGTTACAGACCCAGAAAAATCCCTTAAAAAACCCCAACCTCTCCACAAAATAAACAACAAAAACCCCACCAAACCCAGAGAACTAAAAAGACAAAAGTAATACATCATGTTAACTGTATTTATTGTTCCAGAGAAAGCAATGAAAGACATATATACATTGGAATACTGTGCACAGAATGCCATGCCAGCACTACCGGTATACCATAATGCCTTTTTGTTTTTAGTTAATGGATTAGTGTACTCTTTTAATTACCCAAGTAATGCCATCTCATGATTACGTCCATACAACACTATCTACACACTTAATTTACCATTCAATGGTACAATATCATTATCAAAAACTGTAGTAGCCTCAGTATTTTAAAATGTTACTATCTACACAACAAAAACAAATAATATAACTACTCTCTATCAAGACATAGACCTCTACAAAAAGAAATGTAATTCTGAAATTCAGTTCTTATGGAATAACACACCTTTAGTCACACCTCAGCACATTTTAAAGCAAGGCTGTTAGGTGTTAATATATGGATATTTTAAACATTTGGTATAATGTCAGGAAACATTATACACCCATATAAGCTACTCATACCATATTGAATCAAAGGATATTTTATATGCACTTTCCTACAGACAGTACAGCACATACCACAGCATTTGATGTACCAGTTGTGGAGCACTGGTGGAGATGGGGTGGGGTGGGATGATGAGGGTACCAAAGGGGATTGATCCTATGACTTATAGTACCAGGGGTGTTGTGATCTAGATACCAGCTGTGATGCAAGTTTTATTAAAGTATTTGGCACCATAGACAATATTTCTGGTATGCGTCTCCACTGAAGCATCTCAAAACCGGACCCTCTGTTAATCGGAATTCCTTCACTACCGGACGGTTTTTATATGGTCCCTTTTTAAATATCTGTTCAGAAGAGAACCTCTGGAAACCAGATACCTCTTAAAACCGGATTATTTACTTGGTCCCAAGCGTGTCCGGTTTTAAGGAGGTTCACTGTAGTACTAGACATTAACAACTTCTAACTATAGAAAAAACATCTACATTGGCTAAAGATAGAACCAAGTGTTTATAGCAAAGCTGAATGCTGAACGAAAATCCTAGGTGCTCCCAAGCACGTTTACAAAATTAAGAAGCACCATTTAGTTATTTATTTTCGTTACATTACATTAAAAACACGGAGCAACTAAGATGACTAAAATAAATGTATAAATATTTAATTATCAAAATATATTTATCAAAATTTCCATAAAGGTTACCGTATAAATGTGTAACCTAGCTTTTCAACAAACCATGTTTTATATCCAGTTATTTCAACATGTTTTGGGAGTTGTTAGCCACTTGTTATTTTAAGTAATTATGTAATGTATGTAATTCACAGATGTACAATGTTGCTCTTTTAAATGCTGTAATAGTCAGAATGCAAAAGAAAAACAATTTCTTACACACCCGTTGGTGAGAACACCATACATGGGTTGTTAGCACATGGGTTGTTAGCACATGGGTTGTTAACACATGGGTTGTTAGCACATGTACGTGTTATGTTATGAATGGATGAAAAGATTCACTCTATGAAATCAGTGTGCAAAATGTTTTGGGGTTTTTTAATGTATCAATTTAGAGGACGCCCTCAATTGTTAACATTTTGATTAAGTGTACAAACTGTGACGAAAAAGCCGACAAAAGTAGTTCTTGCAAAATGCACATTTCTGGTGTTCTATTTCTTGAAGGGGGGTAGTACTGTAACAAGAATCAACACTTTTAGTACCCTTGTGAAAATGTTAATAAATTGCGAATGGTTTTTTAAAGCGACACACCCTAGTTTTTTCAAAACTATGGCATATTTTTTCACAACTAGAGCCGTTTTTCATCATTGTAATCAGATATTACTTAAGGTTTTATTGTTTAAATTATTAATTTTCGTAAATCCAAAATGTTTCTGGTTATCCTGCAGTTTCTAACAGCACAAAATGCATTTTTCATAATTTTTTTAAAAACACACATACCCCTGAGAAGTAACAGTTATGGAGACGATCTCTAATCTAATATCTGAGGTTATTTCCCAATTTCAACATCTCAAACTCACTGTTGTAACTTTATTCAAATGTGTTACAAGTTTGTAGATGATACAAACTTAGTGTCCATTTTAATGTGTCGAAACTAGGGTCTGCGTCTTTAAAATGTGGCGTATTTTAATGTGTTTAAACTAGGGTCTGCGTCTTTAAAATGTTACGTATTTTAATGTGTCGAAACTAGGGTCTGCGTCTTTAAAATGTTACGTATTTTAATGTGTCGAAACTAGGGTCTGCGTCTTTAAAATGTGACGTATTTTAATGTGTCGAAACTAGGGTCTGCGTCTTTAAAATGTTACGTATTTTAATGTGTCGAAACTAGGGTCTGCGTCTTTAAAATGTGACGTATTTTAATGTGTCAAAACTAGGGTCTGCGTCTTTAAAATGTGACGTATTTTGATGTAGAACCAGGGACCCAATTCACTTAACTCTGGCAACTTTGCCATCTCGCCGTGCAATGCTAAAAGACTTGCAAAGAGGATGCTTTGTTGTGTAGCAGAGCCTAAGAGAGCTTGGTGAATTAGGCCCCAGGTATTTAACCCATCCCCAACATCTGCCAAAACCACTACCTCACAACACAGCCAATATATATATATATATTACTTGGGTATTAAAAACGAAAAATTCATATAATGATCCACAGTCACACACTAAACATGTCCCCAGTCCACCTGAAGGCTACCACATTTGTTTGTGATTTGTCGTAACAACTGTACACAAGTTGATCATGTCTTTGATGAACCTGGAAATGTTCGACTAATACAAATGTCAGCACACTATAACATAACACACCAAGTTAGAGCGGTCATCATTTCTTTTTAGCAACCAAGTCGGCTGCTTCGTCGAATTCAGCTTCGGCAATATTCAGCATCAATGAACCAGCGTTTAGATACACACGGTTCTGAGATTGGGCAATCTGAAAAGACGAATAGCGATAATAGATTTTAAATTTAAAATGAAAGTAAAGTTTGTTTTATTTAATGACGCTACTAGAGCACATTGATTTTTAATCTTATCATCGGCTATTGGACGTCAAACATACGGTCATTCTGACAGGGGTTTTTTCCAGAGTAAACCAGCTGTCGCCACATGGGCTACTCTTTTTATGATAGGCAGCAAGGGATCTTTTATTTGCACTTCCCACAGGCAGGATAGCACAAACCATGGCTTTTGTTGAACCAGTTATGGATCACTGGTCGGTGCAAGTGGTTTACACCTACCCACTGAGCCTTGCGGAGCACTCACTCAGGGTTTGGAGTCGGTATCTGGATTAAAAATCCCATGCCTCGACTGGGATTCGAACCCAGTACCTACCAGCCTGTAGTCCAATTGCTTAACCACTGCGCCACCGAGGTCGGTAAATCTAAAATGAAAACAATATACACAACATTTATCATGGCCTGTGCTTATTAAACCTTTTAGAGTCCAGACTCATTATCTCAAATGACGTCACACGCATGCAATTTGTATGGCGTTGCCTTGACGTTGCTGTCTCAGATTCTATTAAGAGTCTTCAGTCTAGACTCAGGGCTATCAGAAAATTTTGCCACATTATCAATCATAGTTAAAAAACTGCAGAAACCCATTTATTTTGCAATAAAACAATCAGTTATTTCTCATGAAATTATTTCGCCAAATTAAAATAAAATTCGGTAATTGTTTCTGAAAGTCGCAATTGGCGAATTTGGCAAGTGCCAGAGCTAGCCCTGTGTTTTAGAAGCACCAGGCCAGGCACTAATCACAGACACAGATATGCGAGCACTGGTAAGAATTCAGTTGCCATTAAAGGGATATTCCTGAATTTGCTGCAATTTTTAAGATGTTATCGACTAACAGAGACTTTTTAACGATTGTAATTACATATCAAATATATTTTTCTGCATAAAATATTAATGGCTGTATATTAAACGTGTTTCTGATCGTTCTAATATTAGGTTAAATTTCATGTTATTTCCTAAAAAAAAAAAAAAAATTGTACATACGAAACTATTCTAAGACAAAATCCAGTTTGGGCTTCTTACAAATATTAAGACGACCAGAAACAGATTGAAGATACAGCCACTGATATTCTAAACAAGAAAATATATTTAATAATTAAGTTTAATCATAGAAATATTTTATTAGTTGGAAACATCTTACAGTGCTGCAAACTCAGGAATGTCGCTTTAAATTATGGCATTTCAAAACAAGATCCTTAATGGAAATATTAAACTTTTGACGTAAATAAATTTTATTACTTCAGAATCAATTATGAAACGGTACGAAACACACCAATAAAGTACATGGCCTTGTGTAGCAATGTTAAAACTTTCTGCATGTCAAGCAAACATTCTACCACAAAGCTACATTCTGCACCCATAAAATTCCAATACGGAGCAGCACATACTAATCATCGAGCACAGGCTGAATATAGGTAGCACTAAACCAAATAACTTCCGGCTGGGTCAAAGTTCAAGGTGCACCCAACTTTTGATAGAGAAGTTAACACCACAAGGCCTGTGTGATTGGTGATAAATGTGAGTGCGTTGGTTGTAAAAAAAAAAGAAAAAAGTTTCATCTGGGTAATAAAAAAAAATGCAATTTGATTTAATCTAGTACCACAGAGTCAAGTAGCATTGTGCTTGAAAGATGTATGGGGTACCTGTAAAAAAAAGTACTCAAATTTTGTGCGGAACTAGGGTAGTCATAGACGCTACCAGTTATTTCAGAAACGAGCAGCTTGACTCCCATTTTTTTCTGATTCACTTTAAGAGTGAGGGGTGGTAGTATTTATATCCGTGGCGTTTATGTCGATTGACACGCTGCAAGTAGGAGTTTTAGTCACATGTTACTATTGTCGTCTGTGGGATTTGATTTGGTAGTATACACCCTGAAATGGCAATTGCACACTGCACTCTCCCCATCCCCAAACAAAATTATCACCAAAACTGTTTTGTTAATTAAACCAAAGACTCAAGTTGTTAAAATGGCTGACTTACTGTTCTGGCAATGTTCTGTGCAGCTCGGATTTTCCTCAGCTTGAGATATCCCGGGTTAGCACTCACAGCTTTACCGATGTGTGGTCGTCAAGGAGGACAAATATACATTTGGAAAGGAAAGTGATGTCTGTTCTCAACATGTTTATAAACGACAGCTACCAGGTATCTGAAGGCCTTTGATATACAGGTCGTGGTGCACGATAGGGTCAGTGACCAACATTCTTATTATAGCGTCTTAATAAAACTGTAAAAACATGTAATCAACCATCAGATTACTAAAGGAAAGATCACTGGTGGCTTTGAGCATGTTGGTGTGTTAAAATTAACACACTAACCCCCCCCCCCCCCCCCCCCTCCCATTTTTTTTTTTGCCCCTGGTGCTCTAAGTTGTTTGCCGTGGCTCCTACCCTGCAGTCAACACTTAAACTGCAGGTTCTGATGACCGGGCAGTTTTCTCTATGTCCGGCCTTACAGCGAGCGTGCAAACTGAGTCACGCCCACCAAGATTACAGACATGGTAAATCAATGCTCAGAAATGCCACCTACTGTGTTATGCCTGATATCATCATTTGGTAGATATACATGTATACACTTGGAGAGAGGAATATATTTTTTTAAATAGCATTTACTAAAAGATTCACATTGATGGGGGCATAGTGGTTCCCAAATTATTTTCATAAAGATCAGGGTTTCTGCCAGAGGGTAAAGTTACTAAAACGGGTATGGCGCCATACCCAAATATTTTGGCAGATTTTGAAAAAAATAAATTGAGTTAACCTTTTGACAAAATTAATTACTCTTATCATTAATGTATGATTTTCTTAACTCTAACCCTAAACTTAACTCATTTTCTTTCTGAAGGAGGCCACCCATACTATGACTATGACTGCATTCAATTCCATAGCGCCATACACAAAAATTTATTTCTGGCAGAAACACTCAATATGTAGTTTGCATGACGAACTCTTTTGTGGCCAGGGCTCAAAATTCATTGATGAATGGGAAGCAGTTGCTTCTTCTGACATTTTACTGTACAAGCAAACACTAGAAATTGAGAATATTAACGTAATTTTGGTTGTTCTTATGTCAACATAGTTCCCACTATTTTCAGAATCCAAATACTGGTACAATGCTTTAAGACAGAAAGGTTTGAAATTTGATTTTATCAACACCACAAGAACACAATGATTTATTAACCATCCGCTATTGGATTTCAAACAAGCGAAAATTATTTAACTCGGGACATAAATATGATAGTAAATGGTAACTTGTTTATTATTGTCTATTAATCTAAAAGGATATCAGAACAGCAGCTTCCGCCTCTCCCTCCGCCTGGACGATCTTCTGCTGTCTTTCCTGTATGGCCTTCTCCACAATAAACTGAGCTCGCTGGGCCTCCTGCTGGGCTACCTGTTACAGGGAATGAAGGATATGGTTTAGTTAACCATGCACTCAACACATTTTATTTACGGTTATATGGAATAGGAATAGGAAATGTTTTATTTAACGACGCAGTCAGGTCATTTTATTTATGGTTATATGGGCTACTCTTTTCGATTAGCAGCAAGGGATCTTTTATATGCACCATCCCATAGACAGGAACGGTTATATGGCGTCAGTCTTACGGTTAAGGACCACACAGATACTGAGAGAGGAAACCTGCTTTCGCCAATTCCTGGGCTACTCTTTTCGATTAGCAGCAAGGGATCTTTTATATGCACCATCTCAAAGACAGGATAGTACATACCACGGCCTTGGTTACACCAGTTGTGGAGCATTGGCTGGAAAGAGAAATAGCCCACTGGGTCCAGCGACAGGGATTGATCCTAGACTAACCGTGCATCAAGCGAACGCTCTACCACTGGGCTATTTCCCGCCCCTCTTACAAGGAAACAAGAGAGCAAGGTTTGTTTAGTACATCACAGAATTAGGTCTTACTGTACAAAGCATGTGGCTACATTCAGTCACAGAAGTGGCGATAGATTAAATTAATTAATTAAACTACGCAAGTCATTAAAGTGACATACCCTAGTTTTTAAAAACGCACGTTCGTCTAAGAAGTGACGGTTAATGAGACAAGCTCTAGTTATTTTTAGACGGTATTTCCCTGTTTAAACATCACAGACTTTAGCTTCTCTCTGTTATAACCGTATCGAAATGTGTGTTGCACGTTTGTAGATTAATTAAATTTGTGTCTATTTTTACAGGTTAAAACTAGGGTCTGTGGCTTTAATAAGCATCAGTCAGCACTTATTTAATAAAATGTTTGCCGTAGATGAATATGACAGACAAAATATCTCTAAAAATAAAAGGTTACTGTAAGCTTTTTATTGAAAAATAATAATAATACAAAATACAAAAGAAACAAATGCACCCCAAAAAAACAACAGGGACACAATGATATCACTGCTAAGCCGCAATGAAATCGAAAATTTTTAGTGATTAAAAAATAACTAGCACAGATAATACCTAATGTCTGACATACACCAACATAGTTGGGATAACTGTTAGGGGTCTCCCCAGGGATGTTAGGCGTAGCGGCCCTGACACACCTTTGGTCCGTAAAGTAAGCGCTTTGACGGCGTGGAAGCGCCTTAAATCAATCGCCGCTACGCCTTGATTTGAAGTACTTTAGAAAAACAATTATCACAAGTACGAGCGTGGCAGTCGACTACCTCTTGCAAAAAAACTTGTGTACCAGTATATCAAGCACACCTAATCACTATGACAGGTAAAACACAATTGGTGTTTGGTAATTTTACCACATCTACTGGGTCTGTTAATCCGTCAGGAAGGCACTTACGCGTAACGGGATTCCTGTGCCGAGCAATCAAGCTTCAAGGCCGATCAAAGAATATGCCCATTGACAGAATCAACTGTACTAGTTAACTCAATAAACAATAGGTGAAGCACTTTTTAATAGTACACTTAAGTTGGCAATCAGTAATTTCTATCCTAACACCCCCTTCCCAAAACACATACTGAAAACATCCAGGGCTCACGCTGTCGGTAACCAATTTAGCCATCAGCTAATTAAAAATTATTTTTACTAAAAAAATGGCTAATAAAATTTGCAAGTGGCTAAAATTTTGGCTGAGCCATTTTCTATCTTCTGATGTGAACAAACGGTTACATAATCTATTCGACACCTCAAACATAATAATAATACCAAATATTCAATTAGCATAATAGCGATCTCGCGACCCGTAACGAGAAACGGTGTTATCCAGAATACAGCGTATGCCTTATGATGTTGGCTAATTTTAATAATCAAGGTTATTAATTTCAACAGCATGCATTCGACATGTATGACAGCAATGTGACGGTGATTCAAGGTCTGGAAGATATGTAACTTGCTATTTTAATTTTGTAAAGTCTTTGAACCAAAGTAATAAAAACAAACCGACAATGCATGTCAATTTGAATACACATGCCAGTTCAGGGCCGACTATCCCAGGGGCAGAGTTCAGCCAGATCGAGCGAAAACAAAACGTTCGCTACACTGGTTTGTGCGCTTCACGTTAAACCAAATGGGCACGACGGACACCAATCAAATAGTTCATGAACGTTAGGAAGAACGTTCATTGGCTGAACTGAGGAAAGCTCTCGGCGTAATATACGTCACGCTTCAGAGTCAGCTGACACCCACGTGTCAAGAGACATCGTTGTGGACATTAAACAATACGATTACACAGAAATAATCTTGATGTAAATTTGTAGAAAAGCAATAGTTGTTTGCATCAATGAATACCTAACTGCAGTTTCGTTATTTCCTTTGTCTTTGTTAATTTTGTACCTATGGTCGTGAGCACGCATGCAGATCGCGATCGCGGGAAATGAACATGCAGTATCTATACTAACTGCAGTTACACGTACACTGAATTAGTTTACAATAATCATTTGTTAGATAATGCTAGATATATATTTGTAAAACTGTGAGGTGACATTTAATAAGTTAGCTGGATTTTAAAAAGACAGTAAAATTTTATTTTATTAACTCTTTTTTTTGTTTTTGTTTGTTTGTTTGTTTGTTTTTTTATAAATGGAACATACTGTGAAGTCAGCATTCTTAGCTTAGGTATTTTACAAGCAGAAATTACAACAAGCATTTAACATGACGCTGAAATCAACAGCAACAACATGGCGTAAATTATGAAATTGTTGGGGGTGGGGAATTGATGGGTTATTTTTTAAAAAGTTTTACCACCCCCCAAAAAAATGCCACAAAAACAACCCCAACATGATTTGATGGATTGAAGGCAAACACTTAACTGTTTTCAACCGCCTACCCTACTTCTTTTGGCTTGATTTTTGTGTTATAATGATGCTAAATATGTAAGCGCCTTAAAAAAATCCTGGGGAAAATCCAGGGGAAAGGCCTGATCTGTATATAGTGTGTTCTTATAGAGCTGTAGTTACCAAGTCATCTTCCACAGCTGATGGAAGGGAGATAACTGCTGTCAAAGAACACACAAATCAAAGAAAATTTACCAGCCTCGGTGGCGTTGTGGTTAGGTCATCAGACTACAGGCTAGTAGGTACAGGGTTCGCAGCCCTGTATCGCCTCCCACCCAGAGCGAGTTTTAACGACTCAATGGGTAGATATCAAACCACTATACCATCTTCTCTCTCACTAACCACTAACAACTAATCCACTGTCCTGGACAGACAGCCCAAATAGCTGAGGTGTGTGCCCAGGACAGCGTGCTTGAAGTTTAATTGGATATAAGCACGAAAATAATTTAAAAGAAAGCAAAAGAAAATTTGCTACCAAATATATTTTTTGTTTTAGTATTGATTCAATACAGCTAGAAGTATTATTTTTAAGTAAACACATTTTCATAAAATATATAAACACAAATTATTGTTATTTTCTATTCATCCGATGACCCTTATATTTCAGCAATTTATTATTTTTGTTCCTCCTCATTTACATATTTTTCTAAATGCCTTAATGACTCACTAAGAAACTTCATATAATCAGTAGACCAACTGTTACCTTGTTATTTTCATTATGTAAAATTTCTGATACATAGAAAGGAAATAAGTTATGGAAACTTGTACCAGGAAAAACAAAGTGAAGAAGACTTTTTAAGTTTTATCTAACACAGCACTGTATTGCTACATTGCCGAAAGAAAGAAATGTTTTATTTAATGACACATTCAACACATTTTATTTACGATTATATGGCGTCAGAATATGGTTACGGACCACACAGATATTGAGAGAGGAAACCCGCTGTCGTCACTTCATGGGCTACTCTTTTCGATTAGCAGCAAGGGATCTTTTATATGCACCATCCCACAGACAGGGTAGTACATACCACAGCCTTTGATATACCAGTCGTGGTGCACTGGCTGGAACGAGAATTAGCCCAATGTGCCCACTGACAGGGATCGATCCCACACCGACCGTGCATCAAGCAATCGCTTTACCACTGAGCCAAGTCTCGCCCTCATAGAGGAAATAAACTAAAATTGTTCCATTAGCAGCAAAGAATCCTTTATATGCACTGTCCTACTGACAGGACAGAACATAACACATCCTTTGATTCATCATCAGTCGTGGGTGTAAACATACGAGACAGGGAGGGAGGGGACGGGGCAGTTGCAGTGTTGGAGCAAAACCTCAAAATTAATTTGGGTAAAAATTATAAGAGATATTTGAGCAAAATGTGGTAACCCGAGACCCTTTTACCATGTCTGTAGTCACACAAATATACGAGAAACATAATTCCTTTACACCGGTGGTGAAAATTATTATAAGTAGGTCAACCTTCACCTTCGTCTTTATGTTGGTGTCACATAAACCACATGGAGTTCCCCCCTGCCAAATGAAAGGTTTGAGATGGAAAAAGAACAGAATGAGTTGGTCAAGTGTTTATCTGGACAGGTAGCTAATTTGTCAGAAACCATAAACTCTTTTACTGAACGTCTCGCGTCATTAGAATTACACCACTCTGAAAGTCGTCCAGTTTTTTGATTCACACGAGTGCGTTCAACAAACTACGTTTCAACATGGCGGCGGAATAGACCGTTCAACACAGCAGGCGGTTTCGTCAAACATAGGCATTTTCGATACTCAAAGGCAAGCGCCTAATAGGGTTTCAGCCCCTCTCGGCCACACATCCAATACAGATAACTATGCGTCCGAATTGGAAAAGGAATACTTACAAGTAAAAGACTCCTTGAATAAAGTTACGTTGCCAAACTATTTAAAAGTATTCGATGGTAGACAAGGTATTTCCAAAGAATGTCAAAGTTTGTTATCAGTGATATCAAAGTGTGCACGTTACACAGAAACAGCGCTGAAACAGTTACATACACTACCAATTTCCAGTGAGGAAGAAGATTTTGCCAAACTGTTTACTATTCTCAGTGCTCAAATAAACTTTCTTCAGAGTGAGTATGCGGGTCTTTTAGTGAAGAGCAGGTTTGACGGAGAAACATCCAGTTTATTTAAATGTTTGGAGAAAAATTCGTCTGCTTCGTCTGGACAGTCTCTTGACAATTTGAAAATAGCTACTGAGATTACAGCTGCTAGACAGCGTTTTGACAGTGCTACTCAATATCGACCCTACAGAGGCCCCTATACATACAGAGGTCGTTCTAGTGGATATTTTCCAAGACATGGTTTGGGGTTTACAAGACCTTCAGATGCTTTCGACTATTTCACAGCGCATAATCAAAGGCCGATGAGATCTCATTACCCAAATGTTGGAAATTCAGATGGTCAAGACTAGGATTCATCGTTGGTTATGTGTTTCGGTAATCTTCCAGACAAAGTAGAGTTTTGGAAAGAAATTGGTGCGAATGAAACACTTATCATTTGGTTGAAAGATGGCATAACTTTACCATTCAATAAGCCAGTTGACTATTATAAACTGAATAACAGGTGTTTTTCTCAAAAGGAATGTGATTTTCTGGATTCTGAGATTTCCGAATTACTTAACCTCAAGGTGATCGAGAAAACTAATACTCACAAATGTGTTTCACCTTTACATGTTGTTCTGTATAATTTAGGAAGTTATTGCGGGGTGTGCTTTCCATGTATTATGTTATGCCAATGTCAAGATAGGCAATAAAAATGTTTTGTTCAGTATATTTGTGGTGACGTAAGTTTTTTCATAAAATTTTCATCATTCTACCCTACCACTAGGCTAAGTTCCGCCCCCGCTATATTGCAGAGTGCTGTGAACACGAACATTTATTAATTTTGAATATGTCAAAACTTCATATAATCAGAAGGAAGGAAGGAAATGTTTTATTTAACGACGCACTCAACACATTTTATTTAGTTTATTTATGGAGTCAGACATATGGTTAAGGACCACACAGATATTAAGAGAGGAAACCCGCTGTCGCCACTTCATGGGCTACTCTTTTCGATTAGCAGCAAGGGATCTTTTACATGCACCATCCCATACAGGATAGCACATACCACGACCTTTGATGTACCAGTCGTGGCGCACTGGCTGAAGCGAGAAATAGCGCAATGGGCCCACTGAAGGGGATTGATCCCAAACCAACCGTGCATCAAGTGAGCGCTGTACCACTGGGCTACACCTCGCACTCATATAATCAGTAGACCGGTCACCTTGTTATTTTCAGCGGCGTCGAAATAAGTCGAGAACGGTTGTTCAGGTTACCGGGAGGTTCCCACATGTAAGAAAAGTCGAGAACGGTGTTTCAGTCTCGAAATTTTTTTCAACGAATGGTATTTTCGTTTCCGAACGTAAACCAGGCAATGTATTCCGGACTTCCGCATTTCATTTTCCAGTAAGGAATTGCATCAATGTTCGTGTGCAAGCAATTATAGTCATTCCGCATCTAAGCAGCGTCCACTAGATAAATTTACTTCCACATTTCGTTTTCTCATACGAAATTGCACCAATGTTCATGTGCAATTGCAAGCAATTTCGGCAATCCACGTTAAGCAGTGCCCACTAGATAAATTTACTTCTGGATTTGTTTTCTCGTACCGATATTCACGAGCTTCGATACAATTTCAGAACATTCATAAATGCATGTATACTAAAATAATCATCTGGCACACATGTAAGGGCATTAACCTTCTGAGTACTGCAGGCGAGATATCTCGCCCGACGTCACGTCAGTCGACATACTGTACACTGTATACAGTGCATTCCCCAATTCATATTTCCCACCATTTTGCACACGACACTCACAAGAAACATAATAAAAGAAAAAAGATGTTTTTTTCAAAATGGTGGCTTTTGCTTTGATTTTTTCAACTGAAAATACCTTGAAATTTTGAGTTCAAAAAGTGGTTTTCGGCAAGTATTTTCGCTTGACAACAATGGCGGCACGTCGCGGTCATTTTCAGGGATCGATAGCTGATTGTGACAGCTAATTTGATAATAAATTTGATCGTTTTACCAAAAACGAAAATTACCAAATATTGCAATATGAATCGTAGTTCGGGTTTAAAAAAAAATTCTGGTCAGAAAACCACTGTTATCGGGAATAATGGACATAAATACTGGACAGCTGGCCACAAATGCCCGTAAGTAAACGCAACTTTTTCGATTTTTTGCCTTATTTTAATCACCATTAGCCGATCTAAAAATAATAAAAATTACAAAAAAGACATGAAAATAATACTTACCGATTCATATATGAACTTTATTTCATGTATTTATAAAACATTTAAGTGAATATATGTGAGTAAAAATTATAAACTTGTACCCACTCAACGTGGTTTTGTTAAAAATTAATCCAGTAGTCTAAAGGTTAAAAAGTAGTAGTAACAGAAATTCAATTCTAACTATCATATAGTATAGGTTACCAGGCTATATTTTGTGGTAACACGTAAATGACACAATGCTTATTTCGATGCCTGTTTTCATTACGTAAAATGTCTGATACATAGAAGGGAAATAAGTTATGGAAACTTGTACCTGGAAAAACAAAGTGAAGAAGACCTTTCAAGATTCATCTAACACAGCACTGTATTGCTATATTGCCGAGTGCTGTGAACACCAACCTGTTTGGCCTCCACGGCCGCCGTGTATTCCTTGCCGAAGCTGAGCTCGGTGATGGAGACATCGTCTAGGAGGATATAGAAGTCCTTGGCGCGCTCAATGAGCTGCCGGCGAATCAACAAACTGACCTGCTGTCTCTGCGTTATCAACTGAGATGCGTTGAACTTGGCCACCACGCCCTTCAGAACCTGCAGAAAATAACACATACATACATACATGTACAGTAAAACCCATCAAAACCGGACCCCTCTGTAAACTGGAATTCCCTCAAAAGCAGACGCTTTTCTTAATCCCTTCCTCTTTAGGCGACATATCTGATTATTACCGGTACTATTATTTAGCAAAATTGTATTAACTTAAGTATAGTAGGGCTAGTGAATTTTTAATCATGGCTAGTAAAAAAAATTAAATCTCTGATCCCATGGCTGGTGGATTTTATAAAAAATTCCAGAACGGCAGAAGCCCTGTAAAATGGCTACAACATTTAGCATTTGGCTAATACAAATGTACTTAAAGTAACCACATTAATTTTTAGTCATTTAAAAAACAAAAATTCTACACATCTGAACATTGTCTAAACCAAAACTGGTTCCCGTGTGAGCACTGTATATACCATATAGGATTACTTCACTTCGGCTGGCTACATGTGCGTTTTGCAGATGCATGCATCCAGGCTACACTTTCTCATTAAAAGTAATGTATTTTAAACTTTTTAGCCAGATTGCACGCACACGCCACATCCAGTCCCTACGAGCATTAAGCAATTATGAACACAAGCATGCGAGACAGGATGGCAGGAGTGGCGAAGGGACAACGGAACCTTCCCACCCCCTGCTGGAGCAAAACTTCAAATTCGGGCAAAAATTATACACATATTTGGGCAAAATGTGCTAACCGGAGACCGTTTTACAACGTATTTCCATCATTCTACCCTCAAAATTAGTTGTAATCCATGTTAAAATGCGTAGTGATTCGTTTGCAACCCTGTATTTAGCTGTTTGCTAGTAATGTTAATATGAATAAATGTTGTTATCCGGATTCAGGCATTTTCGTTTAATTCGGGCAAAAGCCTGCCTGCCTACAAAAATTGGAGCCCGTATGCATATGGTTATGAGAACAACTGAAAGTTTACCTCATTGCAAATGGAAGGCAAGACTCGGTCGTCGTAGTCGGTTCCAAACTGTTGGTATAATCGTGGCAGAAACTGCTGGTCGGGTCTGGAGAGAACTCTCAAGGATATGTTGATCATCTGCAAGTCTGGGCACAAAATGTTACATATTAAAATACAGTCGAGTACCAATGTGTCGATATTGAGGGGACCACCAAAAAATATCGAGTTCAACAAATATCGACTCAAACGTTGAGTGAAATATGTAAACCAAAAATGTATAAACAAAATAGTCATATATTAAAAAAGAAATAAAAAAATATTTTTATCGATTCATAGATTTTTTTATTTAAACCGATGAAAACTGTTAGTCTATAGATGAAAAATCAATCAATCAATCAATCTACATGTATTGTACCGCTGTGTACATTCTGAAAAAAGTTAATCATCTTTTAAAATTTCTATAAATTGTAAAGTTAAAATCACTGTGGACGTTAGAACAATCTAAATTTTGCTTTTAACAAACATGAATTTAAAAGAAAGTTATAAAAACAAAATACAATTACACCAAATGTTTTGCAGAAGAATAAATACGAAATTCCACACCTAATTCAGTAAGTCTAGGAATAATGTTTGTCACGCATTGGTTCGTGGCATCAAAGCTGAAGAGCTAAAACACATCGACGTCTCGTCATTTTCCGTGACAATCCTTGTATCAAGTTCAGATACAACACCAGTTAACAACTAGTTAACTTATCAAGACAGATTGATCCTACTTTAATCAGACCACAATTTCTCAAAGCCACAAGTCACACGACTAGTTGCATTCTTTAATAATCATCGTCTGTTAGTGTTTTCTTTTAAGCTAGATAAGACCATTTTAGTACCTTGTTCAATGGTTTAGATAATCTTACATGTGAACTGTTAAGAGTAACTACACGTAGGCTACAAATCATGTGTTTACAGTCAAATGTTGGCAATGATTTCAGATCGCGCAATTCATATCTACCTTTTTAAATATTTTTACTTATTTTAACACATAATATTAATAACGACACAGACATTTTTCCATATAAAAGTCTACGTTGGGACCCAAAATATATATCGACACAAACGTCACAACGACTCAAACATATCGACTCAACCGAGATAAAAACATGATAATTAATACATGTTCTTGGCCAGTACCAGTCAGTCATATCGACACAAGCAATACATCGACTCAAGCAAGTTCGACACAACGGTGCTCGACTGTATATATATACATGTATTAAAAATACACGTAATACTGGTTAATATTAAGCTTAGATAGAAAAGCACTCGCAGGACTTGTTTAGGTTGACCGGCCTCGGTGGAGTCGTTAAATAAAAACATTTCTTTCTTTGTTTAGGTTGACCGGCCTCGGTGGCGTCGTTAAATAAAAACATTTCTTTCTTTGTTTAGGTTGACCGGCCTCGGTGGCGTCGTTAAATAAAAACATTTCTTTCTTTGTTTAGGTTGACCGGCCTCGGTGGAGTCGTTAAATAAAAACATTTCTTTCTTTCTTTAGGTTGACCGGCCTCGGTGGCGTCGTTAAATATTGTTGTATTGTTAAACAAAACAAACGTTATCTTTAAAAATACATGCCTACACACTTTTTACATGTATATTTCAAAGAAATTAAGTCCTCTTTAGGTTACTCTGTCATTTCAATTTATATTTAGCCTACAATGTCTTTATTTCATTCCATGCAGTTTCCAAATGAAACATTAAAAAGTTGCACCAGACTTCCTATACATCAGGCCCTTGTGTAGAATGGCAAAAAGTAGAAGTGACTTCTCCCTTCCCAGAAGAAGAAAGGGGAGAAGTTTGAGAAAAATTGGCGAAATGAACATTTATCGGTACATTTTTGTAACGTTTTGCCATGTTTCGTGTTAATATGAATTATATACTTGGTTCTGATCGTAATATTTTGATATAAAACACTAGAAAGAAAGAAAGAAATGTTTTATTTAACGATGCACTCAACACATTTTATTTACGGTTATATGGCGTCAGACATATGGTTAAGGACCGCACAGATTTTGAGAGGAAACCCGCTGTCGCCACTACATGGGCTACTCTTTCCGAATAGCAGCAAGGGATTATAAAAGACTACTTCTGGTAATAAAATTTAAACAGAACAATTGTATGTTTCATTGAAAACTTGATATTATTAAGTAGTTGATAAAAGTTTCGTTATGCTAAAATGAAAGTAATGATTAGTATTTTCAGGCATTACTGAAATGAATGCACCCAAGGATCAGACCTATCAACCTTTATTTGAGAGAAAGCAGGTGTGTGTTGAAAAAGCCGGAGATTTTTTAAATGCACACGATTTTAACACAAAATCGGAAGTTTTAAAAAAGTATTATAATAAGTTATATGAACACTATATAATGCCATGTATACATGTCAACCTTAGATCTTGGCATTAAAAAAAAATATACTAAAATTAAATAAGTAATTAGAAAAAAATTATACTAATTATTAGTTGTTGTATGTTTTTTAATTTTAAATATCATTATGATTTAATACACATTTAAAAAAATAACTCTTCCATCCAAAACTTTTAAGAACATGAACAAGAAATTTAAGATGGAAGACGTTTTTTTACAAGTCAGAGGCATTATTAGAACAAAATTGGATAGTTTTATATATGCTACATATGGCAACACTGAATGTCAATACACAGCCACGGTAGTTTGGATTTTTTTCATGTTTAGAAAATAAGGATTTCCCAGGGAAAAAAAACAATTTCCCACGGGAGACTTGATAAAATACCGATAGGGTTGACAGATCTGCCGAGGATTAACAGCGCTAGACTGGTCACTGATACATGTTTGTACCTTTGCTTCCCGTAGGTGACGTTATTTTACGTGGACGAGATCGGATGTCGTAGATGATTGGATACTGGAACCACGGAATTCTGAAAGATTCATTAAAAATCAAGTGTAAAGTTATCATAACCCTAGAAATGAAAACCAATCCTTGGACAGAGTTCGACCCTTACCCCTCTATATCAAAGGCTCTAAAGACTAACCCTAACCCTATCCCTAAAACTACACGAACCACTAAAACGGGGGTACGGGTCGAACTCATGCCCAATCCTTCAGTATATACCTACATGTATGAGTACGGCTCAGATCATGGGTACACTGAGTGTATGTTGAACAAAAAATCTATTTTCAAAGGATATGTAAAAAATTTCAAAGTTACTTTTACAACTATGTCCAGGAAAGACTTTATAGAACCTAGTAGGAGCAAAGTTTGCTATTTTTGGTTTGCACCAAGTTCAGGAAAAAGCTAAAACGACAGTAATAGTGGGTAAAAACCATGGCCATTTTGTTACATCATGACGACTACAAATTTTGATCAACAAATGCCCCATGTACAAAAGCAATATACAGACCACAACTACCACCTAACATAAGATAAATACTTTTGTTATTTTCTCATTAAATTGTTTCCATGTATATTTAAGTAAATTGCACGATTTTACTGGCGATAAATCTACATTCCGCTCATAACCATTAGTGTCTTATTTACAGTAATGCTAGATAACGCATGTATCTACTGCAACAAAGTGTTTTTTCGTCACAAAGACCACATGGCTTAATATGTACACTTTAGTACTGTACACGGGAAAAACTGAGATTTGTGATTGTAAAATTACGTAATTTATGGTCATATATATAACTCGCAAGTGATTGGTGTCCTGTGCGTTATGAGCGAAAGAACACACGCTGCAACTTTGGGTAAAATTGTGATATGTTCTAAATTTGCTTAATACATTCCACAAGTTATTTACTAAAAGCAACGCGTCATTGGTTTGTGCCAAGCACGTTGTGATTTACAAAGAGAGCTTGATCTGCGTTCGTGTCTGTTGGTTTTGACACATGTTATGAGTGGAAGACAATTTGATCCAGGGACGTTTTTCTTCAATTTGGTTGATAACCGAGCAGTGCACACGAATGGAAGGTTAGTATTTCTTTTGTTAATATTTATTCTTTTTACTTGAGACACTTTGTGATAAATTTTATGACGATAAATGCATTTTTGATGGTCATTCTCTCACCACTAGAATCGCGTCTTCGTTATGAGCAGAAGTGATAGTTCGCATATAACATGCCTAATTAATTAAACCAGCTTTATGTTGGTGCACATTAATGAAATAGTGCTTGAAATATATCTGTCTAATTTTTGTAATAAATAAGCAAATTTTAACCCAATTTAACTCATGGTATTCTGCTCATAACACAGACACCCATTTTATTTTAATTTTTGGAGTCTTTGTTATGAGCTGAAGTGATTGTTTGCAAATCAATGTGCCTAATTAATTAAACCAGCTTTATGTTGGTCCACATTAATGAAATAGTGCTTGAAATATATCTGCCTAATTTTTGTAATAAATAAGTAAATTTTAACTCAATTTTAACTCATGGCATGCTGCTCATAACACAGACTCCATTTATTTGTTGAAGTACAAGAGTACAAAGCTTAGAAAAAAGCCTTTTATGTTGTCTTTTGAAATATTTTGAACTTTTAATTATCACCAATGTGATAATCCACATCCTTTTGATACTACAGATTCAAAGTGAGGTTGAATGTATTGTATAGTAACACCTCCCACCCGTGTGGCCCACCTGTGTCTACCTTTAGAATTTTTATTGCCCCTAATTGCCACCTGTTCTAAAAGATGTGTTAACAAGACTAGCCACTTTGTTCTTTGTAGTCTTTGATGGTGAAACAAAAAAGGGTTAAAGTTCTTTTATTTTGTGTTTGATGTACTTCTATTCGGTAATCAAAATCTTTGAACAGAAAAGTTTTAAGCAGATGTCTGAACAGTCTTTTGAGGATTATTTTAGTTAGTCTTTGTTATGGCCGAAAAAACTTTAAATAATCAAAATCCATCTTTTCGTTGGCTATTTATATAGGCATTTTCATAACCATAGCAACCACAAACTTTAACAAAAAAATGCTACAAAAAATATTGACTTAGTTGTTTTATCTATAAACATAACTTTTAGGTATCATTTTATATTAACCATTTAAAGTGGGGTTTTTTTTTTACATTTTAACACTTCATTACAAGGAACCTGGAAGTAAAATACAATTAGACCAAATTAAATAATATGTGTGGCTCGAGTTACCTGACCGATCCTAACCCCCTCACCCCCTTTTGCCATTTGTGCCAAAAAAAACTTTATGGAATGTACAAAACAGATTTAAGTTTTGGATTAAATTACTTAGTTATTTAAACCTCATGAAAATTTATTTGGATGTTGACAACAAACCTTGTAAGATAAACAACAGAAGCAACAGCACAAACATGAAACAAATGTGGAGTTTTTTCTGTTTACATTTTGTCAGTACATTGTACAAGCTTGTTATATAATGTGACATTTTCATATTTTGCAGGTTGAAAGTGTTGATGACGATGGAACAGAGCTGTGTTTCCTGAGGAAAATGGGGCAGCACTATGTCATGTCTGATGTATTGGACACCTCGTTTTTTTTTCTCCAATAAGATCCTGGACATTATGCCTGTTCCAAGGATTTCTTTTAAAGACACAAATTGCCTACATGATTTCTGTTTAGTATTGGATCCCAATGATCAAATTACAAGTTTTATTCCAGTGAATGCCAACTATTTTTTCCTCATATTTCGTTTATTGTTTGTTTTTTCCCAATCATTAAAGTAAGATGTTATAACTTAACACTATCTGAGAGGCAATATTATCCGGCTGAGTATATTTACAGAGCTTCTACTTCCAATCTTTTATATTCATTCAACTCGAAATATTACAAAGATTCAGTTTTTAAAAACATATTTTACGGTTTTCTGTGTCACAAGTCTATAGCATATATATACTAGTACATTGTATTTTTTTTTTTTTATTATTACTCAAGACAAGCTAACACATCCTAGGAATGATTAAGTCATTCTGTCAAATGGGGTCACATCTGTATGATTTGCAGTGTTTTATGATGTATTTTGGCATAATCAGTGTCTGTGTTATGCGCAGAAGGTGATTTGAAATAGTCTTTCTACTTCAATGTGTGCTATTGATTTTGGGTTATCATAAATGATGAATAAATCTATTTCCATGTACCATATTGTGTTCATTGTTGTATATGTCCAATGGTGTTAGTTTTCTTTACCTGGAAACTTTTTTTTTTTAATCTGCTGCTCATAACGGTGTCTTATTTTACAGTGTCACTTCTAAACTTTAAGTTTATACACAATTTGGGTTTTTTGGTGTCTTCACATAGTCTTCCACTTATTCATGTTTGTTTTTGGGTTTAATTGTGAAATGACCTTATTTATTGTCAGTTACTATGCATCACAAGACACCATGTTATGAGCAGAAGATATGCATGTCTTGCTATGAAATGCTCCGTCAAGAGCAAAATTCTTATGTTCTTGATCTGCAAGTTATAAATCTACATAGTTTAGATATCAGTCAGTAAATTAGTGTCATTTCACATGATTTGTGCAAAGTTTAATATTTGACCTAGGTGTAACAGTTTCTGTACCCATATCTGAGCTGTACTCGTATACAATGTACCTACGATATTCTGTATTCGATCGATTATCATGCTAAAATCTTTTATGCTCTCAATACCTTTGATGCTATTAATAATCAATCAAAAGTGTGGTTTATTTAACGACACCACTAGTGCACATTCATTCATTAATCATCGGCTATTGGATGTCAAACATTTGGTAATTTTGACATATAATCATCAGAGGAAACCCGATACGGGTTTTTTCTAAGGCAGCAAGGGATCTTTTATATGCACTTTCCCACAAGACAGGATACAGGATAGCACATACCACCACCTTTGATATACCCGTCATGGTGCACTGGCTGGAACAAGAAATAGCCCAATGGGTGCACCGACGGGGATTGATTCCAAACCGACCGCGTATCAAGTGAGTGCTTACCACTGGGCTAATTACACGGACAATCATCCCAAGGAATCAACTTCAGCATGAAGCAGAGCTAGCTTCGGCACTCGCCAAATTGGCCTTTTGCAAATTTTAAGAACAATTTGTCAAATTTTATGTTAATTTGGCAAAATAATTTTATGTATCTGCAGTGTTCGAGATTAACGGTATCCCGATATCCCGGGGATACCAGAATTTAATTCTGGATACCAGACTTCAAGAACCCAGTATCCCACCGGGATGCCATATAATACTAAATTCTCAGGTGGGATACCAGATTTTGAAATGTTAGTATCCAACTGGGATACTGGGGAAAAAATGTATAATCTCGAACACTGATTTGGGTTTCTGCAGTTTAGTAGATTTGGAGAAATGTTCTGTTCATTCAGAGCCAGCCCTAATGAAGGTTGTCGACATATATTACAACGTATGCAGTACTTACCGTGTTAAAAAAGGATTTACAAACCTGAAGTGAAGCCCTTCATGGTAAATATCTTCCTGAACACCGCCGATTCGACTGAAGATGATGGCACGGTGACCTCCATCCACTAGTACACAGAAAAAGAAAGAAAAATGAAATAAATACATTATGGCAAAGACTTCCAACTGTTCTGGCATAAAACAACATATAAATTCATATTAACAATATCTTGTTTTTATATCTAAATTTAAATGCTAACAACCAAGTATTATAAATGAGTGATGTCCGAGACAATGAAGCAGGGTTTCCTCCAGAGGGTACAAAGAGTAAAACTATGTACCTCAAAATCTTGGAAATTAATGGATAAATTTTAACTTCTTTTTAGACAGATTAAATAATAGAAATCTGCTGCTTAAAATTATTAAAAGTAAATGACATACAGTGGACAGTGTTCAATGTCAAAAGAAACTATCGACAGGCAAGTCAAACCCCTGTCCCAGGTTGCCCACCTGGCGACAAAAATATTTATCGACAGTCACAGTGGAATGACTTGATGTTCAGATTTATGTTCATCATAGTGATGTGCGGTTAATGCCTATTTAACCGTATCCATGTGATGTTTTCTTATGTGCGTATGTCTTCTGAAAAGTCGTCTATGTTTATTATTTGTTTGAACCCTTTGTCATTCGTACCCGTACTTTCCAGTGGGTTATCAATATTGGTTATTTTCATTAATTTCCAAGATAAAAGATAGATTTACTGTTAACACTGCGATCGGAAATGAGAATTAAGATAAATTGTTAAAGTTAATCCAGATTATAAACGAACACGATTACCATGATGTTAGCCATTCTTATCGTATTATGCGACATTATCCGAGTACTTCCGATACTGACCCATTTGAAACAACTCGGCCATTTGATTCTTACTTATTCAGCCAAGGTGTTCCAAATGAATTTGTTTTGAACTAAGTTTTTGTTATCTTTTTTCCCCACTTTTTTTCTTTTTTTTAAACCATGCTGATAAAATAATTTATTTTATATATGGACAAAAAAAAATGGTCACAAAATTTGAGTGAAAGAATCTCAGGCTTGTGATAATATCTGTACAGGCTAATGTATTTTTATATTTACTAACTTGGCTGACTAGTATTTTTTATTTTCTTAATAGATCTACAAGCCTGGAACATAATGAATTTCATCGGCACTCACAGTGGAATGATTAGATGTTAAGACAGTGTTCAAGATTAAATATTTTGGCCAGTATCCCAGCTGGATACTAACATTTCAAAATCTGGTATTCCACCTGAGAATTTAGTATTATATGGCATCCTGGTGGGATACTGGGTTCTTGAAGTCTGGTATCCAAAATTAAATTCTGGTATCCCCGGGATATCGTTAATCTCGAACACTGTAAGATACAATGTATATGAAAATAATGCTATATTGACAGTCCGGGTAGTAAGAAGAATTGTAATCTGCATGGCTAACTACATGTATGTTTCTAAGTGAACAGTATTTTCTAGGTCCAAAATAAATGTTTTCTCATAGTATACATTTGTATGTTGTTTGGATATTGATAAATGTAAATTTACAATTTGAAAACGTTTAAGTCTGGCAAGTGAAAAAAACCCAAGGGCAAGTGAAAGCGCGAACACTGGTACCCTCAAATTATTTTCTGGCACAAATCCTGCAGAGTGGGGTGGGGGAGTGGTGTGTTAAATATTTTAATCCTCAAACTCAAAATATTCTTTGTCAACAACCGTAGTCACAGTATTCAAGGCATATTTCAAAATCTTAGATTACAACTGGACTGTAAGTTGGTTCCCATAAAGTTTGAAGTACTGTAGGTAACCAATTTGTGGTCAAGTTACTTACTATTGTTAATTACACAATATATATATATATATACTATTTGGTTAATCAGCAGGGCATAAAAAAAAAAAAATTCAGACAATCCATGTGATTTTATTGTTTACACGAACAATTTTCTTCAGTAGTTCAGATACAAATGAAAAGGTTAATGGGCAACGACAATCAAATGAGAATCTAAGATGAGCAATTTTTGTAGCGTTTCTCCATCAAATGTCTTTTCATAAATATAAAAATAAAGTTTTTGTGTGCTGGGACTAACTTAAAAGCATCTTCATAAATCAAGGCTAATATTCGTTCCTCGTATTCAGCCTTGATACATGTAGTCAAGATTACTGATATCCACTACTAGTGCCCTCTATTGGAAGAAAATTTGTAACACAGA
This sequence comes from Gigantopelta aegis, assembly GCF_016097555.1. NCBI lineage: Eukaryota > Metazoa > Mollusca > Gastropoda > Neomphalida > Peltospiridae > Gigantopelta > Gigantopelta aegis. Next base: position 18,220,508 of record NC_054713.1, on the reverse strand, counting down.
TTATGTCCCGTACACGATGACATCACTGACCAATCACAGCATCGGTAACATGTGACAATCTTGAAAGCAATATCAAAAATTAACTGCCGAAACCTTTTTTTTAAACATATCGTGACAAACACGACACGTTTCCACGGATGCTGACGCTGCCATCTTTGTTTACAATAACAAGGGAATCTATAAGGAGCGTTGCGATTCGTTGCAATCAGATCTCATCGCATCCAATGAAATTTAAGCATTTTGTGGCACGATTTTTTGACGACAAGTATCAAGGCTGAATACGAGGAACGAATATTAGCCTTGATTTATGAAGATGACTTAAAAGCTGCCAGGCGAAAATAAAAATTATGTTTGTTCATCCTAACTCGACCTACCCACGAAAATTGACCCGTGTCAAAATCTTTTTGGACCTCTTTTGGGGAAGATTTTTCTTTTTCTTTTTTTTTAATAATTAACCAATTTCAATTTAGGCTTAAACTCTAGTATATTACTGATTTGTTGATATTTGTCAAACATTTTAAAATCTTGATATAATTTAACCGAAAAAAATTTAACATCAGTTTTGATTCATTGGAATTGAAAAATTCTGTAAAATGCTATTCCTAGTAACAAGAACATAATTTTCTCGCAAAAGTGGCACGAGATCTCGCACATAGGGTGCATGTTTGTAATACATGGTACATCAGGCCTTCTAGAATACGGTGGCCCGATGCCCGAGGCCAGTGTTTTTTTTATTCAGGCCAGTAAAAGTTACTTTGTGCAATCCCGATGGCAAGTGGTTTAAAAAAAAAAAAAAAAAAAAAAAATCTACAACGTTACGTCCTACGATCATACAAAAACAAAAGAAACATCTACAAGTCACTTCTTTCGATTTGCTATCACATGCAATATTTCACTAACAAATAGTTGGCCACCAGTAATCTCTGACCTATCCATGACATCAATATACCTACTGATATAACTTTATTAAAGTTATAAAATGTAAACATTGGAAAAACAAAAGTTCATAGTTTTGCCGCCATTTTGTTTTTTTACACTGAAATCCAAAGATTTGTTACTCTAATACTAATAACATGCAAAACGGTAACCAGTCTTTTATTAGTTTTAAAGGTTGCACGTCACTATTTACAAATACTTAAAATGTGTAAATTATTAATTTAATTTATAAAATATAACAAATTGCAAAAAAGGTGTTTTTAGTATCATGAAATAGATAAATTTAACAAAGTACCCAAATTGCAAAATGTTGGGGGTGGGGTGGGGGCTTAAACTGCAATACATGTACACTTTATGCTAATAAAGGTTCTTAATTGTTTCTTTTCTCTTTTTGTTTTTTGAGGGGGTGGGTAAGTTCCCATTCATAAGTAAAGGAATAATGCTGTTAATTGTTGTAATATTTCGGTAACATGGATTATTTTTTATAACTTAGGTGGTTTTAGTGGAAACAATTATTTTAAAATTTTAATAGGTATGGTAACTTTATTCTAAACTGATGAAAATTATTTGCATATTTTTCTAAACAAACCATAAAGCATGCCCAATCTGTTGTGTAAACTGACAAATTGATTAAACATGATCTCAGTATGAAAAATGGACATTAAAAAGTTAATTATTTTAATTTACTGTTTTTTGTTTGTTTTATCAACAGTTAAAATTGGGCAAGTGAATTTTTCACCATGGCCAGTGAATTTTCAAATCCACTGGCCCTATGGCAAGTGAATTTTAAAAATATTCTAGAACCCCTGGGTACATACTCTTGTGGCAGGCAAAATGTGTTTTAAACTAAATCGATCTAACGGTAGCTACACTAGTACCTACACATGAGCCAGATGAGGCTATGTATTGACATGCTTTGACTGTATTATCATGTTTGCTATTAATAGACCCGAATTAGTCTGAAAGAAGCTACAAGTGTTGAACTCTGCGCAAAATTTGTAATCGGTCGACTTATTCCAATTAGCTCGGAATAGAGGTGAGAGAGATTTTCATGACACCCCTCTATTATTGTTTTTAAAACATTTTGTTTTCATTAGTGTCATTAAATTGCATCGGTATGTATATAATATTCTAAGAAACTACCCATAAAAGTTCTGTGACGTGCTTCAAACACCGAATATTGTGATGTTAAGAGTTTGAGAATTTCAGCAAACTTCAGGAAATTGTAAATATGTTGGTGGTGTGGTATGCTAATGTGGGTAACATTTTATAACGAAAGTTGACAGTGGTCATGAAGAAAATAGCTGAACATGTTGAACGATGGAAAAAAAATTGGTTAGAACATCACTATCAAGCATATATGACGTACATCTAGGTCAGGGATTTCCCACTGCACAGTTTTCCAAAACATTGATGACATTAATTAGCCAACACACGTTTGTTTGGATTTTCTGACAAGCGATTACAGCTTTTGCACGAACGATCAGTCATTTATGTTGACATTGGTTTTGCAAATAACCAACAGATGAACCACAAAATCGTTTGTGCCAAATTTTATGATTTTACTCACAATGACAGTTAATTTCGACACTACAACTACAAGGAATATTTTGTTCTGCCAGAGGGTAAAAAGGGTATGGCACCATACAGAAATTTGTTTCCAGATTTTATTATTTTAAGTTACATGTAACTTTTTGACAAAATTAATTATTTTTATCATTAATGTATAATTTTCTAAACCCGAACCCTAAACAAAACCCATTTTCTTTCTGGGGACAGGCCGGTTCCCCTTTTGACTGTGGTTGCATTCAATTCCATAGCGCCATACCCAAAAATGTATTTCTGGTACAAACACCGAGTAGTTGCTAAGGCATATCATAAAATATTGTTTGTTTCCGGTTACCCGACTGACCCTAATTTGAACCTGCCGACCCTAAATCTTTTTTTGTATTTCCATTTTTTTTTTTTTTTAACTATAACAACGATTTCCACAAAAACATTCCAAAACTACCATAAGCACTAATTTGGTGTTGTTATAAATCAAATCGTTCTATATTAATTTTGTTTACGAGCCAAGGAATCGCTTTTTCTAACACCTGATTGATGGAGTTATTTCCCTTCAAATTAAAAGGCAAGTTCGGTAACTTTTTTTAAATATCAGCCGAAGTGTTCCAATTGTCCCGATGGGTTCTCATGATCACAAGGCACGGAACCGAAAAAGTGTTTCTCATAAAATTTGAAATCGTAAGACCTGTGGAAATACACTGATTAATCAAGATTTTGAAAACAGAATGTTACCTGCACTGAGTGAGAGCAAACATTTTACTCTCTTACATAATTTCTGTTGAGTTGTTTATTGATCACCATCAAAAGAAAAGAAATGTTTTATTTAACGACGCACTCAACACATTTTATTTACGGTTATATGACATCAGACATGGTTAAGGACCACACAGATTTTGAGAGGAAACCCGCTGTCGCCACTTCATGGGCTACTCTTTCCGATTAGCAGCAAGGGATCTTTTATTTGCGCTTCCCACAGGCAGGATAGCACAAACCATGGCCTTTGTTGAACCAGTTATGGATCACTGGTCGGTGCAAGTGGTTTTACACCTACCCATTGAGCCTTGCGGAGCACTCACTCAGGGTTTGGAGTCGGTATCTGGATTAAAAATCCCATGCCTCAACTGGGATCCGAACCCAGTACCTACCAGCCTGTTGACCGATGGCCTAACCACAACGCCACCGAGGCCGGTTGATCACCATCACTTATTGAAAACGTAAGCACTGGTATATAATCGATAAAACTGCGTAATTGGCATGCAAACAGAACAGACCGGCCTCGGTGGCGTCGTGGCTGGTAGGTACTGGGTTTAGATTCCAGTCGAGGCATGGGGGTTTTAATCCAGATACCGACTCCAAACCCCGAGTGAGTGCTCCGCAAGGCTCAATGGGAAGGTGTAAACCACTTGCACCGACCAGTGATCCATACCTGGTTCAACAAAGGCATTGGTTTGTGCTATCCTGCCTGTGGGAAGTGCAAATAAAAGATCCCTTGCTGCCTGTTGTAAAAGAGTTGCCTATGTGGCAACAGCAGGTTTCCTCTCAAAAACAGTGTCAAAATGGACACATGTCTGACGTCCAATAGCCGATGATAAGATAAAAAATCAATGTGCTCGAGTGGTGTCATTAAATAAAACAAACTTTACTTTTTTTACTCTGCAAACAGAATGACAGGGATTTATCGCCAAGGCTTCCATGTCTGATGGGATTTGGGAAATGAGTTTGAGCAAATTTTACTTGGGATATTTTTTTAAGCCACTGAATGATGCAATATATATACCAGTTATAAATCGATTTATTAGAACAGACATAATTAAATATATACATGTATATCTTGGGATTTTTTAGAATAGAAAGTGGGAATTTTCAGTCATTTCCTTTTGGCAAGGGTGCCTATGATAGGACAAACAGAATGGCTCGATAAATTCATGTGGTGAATCATGAATGAAATAATGTTCAACTTTTTTAGTCTCTAATTGAAAATTCCTCCAAAAGATTCACTTAAAATACTGGAAACAATAAAGTGTGTCATTCTGTCAGCATTCAAACTGCTTCTTTATTTCCACACGATGGATTCCAAAGTGGTAATGATAGAGTCATGGGGGTAAGCAGATATGACACACTGTCAGTTAATTGTCTACAACTTTAGTTCATCTGACCTTGACTGATTACTGGTTTCAACATTGTAGGATTGCCACGGTTATAGCCCATGCCAGCCGAGGCATAAAAAACAACTTTCTACAACTGCCATAAGCAAAGGAACCCTGGAATGCACATAGAATATTTTACTTGTGGAAAGTTCTGTAGTCTGTAGAATTACAAGTATTTTACAGATTAATAATTCAAATGTTTTTGCTTAAATTATTTTAAGGCATAATTGGTGTCATTAAAGGAACAGCTTATATAGAATGGGAGAATAAGAACAAATTACAAAAGAATAAACGAACTAAATACAAATTTCTTTAATTATTTAAAGACAAACGGGTGGGGTGATCTGATGTGATCGAGCAAAAAACAACACACTAGACTAGAGTTGTCTCCCTTATGTTAATGTCACGTTTGCAAAGAGGTTAAATACCTGTATAAAACGCTTGCGACGCCCCGTACACAAGACCCCCTGCCACAGCTAATAAGCCAAGCCCTGCGCCCATGCCCTTGCCACCAGATTTCAATCTGCCAGCAAAATCTCCAAGCTTTTTAGGGTCCATCTTCGGCTGATGAAAATTGCTGAAGGTTCAAACTGCGAACATGTGCTTGTGAATACTACTATCTAAAACACCACAATGTATCACTAGAAGATTGCTTTAAAAAAATTTTTTAAATCAAATAAAAAAATATATAACCAATATATCAATGCGTGTGTTTCAACATAACATTTAGTTATGTCTTAAAGAAAAAATATATGTTCTTGTATTATTTTTAATTTAAATAATTATAATTTGAACTAATGTTTAGATAATAATATAATAGGTTTTCATTTTCATATTGGTCCAAAGTCCATGTCGTCGTTGACAGTAGCAACCAGAACACATCGGCTGAATTCGGCTGTCATTTACCACAGACCCACAATAGTATATATGAATTCACAGTGTTCGGAGCAATATGATGTGATCTTACACTGGATTGCATATGTAACAGCATTAGGTTTGTTCCCAAAAAGACGACAAACAGCTGCAGGTTCAAGACAATGGCATTTTGTTTAACACCAAACACAAAGTATTTTTAAAACCCTGAAACGATCAAAACAATAAATTAAAATACAATACGAATACAGTACATGACATTACGATAAGAAATACATATATGTGACAAATGACACACGACATTTCCTATACTGTCACATATAGTTAACATATATATCGAATCACATACTAATACATGGTTCCTATGGTTCCTACTAAACAATTAATACATCACAATACATATGACACAACACCATATGTTAATCATTTATACAATTATACAACCCATACTTTACTAATACATTCACTACTAATGTTTAACATATTCACGTACATTACGTCATAAAAAATATACACATATAACAACCTAGTCATGTACATACCAAGTGTGTGTAACTATAACTAAGGTTGTAACACCTGGCCGGTAACTGACACACGCATTCAGAAATAGAGATCTAAATAAAATAATAAAACACACTAAGTCTAAGTATCGTACAAAGACTATAATCCAAAGTACATAATTATATTAATAGCAATAGCATAAAATAAACTATCTCTTCTGCGATAATACAAACTCTGCAAACATCTTACTTTCAATTAACTATCAAAACATAATTAATTTAAAGTTAAAACCCATTAGTAATTCGTTATAAGAAATCATAATATTAATTACATTACCATTTAGACATTAGAACTTAATTTAATATACTTCATCTGTTACTTAATTACTTTAGATAAATATAGTTGCAAAAGAGTTATTTTACATATTAATACATTATAAAATACCATTATATATTATACACAGATAAAACTCGATATTGCCACATACTTCCTCTCCTGGAGAAATTACAACCTCATCATTTACCTGAACCATTGAGGATAGAAAGAATTGCCAACCGTTCAATAAGTCTAGATTTGTCAATAAAATCGGGGTTAACAGTATGGGACATGACCTAATTACCAGACTCCATCCAATGCGGTTTCCTGTGCGATGTCTCAGAACGACGTGGGGGAGGTCGCGGTGGAGGCCGTGGTAGAAGTCTGACTGGAGATACTGGAGGAGATTCTCCTTCAGAAGAGTTTACCTCTGGATCAACAACATCAGGTTCTGTTTCTGTACCTTCAACGTCTTCCAAGTTATCAGGCACATGGTCGTCGCCACCAGAAACATCACCCTCTGCCTCAACAGATAGCTGATCGTCACCAGCATCCGGCAAGACAGATACATCCTCATCTACAGCGTCTTCAGCGATGACTCTGGTATCATCCGCAGCTGTAGACTGCACTACGTCCAGAACTTCCTGTTCAGACCCACTCTTCTCAATATTAACTTCATGTTGAACTTCTCGCGATTGTCTCGTCCTAGGCTTCGGTGTTGGCTGGCTCTTCACATTAGATGGAATGGCTCCGATAAGCATGAGATAGTTCCTGTGATAATACCTTATCCTGCAACAGCATGTAACAGAAAGCCAGATACCATGGTGTATGGATATCTGCTTTCTGAAGAAAACGACTACCATGTTTTTTTTTACACTCACTCATGAATGTTGACAAAACATTAGTTCGCAGAAGAAGTGGCACCAGGACCCCTCATTCCACGAAGCGATCTTAGCCCCAAGATCACCGTAACTGCACACCTAACATATACACTTACGGTAATTTTAGCGCTAAGATTGCTTTGTGGAACGAGGCCCTGAGATTTATAAGAACTACCAGGAACAACTAATAAAAGACAGAGCTGTTTCCCAGAAGAACTAGCTCCGGTTGCCTGTAGTTTTGCCTCAATATAACCATGGTATGGCAACTGCTGTCCATCCGCACATTCTATCTTTAAAATAACATCAAACGGATGCATCACTATATCAGACAGGTTGTCCTTGTAAACACTTTCTGCAACAGTAGATACTGTTGAGCCAGTGTCCAACAAAGCTTTAGTGGAAATATTATTGATAATAACATCACTTTCATTTGGACCTCCCACTAAATGTGTACTATCCTGTTGCATGAAGTTCATAGGGCATCTCGGTCTGGATTCTACGGGTAGCCCCTCCCCATAGATTGATTCCTGTTTAACGTATGTCGTCGAGAATGGTCAAGTCTTACCCGACATCCGTCTACTTGTCCACATCTGAAGCAAACGGGTTCATCTCTGGGTTGATACCGCTAATTCAGCTGTTGTGGTTGTTGATATCGATCACCTCGTCTTGGCTGCCGAGGTCCGTGCTGTCCATGGCTATCCTGCTGGGTGAAAATGATATTGTCGCTATTGCTGTAGTGTTGCACTCTAAGAGGATTTCTAAGATCTCCACTTCTGAATGCGTGTATTAGTTACCGGTGAAGTGTTACAACTTTAAGTAGTACACACACCTGGGTTTTAAAAATACTTTGTGTATGATGTTAAATAAAATGCCATTGTTCAGAACCTGCAGCTGTCTGTCGTCTTTTTGGGAACAAACCTAATGCTGTTACATATACATTGAAATCGAAATACTTCTGCTATATGGGAAGCCTCTAATTTATACCCAACAGGTGCACGTTACCGAATTATTCACCATACATAATTAAAATTATGAAGAAACATGAAGAAATATTTTACTTTATGCACAAGAGCATTGAGATAAATTATGTTGTTATTATTATTATTATTATTATTATTATTATTTAGATGTTTATTATTATTGTTATTATTATTATTATTATTATATTATTACTATTATTATTATTATTATTATTATTTGTGTGTACACGGTCAACTTAAAATACTGTTCGATTTTTCTGCTATATTAATCTTGAAATAGCATTTTTTAGTTTTTTTAGGAATACTCACCTACGAGGGATGTATTTATGAGGGTATATGAACTATATACATGCATATACAGTGAAACCAACCACTAAACTGGAATTCTCTCAAGAGCGAACATTTTCCAAGGTCCCGTGATTTTCGCGTCTTAATTATTTTTTAACACTAAAGTTTACCTCTCTCTCTAGACCGGACCACCCCCTCCCCACCCCCCACCTCCACCCCTAACAAAAACCGGACGAATAATTCAGTCCCAAGGTGTTCATTTAGTGTAAATTGTAGCTACCTCTGAAACCGGACGAGCATACCGTTATCTTTAATTATGGCGCCACTAATTGCTCTGGCTATCACGTCAGTTGGATTAACTGACTGCGAACTCGGCTAGTGTAATATGCGCATGCTCTGGTTAGCCGACAGAATGTTATCATATATCGTTACACGTGGTTAGGAAACGGCTAACACCAGCTGACAGCTTTGATATTTTAGTAACTAGTGCAATGGCGTAGCCAGCATGAGGAAGACAAGGCGCTTACCTCGTCTGGAATTTTCACAGATTTATTTTATGTTTCCCATGATACTGAGATTTATTTTACAGGTTTGGATTTTCCTCGGCGTTTTTTTTTTTCCTCTCTGGCTGAGTTAGGATTTGAGTTAGGTGTTTTTAAATTACGAATGTTATTAAAGGCCCCTCACAAATATGTAGGGGAGACCGGGGTTGGTTGTCACACGGGTTGGTTGTCACAATGGTCATATCTCTTCTATTAAACGGCGTAAGCTTACTGGACTAAGACATGTGTCTTGTAATGTACCTTGGAAAATATATCTCATGATTTGCTCCAAAGATCGACAGAACAACGAATATAATCCACTAACTTGTTCATTATTCAAACCGTATTTATCAAAATTATTAATTTGTTCTCAGCAACCACCTAAATGAAAAAGAAAATTCACAAGCAATTAACACACAGCTTGATTGCTCGGCACGGGAATCCTGTTACGCGTAAGCGCCTTCCTGGTGGATTAGCGGTCCCAGTACATGTGGTAAAATTACCAAACACCAATTTTGAGCAAACGACTGGTTCATTGTTAGGTATTTAGGAAGTGTTTCATAGTGATCAGGTGCGTTTGATATACTGGTACCCAAGTTGTTTGCAAGAGGTAGTCGACTGCCGCGCTCGTACTTGTGGTAATTGTTTTTCTAAAGCACTTCAAAACCAAGGCGTAGCGGCTATTGATTTAAGGGACTTCCACGCCGTCATTTGAAGCGCTTACGTTACGGACCAAGGCGTGTCGGGCCGTTACGCCTAACGGCTCTGGGGAAACCCTGCACACCTAATATCAACAATTTTATAATAAAGTTAAACTGATACACTAACTTATCCAGAAAAAAACAACTAAATTTTAAAAATCTTATTTGAAAGCGTGTTCAAGATCAGGTGGCAGTTCAGTAGGATGCACTTTTAAAATTGTGTATAAATAAGCTGCCATCAAATTTAGGTACTTATCTGGCGTTTACTGAATGGCTACATCAAGATATTATGGTTTGCACAATACTTATTTCTGTTTATTATAACTTTATATAACATTAACAGAATGGATTGGTCAACAGGCTTAGCCTATATATTTAAAGACCTTTCCCTACATTATACAATTAAAGTAGTAACTGGTCAACATGGAAATGTTGAGAAAAATAGAAAATGTGCATTTAGTGTCAACAAAAGTAAAACTATTAGTTTAATTGTATGTTTAACCTGTCAAAATATAAATATTTGTATATCGATTAGAACCAGAGAAACAAGACGAATAAAGGAGAAGGTGAACGGTTTTATCAATAAAAATTTATGTAACGTTTGCTTTTAGCAATGAAATGTTGGAATTTGCTTTAAGTTGGGATTGCCATATATAATGTGTTGATATACACATTTGTATGATTGAACCTAAATAAGTAGTCTGGCGCTCTCAATTGTATTTGGGGGGGGGGGGGGGGGGGGGGGGGGGGGTAACAGGAGATGTTCCACGTAATGGCCACAGGCACAATATAGATATTATATCTTGGTTTAAACAATATTTATTAGCAAATCAAATTTGGGATTGGCCAACAGGCAAGTGCCTATATTAAAGGGACATTCCCGAGTTTGCTGCATTGTAAGATGTTTCCGACTAATAAAATATTTCTACGATTAAACTTACATATTAAATATAGTTTCTTGTTTAGAATACCAGTGTCTGTATATTCAATGTGTTTCTGGTCGTCTTAATATTTGTAAGAAGCCCAAACTGGATTTTGTCTTGAAATAATTTCGTACGTACGAAAAAACTCTTTTTGGGAAATAAAATGAAATTTAACCTTGTACAAATATTAGAACGATCATAAACACGTTTAATATGCAGCCACTAATATTTTATGCAGAAAAATATATTTGATATGTAATTACAGTCGTCAAAAAGTCTCTGTTAGTCGATAAAATCTTTAAAATTGCAGCAAACTCAGGAATGTCCCTGTAAGGCCTCTCCCTACATTTAACAAATATACATGTTATACGTCAAGATGGCTAGAACAATATTACAATAAAGATAACACGGATAGTTGGGGGAATAGAAGAGATGAGTGTGTAGAAGAAACAAAGAATAAATAGCAAACAGTTGGAATGGTTAAATGGTTAATTGATCTCGAAACGCTTACTATTAATAAGAAAATTCTGAACAGATTTAAATATAGAGATATTTTCTTGGACACTTAAATTTGAATCTCCGAATAGCAAAGTATGACACTTGATATTATAATAGTTCAGTAAATGGGTATTGCGAGCTGCAACATATATTGGGCAAAAACATTTAAAAAAATTCTGCATCTTCAACTGGGTGGCCACAAATACAAGAAGGGGTATCTGTCACATGTCGTACAAATTTGTGACCATTCAAATCACTGGTACCCAAACGGAGTCGGCTATGTAGAATCTGTTGCCATCTATCACCTTCATAAAAATAAGATGGAACAGCAAGGTCGTGTTTGTTCATTTGTATTTTAAACAATTTTAATGAAGAAGAATTTCTAATATCAGGCAACAGATTATTCCATAATTTTACTGCTGAAGGAAAGAAGGAGTTCGAAAACAATTTTGTTCGACAAAAATATGTTTGTAGATTCTTCGCATTACGCATATAGTATTCATTACGTTCTGCAGCAGAGAGAAGTAGTTGTAAGGTTAAACAAGTTGGTAACATGTTATTTGAAAGTTTATATATCATACAGAGTTTATGTCGCTTCCTCCTTTATTATATCTTGAGCTTAGAACTCTTATAAGCGCACGAGACGAGAGATAATGAGGTCAATAACACCCCCCCCCCCCCCCCCCCCCCCCCCGTGCTGCTCAGAACAAATCTCCACATCTATATATCTATATTGTATGATGCAGTATCCTGTAGCAAAGAGCTACAAACACAATACAACATAGGCTGGCATGCTTATTTACAAGATATGCTTGATAGTAACAACATTGACAAAAGTTTATTAACTAACGCTAAAATTCACCCAAAATCTAAATCTAGCTACGCAAACAAAATCCTTGATGACAGATATTACGAACACTTTAAAATTAAGCTACAGAACTCTGAAAAGCTGCAAATATTTAAACATATTAAAAACAAATATGAAATGGCAAATTACTTGAAATATATATTAAAAAAACCCACCAATTTTAGACAAGCTCTCACAAAACTACGTTTATGTGCTCACAGACTGGAAATGGAGGTAGGACGTTATAGGAATATCCATAGAAATGACCGTATATGCCGGCTGTGCCAAAAAGAACCAGAAGATGAGATTAATTTTTTGACTCGGTGTCCAATAAATATGCATTTAAGAAAAATACTATACTATAAAGTCGGTCAAATATGTTCTTAGTTCACATTTCTGTCTGAACTGGAAAAATGTGTTTTCCTTCTTGACAGCCCAGAACAAGTAACTCCAACTGTTGGGCAATTATGTTATGAAATGTTCAACCATAGGCAAAATGAACTTACCAGACCCTCTACTACAACACCAACTTGAATAAACACGTATACACACTCAGTGACACTGCACACATTTACGTGTACATGTATAACTATTACACGTATATAATCATTGTCATCATTATTATTACTATGTGTCTGATCTTACCATTTTATATTCTAATTATGTATGTTGTCCAATGTATACCATGTCATGTTTATATGATTCATATATAAATAAATGATTTTGATTGATTGACATTCGAGTTAAAACGATGGAGACGTTCTGGCAAACTTAGATGTATTTCGTGTATTTTCTGCATTCTACTACACGTAAGAATGCGTTGTGATTCGTTTGAAGTCGTTTTCCCAAAACAATGAAATCTGGAACATTTGTCCATACGTGGGGTGCCATGGATTTTAGACCATATGAAAAACGTAGTGTTGGTTACCAGTCGAAAATATAATTTGTTACGCTTTTGAAATAAGGTCATCGTCAAATTTAACGAGTAGCACAAGCTTAACTATTCAACGCGATGTCAGTAATGCAGTCATGTTATTTTACTTGCCATATTCTACGACACATGATGCACAAGATCACTTTACAGTCATCAAAGATTTTACACCGATGTCATTGTGAAAGAAGGTACCTGTTACAATAATTATTATAAGACTTAAGTCGGGAACCAAACCCTAAGTCTTAGCCTTAGGCTAATGCTAAGATTTTTTATTTGTCACCACTAGTCTCTAGAGCACATTGATTAATTAAACATCGGCTATTGGAAGGAAAATGTTTATTTAACAACGCACTCGACACATTTTATTTTTTACGTTATATGGCGCCGGACATATATTGAGAGAGGAAACCCGCTGTCGCCACTTCATGCGGAATCATGGGCTACTCTTTTCGATTAGCAGCAAGGGATCTTTTATATGCACCATCCTACAGACAGGATAGTACACACCATGGCCTTTGTTACACCAGTTGTGGAGCACTGGCTAGAACGAGAAATAGCCAAAAATTTTAATGGCTCCAACGACGGGGATTGATCCAAGACCGACCGCGCATCAAGTGAACGCATTGGCTATTTGATGTCAAACATGTAATTCTGGAAAGAGTTTGATCCGTACCCCTCTATATCAAAGGCTGTAAAGACTAACCCTAACCCTATACCTAAAACTAACCATTGAAAAGGGGCTATGTGTCATGAAAATTCTCTCTTACTGCTATTCCAATCAAATCGGAACAAGTTGGCAGACTATGGATTCTCCACGGAGTTCGACTGAATTGGGTATAGCTTCTTTTGGACTGAATCTTGTTTATTAATAGCAAACGCGATATCTATATCAGTCCTTGGTTTTTGAAAATTATAAGTGAGTGGAAAATTGCACACGTCAATATACTAAGGTGAGTGAAAAATCACTCTCAAAAATAAATAAAATAGGCAGTGCAGCTCCGATTGGATTTTGACTGGTACGTCTACAAAATTGTCTATTGAACCAGTATCTCCCGATTTGTTCAACAAAGAGAAATACCAGTTTAACGACTGTGTGGAAGCCACTGCCATGTTTTTAATTTTTATTGTTTTAATAAAAGGACCTTCCTGTCGGCTAAATGAGCTATGAAAACTTTATTTTTGTAAACAGTGAAAATAAATATACCCATCTATTTTACGTGCGCCATTTGTTGAGTGTAATGTGTGCTGTTTTTCACACTCGTCACATTAAAGTTACATGCGCTGTACGAGCGCAATCGCACCCGCACACCTTAAAAAGCAAGGTCTACTATATGGTATTCTAGCGACTGTACCTGGTGTTGGACAAAATGACTGCTAATATTAACTTTGTGACTGTCAAAGCATGCCAATACATAGCCTCATCTGGCTCACTTGAAGATACCTGAAGGTACCTGCGCAGCTACTGTTAGATTGATTTAGTTTAAAACCCATTGTGCGGTAGAGGATAGTAGCCCTGGTGTGGTGGCAACAGGTTTCCTCTCATTACCTGTGTCATCTTTTACCAAATGTTCAACGCCAAATAACCTTAGAAAAAATGAGTTTAACAAAACATTTCTTCATTCCTTCCTTTTTATTTTTTATTTTTTATTTTTTTAATTCAGGATACCAGCCTTGGTCCATGCAGCATTTTCTACATCGGCCAGAAGGGAAAATTTGTCACAATTTTTTGATGACAAAGAAAACTGGGGAGAGGAAACGATCAAGTGTGGTAAACTGACATATTAATTAAAATTCATAATTATTTTCATTATTTCAAATGATTTTCACCTGCACTCCTCCATTTGTCATTTTTCTTTTACACAATCTAGCCTTCAAGGACCAGTTTAAAATTCTAGTATTACAGATGAATTTTATTCTGTGTAATTATTGTGTAAAACGAGCCTTTGAAAATTTGCATAAGCCATTTATGGGTTACACAAAATCAAATTCAGGCAACCCATTTCGCTTTTATGTAACCCGTCATGACCATGTAAATGATGTCATAAATTCAATGCGCAAACGAAAATGGATTACTCAGAACTATACGTACGCAAGCGATGCCCAAATGAAACTATCGCTCTCGCAGTTTTCAGACAGCTGTAAAATATTACCAGAATTAAGAACAGAAAACACAATAATTTTGGGTACGTAGCCCAGTGGTACAGTGCTTGCTCGACGCGTGGTCAGTGTGGGATCGATCCCCATCGGTGGGCCCATTTGGCTATTTCTCATTCCAGCCAGTGCACCACAACTGGTATATCAAAGGCCATGGTATGTGCTACCCTGTCTGTAGGATGGTGCATATAAAAGATCCCTTGCTGCTTATCGAAAAGAATAGCCCATGAAGTGGCGACCGCGGGTTTCCTCTATCTATATCTGTGTGGTTCTTAACCATATGTCTAACGCCATAAAACCATAAATAAAATGTGTTGAGTGCGTTGTTAAATAAAACATTTCCTTCCAATAATTTTGGTACCTATTTGCATTGAAGACGAAGCAGGGCACAATATTCCACGTGAATCATTTTTTTTTTAAATTCATACGTACCTTCAGTTACATACATGCATGTACATGTATGTGATGAATTGTTATGTTCTAAAATTAAAAGCTGCAAACTTAAGGATCATCAGAACTTTATTTGAGTATTCTTTTTTGGACATCTGATAGCAGTCAAGTTGTGATCACTGATTTAGATTACATATAAATATACAATTCACATAAATGAACAATGGATTACCTAGAGGTACATGTAAATATCATTTGAACCAATTTTATTTACTTAAGAAATATATAAACAGGGGGCTGGAGGTGTTGAGAAGGCCATCACCAAAAATATACTGGTACATGTATGGTAGACTACTAGTGTTACAGGTTTTAGAAGGGCAGTAGTCTTGGCTGTACAAAATGCTACATAACGTACATGTATATTGAGGGGGTCTTCAAAACTAGCCTGATTTTGTGTAAACTTAATTTATAAAATGGTCACTATGCAACAGAATAACATAAATATTTAGCATATTTAACAAACAATTTGAGAAAACACTGAGAAAGCATGCTGAAGTTAACGTAACTGAAATTTGTCATTTCTTAGTTCCATGTTAACATTCTGTCATCTTTGTTCAGGCAGACCATGGCATTTGGATGAATTACGAATCAAGAGCAATGAAGACTTGCACAAACTGTGGTAAGTCACAGGATTGTAGAATTCTCCTACTTCGTAGACTCTGTGGAATATTCTTGTTCCAAACTGACCAAAACAGTGGCAGATCCAAGGGGATGGTTTAGGGGGTTTACCCACTCCCCCAACTTTTAGCTGCAATGTGAAAAAAATAAAAATAATATTTTGTTTTTTTTCATACACAAACCTCTTGGGGAGATGTGGATCTACAAGTTTGCATATATGCTAATCCCAGAATTACCAAATGTTTGACATTCAATAGCTGATGATGTGCTTTATTGATGTCATTAAACTAAACAGACTTTATATGCTAATCCCCCATTTCTCAAAATACTTGATCCTCCCCTGCATAACTTGTCTTTCAGAGTTTATGGTATGTGCTGTTCTGTGTATGGGAAAGTGCAAAAATAAAAGATCCCTTGCGGGTATTTGTAGCAGTGCATACACATGTAGCTTGTGTGGTGACAGAAGGCTTTTTTCTCTGTGTAACAGAAAAAAAATAACGTCAACTTGAATGAATTTCAACTAGGCACTTTTATATAATAGAAAGAGCATGTTGCTCAGTGGTAGAGCACTTGGTTGAGGTATGATAGTTCACAGGATTGATTGTCCTCAGTGGACTTGGGGTTGTTTTTTTCCCATTCCAACCACTGAACCAAGAGTCCCACAACTGGTGCATTAAGGGCATACTCGGTCTTCGTGATGAGCAAAATCAAGGTGAGCTGAAGATCATTCCACTTAAATGATTTAAGGCGAGCAATGATATGAAGTTACAAATGTAATTCATTAAACATTTTATTACAAGGCGATCAGTTTGCAGCTCTCCTAAAAACATTCCAGGAGAGTGTGGATGGGAGTAGGTGACCACTCTCCTTTCCTGGTGAAGACTGCATACTATCCTTTCCTGATGAAGAAAGAAAGAAAGAAATCTTTTATTTAACGACGCACTCAACACATTTTTATTTACGGTTATATGGCGTCAGACATATGGTTAAGGACCACACAGATTTTGAGAGGAAACCCGCTGTCGCCACATAGGCTACTCTTTTATGACAGGCAGCAAGGGATCTTTTATTTGCGCTTCCCACAGGCAGGATAGCACAAACCATGGCCTTTGTTGAACCAGTTATGGATCACTGGTCGGTGCAAGTGGTTTAGACCTACCCATTAAGCCTTGTGGAGCACTCACTCAAGGTTTGGAGTCGGTATCTGGATTAAAAATCCCATGCCTCGACTGGGATCCGAACCCAGTACCTACCATCCTGTAGACTGATGGCCTGCCACGACGCCACCGAGACCGGTCTGCCAGAAAATAATTTGAGGTTATGTAATAATAACAAAACCGACCATAAGTCACCCCTACTAGGTGGTTTATGGGTTTGAAATGTTTTGAAATTGGGCACTGCATTTCATGCTTTTGACAGATTTTAAACAACGTTATCTATAAAAAAAAAAATCTATAAAAGTTTTTAAAAAATATATCCATTAATTTCCTAGTCTTTAGGGTGCATAATTTTACCTTCTGGTCTTTTGCTGCTGTTTGCAGAGCAGATGAGTATCAAGATGAGTTGGGTTACCATAATCTAGAAACCCTGTCTGGCATGGCAATAGTAGTTATTTACTAGCTCAAAACTGAATATCACTAGCCATGGAGGTGGGGCTACCATAATCTAGAAGCCCTGTTAGGCATGACATTTGTAGTTATTTACTAGCCCAACATTGCATATCACTAGTCATGGGAGTGGGGCTACCATAATCTAGAAGCCCTGTTAGGCATGACATTTGTAGTTATTTACTAGCTCAAAACTGAATATCACTAGCCATGGGAGTGGGGCTACCATAATCTAGAAGCCCTGTTAGGCATGACATTTGTAGTTATTTACTAGCCCAACATTGCATATCACTAGCCATGGGAGTGGGGCTACCATAATCTCTGTTAGGTCTTTTAGCTAGCTGTTTGGGGCAGCCCTGAGGCATGACATTTGTAGTTATTTACTAGCCCAACATTGCATATCACTAGCCATGGGAGTGGGGCTACCATAATCTAGAAGCCCTGTTAGGCATGACATTTGTAGTTATTTACTAGCCCAACATTGCATATCACTAGCCATAGTGGGGCTACCATCTAGAAGCCCTGTTAGGCATGACATTTGTAGTTATTTACTAGCCCAACATTGCATATCACTAGCCATGGGAGTGGGGCTACCATAATCTAGAAGCCCTGTTAGGCATGACATTTGTAGTTATTTACTAGCCCAACATTGCATATCACTAGCCATGGGAGTGGGGCTACCATAATCTAGAAGCCCTGTTAGGCATGACATTTGTAGTTATTTACTAGCCCAACATTGCATATCACTATGGGAGTGGGGCTACCATAATCTAGCCCTGTTAGGCATGACATTTGTAATTATTTACTAGCCCAACATTGCATATCACTAGCCATGGGAGTGGGGCTACCATAATCTAGAAGCCCTGTTAGGCATGACATTTGTAGTTATTTACTAGCCCAACATTGCATATCACTAGCCATGGGAGTGGGGCTACCATAATCTAGAAGCCCTGTTAGGCATGACATTTGTAGTTATGACTATCACTAGCATATCACTAGCCATGGGGGTGGGGCTACCATAACCTAGAAGCCCTGTTAGGCATGACATTTGTAGTTATTTACTAGCCCAACATTACATATCAGTAACCATGAGAGTGGGGCTACCATAATCTAGAAGCCCTGTTAGGCATGACATTTGTAGTTATTTACTAGCCCAACATTGCATATCACTAGCCATGGGAGTGGGGCTACCATAACCTAGAAGCCCTGTTAGGCATGACATTTGTAGTTATTTACTAGCCCAACATTGCATATCAGTAGCCATGGGAGTGGGGCTACTTTTAATCTAGAAGCCCCGTATGCTGTATATTTGCAGGTACATCTCCATGTAAGCTAGTGTCGCTACATGTGTGTGTTCTCTTTTCTCAGGTACGTTCTGTTGAAGGAGCGTAACATGTTGATGACAATGGAGGCGGAGTACACAAGACAGTGCGAGTTGTTCCCAAGTCCAGAAAGAGTCGACAAGGTACATATGAGTTATTATTATCCACATGGTTCAACATACCGAGTTAATAATAATCATATGAAGCACACATGTAATAACAAGTGTGATGACATAATTTTGGGAAGCATCGTCATAACATGACGTTGCTTCCCCAGGCCAAGCTAAGACTATGCTTTTGAAATATGACATCATTTCGTTGTCTCCTAGTTGTGGCTGAAACATTTTGAGTTGGGTCTTGCTATTCATAAAAACAACAACAATAATAATATGGATAATAAAGAAATTATTACACTCATGTGTGAGTCGTACTGATTTTACGAAACTCATGCCAGGATTCATGTATTAACCTCGTTCTCGCTCGGGCAATACAAAAATCCTGACGTTCTGTAAAATCAGTACGACACACATGCTCGTTTAATAATCTCTATTTACCCACGTAGTTCAACACATACAGGGAAATGACACTGACCAATAAATGACGTCATAATGTGGCTTCCCCAGTCTCAGATCTGTGCATGTGAAATATCGTAATTGCTTACAAAATTGACGTAATTTCGTTGTGTTCTTTCAGGGTTTTTGTCAGAGGGTAAAACAGGTATAGCGCCATACTCAAATGTTTTGTAGAATTTTTTTTTTTTTAAGTTAACCTTTTGACAAAATTAATTACTCTTATCATTATATCATTTCTTAACCCTAACCCTAAACTTAACCCATTTTAGTTCTGGGGTAGGCCTCCCATACCCCCTGTTGACTGTGGTTACATTCAATTCCATAGCACTATACCCAAAAATTCCTTTCTGACAGAAACACTGTCTTCTAGTTACATTCAAAACGTTTGGACAAGGTATTTGTTATTCAGAAAAAGTAATACGGATAATATAGATAATAAAGAAATTATTCCGTGTGAATTGTACTGATTTTACGAAACTGGTGTCAGGATTCATGTATTACCATTGCTCTCGCTCTGGCAATACAAGAATCCTGACACTCGTTTCGTAAAATCAGTTGTGGAGCACTGGCTGGAACGAGAAATAGCCCAATGGGCCCACCGACAGGGATCGATCCCAAACCGACTGCGCATCAAATGAGCGCTTTACCACTGGGCTGTGTCCTGGCCCCTGAGTTGTGTCAAGAGCAAACATAATTGAACGTAAATGGAATACAAATACAGACATACAAGCAGTTTCATGGCTCTTACACTTCAATCGGACTGAGATTAGCAGCTTTAAAATGTAGTTCAACCATGTGCTGGGGTGTAATTTAACCAGACCTTCCTTTCTTTTGTTCACCAGGTAGAGGAGAGTATGGAGAATATACTGGCGATCGTGGACGAGCGCAATGAGGCATTCAGTATGCTAGAGACCGGGAAATCCAACAAACCGGAGAAGAGGGTCGTCCGGAACTTCCTCGGGTTAAAATACCACCGCACACCCAAGGAATATGCAATTCCTTCGTTCATGAACAAATTCTACCGACTGACTCACGCGCCATACCGCTCGTCGATGAACATGTACATTAATCTTTACAAGGAACAGAAACGAAGGGAGAGGATGAGAGAGCTGCGGCGAGAGCAGAAAAATATGAAAATGTTGGAGAAGAAGTTTCCTCACTTGCGTGAATCTGAAAAAGAATAGACAAAGACTGTGTGGATGTAAATAAATCTGTAGTGCTCAGTTAAGCTGGTTAAATGCGTTTTGCTTTTTGTGGGAGCGGGGGGGGGGGGGTGGGTGTTCCTGTCTTGTTTTTCTTAAGTTTAGAACAGGTGTTGTTAGGACTTCAAAGACGTCCATCTGTCCATTCACCCATCAACCCATCCATCCATCCATCTATCTATTCATCCATCCATCCATCAATCTGTCTGTCTATCCATCAAAATATCAACCTATTCATCCCACCATCCATCCGTCTGTCCATCCATCCATCAAAATACCAACTTCTCCATCTATTCATATTTCCATCCATTCATAAATCGCTCATCTGTTAATCCATTCATCCATATATTTTTCCTTCTCTGCATATATGCCTAATACATATTATTTCCCTTCTGAAACTGTCAGAATTATCAAATGTCTGACACCCAGTAGTGAAATGATTACTAAATCATTGTGCTCTAGTGGTATCTTTGAACAAAACAGACTTTGACCTCAAATCTTATTTGTCATTCAGCAGACTATTTGACAGCCTTAATCCAAGTGTGTTGTCCGTTGAGCTTTCTCTACATCACTTAAAGCCAGCATATTGGTTCATGGAATTTACAGTGCCAGGCAGGTAAACATCCATGTTAAAAAGTGTCATCCAAGAGGAAGGAAGGAAATGTTTTACTTGACAACACACTCAACACATTTTATTTACGGTTATATGGCGTCGGACATATGGTTAAGGACCACACAGATATTGAGAGAGAAAACCCACTGTCTCCACTTTATGAGCTACTCTTTTTCGATTAGCAGCAAGGGATCTTTTATATGCACAATTCAAGACAGGATAGCACATACCACGGCCTTTGATATACCAGTTGTGGCGCACTGGCTGGAATGAGAAATAGCCCAATGGGTCCACCAACAGGGATCGACCCTAGACCGACCACGCATCAAGGGAACACTTTACCACTGGGCTACATCCCACCCCTGCATAACTGTAAATGCATAAAAATGTGTATGACTTTTCATCTCCAAATCTCATTGAGCCTAGTGGTGCACTCTCTGAACTGAAGCCAGTACTGGGAAAAAAGAATCGCATATTGCCTCAGGTGGGACGTTATTGTTACCAACCTTGGAAAAAAATTAATTAGGGGAGTGATTAATTGCTCCCCTAATTCAAGATAAACCACAAGCACAAATGTTTGCACTCGTTGTTTATCTTGATGAACTGTTGCTCCCCCAACTTAGATTATAGGGAGACATTAAGATATTACCATACTGAACACAGATATTTAATCATTTTGTAGGCCTAATACGTTTTTTAACAATCACATGCTAAGGGGAGCGAAAAATGATTAACTTGAAATAGTCTCAGGGGAGTGATGGGGAAGTGGGAGTGATAGCTCCCCTTAAACAGATAAATAAAGTGACATTTAGTAAATGATGAAATTTGGTCACCAGTATCAGTCTGGAATATTAAAGACAGTGGTATGTGTGTTGTGTATGTGGGACAACCCTTGTTGCTGATAAAATAACTATTAATCTCTTGCCAATCTGTAAACGGCCTACACTCTAGTGGTCAATTGTGGATCACTACCATTAAAAATATCTCGTACAGAAATATTAGTACATAAGAAATTATAATGTCTAACACGTACAGATAATATTAATAGCGAGTTAAATTGTGCTAAAACATTCCCATTGGAGGTAGGATTATATGGAAGACGTAGTGACCACCTATCTACACAATATAGATTGTAGGAACAACTTTTTGAATAGTTGGGTTATACATGTATATTGTTTCAACTAGTGCACGTGTATGCAATAAAGCACACACACACACACACACATGGAGCTATTTGACAGTATACGAGTGACGTGGTTGATAAAGGAATGTTCTTGGTGTATCCAGGTCTCGCCCTGTTCATTGCCAAATTAGCCAATTGCTATTTTTTTTAATGCAAAGTGGCTATAACATTTAGTGACAGGGGCGTCGGAACTGGGACAGCAGTTTTGTTTGTTTGTTTTTGTTTTTAGGTTGTAGTTTTTTTTAAGTCTTAATTTTCCTTACAACAAATCAAAATTCCCACTATCGCTAATTGTGAAGTTTAATGGACATTGTATTAGCTAGCTGCAAACGCAAGTATAATACAAGTTTGCAATTTATAAGGAATCGCGACTGACAACTTTTGGAAAATTCTAGGTGTGCTAGGTGTCACGAGAACAGTACGTGCTGGTACATATTTTAGTGTTCTTTCTGTTTAATATTCTGGCAATATTCTCCGAAAGTAGATACCTTAAAAATGTTTCAAGCAGAAACACCCCTGCAGCACCAACTGCAAGAGAGGAACACCCCTCACATACAAAAAAAACAAAAAAACACACACACACACACACCATCTCCGCCGACTCAATGGCAAATTACTTGCGACCCCTCTGAGTGAAATTAGTGTTTGGTTAATAAAGTATTTCTTAAATTAAGTATATTTTAATAATTTTCAAAGAAATACTCTACATCTCTTAAAATTTTACTAAACCAATTTTCCAGTATGCCCTCTTTTGTTTATCTTTTGTGAATATTATGGTTAATTTTGTATGGATGAGTGAAACGGACTATTGGCTGATGTTGACAACTGACAGGGCCATCGATGGGCCGATATCGGTTTAATAATATGTCGTTAACCGACACCGGACCGCTTCCGTACGGACGAACAGAAAAGACGACGGGCTGACAACGGGCTGTCGATTCATTCGACGATGGGCCATCGATGGCCCAGTGTAAAAGGGCTGATGGGTTACACACCAAAGAGTGACCAAAGACGTGGAATACTGGCTTAGACCACAACACATACTTACGGTTAATACTTTAGATGTTCGAATGAGATGACGTTTTAAATATTTTTAGTATCAGAAATGTCATAATATACAAAATAAATTGTAGCAGTTTTGGATTGTTTAACGACGCCACTGGAGCACATGCAGTGATTTATTAATCATCGGCTATTGGATGTCAAACATTTCGTAATTTTGACATATAGTCATTAGAGGAAACCCGATACATATTTTTTCTAATGCAGCAAGGGATCTTTTATATGCACTTTCCTGCAGACAGGATATAGAAAATACCACGGCCTTTGATATACCAGTCGTGGTGCGCTGGCTGAAACAAGAAATAACCGAATGAGCCCACCGACGGGGATCGATCCCTAGCCGATCGCGCATCAAGCGAGCGCTCCCCTGGAAACTGAATACAAATTGACAATAAAAAATATGCACAATTATGTATTGCATCATTTTGTTGAAA
Organism: Gigantopelta aegis; assembly: GCF_016097555.1. NCBI lineage: Eukaryota > Metazoa > Mollusca > Gastropoda > Neomphalida > Peltospiridae > Gigantopelta > Gigantopelta aegis. Next base: position 18,196,359 of record NC_054713.1, on the reverse strand, counting down.
CTAAAAACAGGAGGTCTCACCATAATGGTGGAATTTAAAAACGAACAATCAACTTGACCTTCACCTTGAAGAGGAGTGATCTCCCCTTTACCCGATTTGATCAAGGTGAGAAAGAGTCGGCTGCTTGATGTGAAACTTGTTTTACTACTTTAGTTTTCAGAATTGCAAGCAATTTATGTCATGATTGTCCGTTAGCCTAGTTCCACAGCATACTGTTTAAATATATAATTTCACGAAATCGTTGCACAGTAGCCAAAGAAGAGAGCACACCGACTTGCCCAGCCAGTGGTTGGTCCAAGTTTACTGTTTTAGTGTTTACAGTTTAGTTCATCAAGATTCAAGACAAACGTCGGGCGCAAGCGTCGGGAATACGCTTGCGTCCAACGTTTATCTTGATGAACTAGTCAACGTTTATTTTGTTTAACGACACCACTAGATCACTTTGATTTAATATTAATCATTGGGCCGATTGGCTATTGAATGTCAAACATTTGGACCTGGTAATTTTGACTTGTACAAGTTGTAGTCTTGGAAAGGAAACCCCCTATGTGACTGTCGTAGTACATGTTTCCATTAGTAGTACTTAACTTAAGGGATCTTTGATATTGACCATCCCTGGCCCCACAGATCTGATGGCATCTTTCACGGCCTTTGACGTACCAGTCATGGAGCACTGGCTGGAATGCCCAATGGGCACACTGACAGGAATTGATCGTATTCTTAAACCGACCATGCATCAGGCGAGCACTTTACCACTGAGCTATGTTCCACCTCTATGAATTGTTGGTCAACTCTCCTCACACAAATTACCAACTCGCCCCAGTGATTTATACAGTTATCTAAAGTCTGAACCACATTGTTAGCAACTATGATAAATTACTATCCTATTACCGTTTGGAACATTTTGTGCATGCATGTGATAAAAATGACTTTGATCAATTGACGTATGATTTAATAGGAAGTTGACTTGCAAGCTAAGAAACAACTTGCAACAACACATACACTGTTAAATGCATTCAACTAAGTGTGTAAAGTTTGTATCCTCCCTAGCTATCACTGCATACCTCTTTTACAGTGTACATCTACATATTCATTTTAGGGTAATGTTTAAAAGAAATTACATCAGAATAAATAACCAAACCAATTGTTCTCCTTTGATTGGGGATTTTTAAAATGCTTAAAAATAAAAATTCATACATGTACTTATATGTAGTTTATTCATGTCAACTGAATATACCTGTTAAGTCTGGGCCGGCCATTTTAAAACGGAACTGTCCCGAGTTTGCTGCCGTGTGAGATGTTTCTGACTACTACAATTTTGCAGTAGCGCATGTATCATGTATGAAATATATTTTCTTGTTTAGAATAACAGTGTCTACAAATTCAGTGTCTTTCTGATGGTCCTAATATTTGTAAGTAGCCCAAACTGGATCTGGTGTCCAAGTAATTTTGGGGACCAGACAACTCGGACCCATGGACAACTCGGCCCAGACAACTCGGCCTCGGGGCCGAGCTGTCCGAGACAACTCGGCCCCGAGTTATTGATACGGGTTCATTGATACTTGCGGAAAGCGGCTATATGTCGAAATCAGATTTTCAAGTAGCAGAATTGAACAGTTTATCCTAGTATTTCTCAATCAATACAGTATTCATATGCCAAAGCAGTAAAATTACGACAGTATTACAGGTGCGGTGTTGCCATCGTGAACAAACGTCGCAGCGTAATGCATGTTGTCTGGGTCGAACTTCATTGGAACAAAAGGAACACGCATATGTCAGCATTTTGTTGGAAAGTGATATTAGAAAGTGATAAGTCCAATAATTCGGACGGTTATATACATTATTTGAAAATGGCATCATGCTCACCAATTGGAATTACTTCTTAAAAGCAGGAAGTCAGGAGGCTATATCCGCGAGTGTTGTTACAACGATAAATAACTTTTGCATGTTTTTTCTGGGATCATCTCCAATGTTTAGGTCACTGATTGTAGAACAAAAACAAATTATTCGAACAGCGGAAACTATCTTCAAAGATAAATGGATCAGCAATTTATCAATCCGACATGACACTTCGTTTCGGGACGTTTATGTTAAAGTGAGACTAATTCAAAACTAACAAAAAACACACTCTTTTATTTCTGTGATTTAAAAAACAACACTTGTTCAACAATATTTTTCAACAATATACAATATTGTGCATGTGCCGAGTCGTCTCTGGACTCCGGGCCGAGTTGTCTTGAGGTGGGCCGAGTTGTCTCAGAACTATGGGCCGAGCTGTCTCGACGTGGGCCGAGTTGTCTGGGCCGAGTTGTCCACGGGTCCGAGTTGTCTGGCATTCGTAATTTTGATCACACGAAATTTAAAACAAAAATAAAATGAAGTTTGGCATAGGATATGATCAGAAACTAATATTTTATTCCGAAAATTATATTTAATATGTAACTACAGTCATTAAAAAGTCTATTTTAGTCGACAGCATCATATTTTACGGTATGTAATTACATGTACTTGAGCCCACTCAATTAAAATAGAAGATTAAGTCTGTGTTTTTGTTTCCTTAGATGTTGCCGCTTAGACTGAGAGCTGTACAAACGCTGTGTGCACACTGTCGCAGTCTCAAAACTACAGCGCCATTGGCTGTAGCAGCACCTGAAGTAAAGCAGTTCCACTATCAGGATGTGTTCGAACAGGAGAAGAAACCAGATTTGCAGTGGAAAAAGCTCACAAGTTTGTATGATTTTAAATCTGTAACAATATATAGTAGATTCTGTCTCAACCAGAATCAAGAGGGACTGACTTGTAACATACTGAGATTTCTTCCAAGTAATTGTATCTTTGATTGGTAGCTAGGTGTTAACATGTTTATATCCCGAGGGTTCAGAGACGCTTACTCAGTTACTGTGGACACAGCCTTTGATTAAAATCAGTGTTTTTTCCCATAGTAGAAGGGGAAACGGAATGGAGAGAAATTTGCAATACATTTTAGTCTAATACATGTAGTAAAGTTTAATTCAGCAATACAAATGTGCATGAGTTTAAAATTTGGACACAAATTTAGATGGTTCACCAAAAATAAAATGCAGACAATTAAATTAAATGTAATTGTAACTGAGTGGGATTCTGTATTCATGTCAGTTTACAAAGAAATAATTTAGATTACTCAGATACTGGTTTGGACAAAGTCCATTGTATTTTTGTGCTACATGTACATTAAACCGTGTTTTGGATGCATGCAAATGTATTCTAAGTCACTATTAGGTTGCATAAATAACTATTTATTAATTTGCTAATTAGTGTACATTTATTTCTTTTGGTCATTTAAAAAATTTAAAATATTTGTTTTTAACAAATTCTGAAACCAACCTTGTACTGCAAATCATTTTTCCTTATAAAAACCAAAACTAATTATTATTTAAATTACATTTAATGAAATATTATATAATACAGGTAAAATTACATAATGATAAAATCGTTCTAGATAATAATCATTCTAGGACAAAGAAAAGTGGTGCAAGAGATAAATATCATTTTCGTCTAAAATGTTTATAATGAATTAAAAAAGAAGGAAATGTTTTATTTAACGACGCACTCAACACATTTTAATTATGGTTATATGGCGTCAGACATATGGTTGAGGACCACACATATATATAGAGAGGAAACCCGCTGTTGCCACTTCATGGGCTACTCTTTACGATTAGCAGCAAGGGATCTTTTATATGCACCATCCCTCAGACAGGATAGTACATACCACAGCCTTTGTTACACCAGTTGTGGAGCACTGGCTGGAACAAGAAATAGTCCCATGGGTCCACCGACGGGGATCGATCCTAAACTGAACGTGCATCAAGCGAACACTTTACCACTGGGCTACGTCTCGCCTCTTATAATGAATTAATTGCTTTCTCAACAAATCATGTATTTTGTCGTGCTGTATTTTTCTTCATATTGTGTAAAGTTGATTACTTTCATCTGTGTTTACAGGTGACTTTGTGTCAACATTTGACGTCAAAGGCAAGAAGGTTCTCAGTATTGAACCACAAGCCTTGACCTTGCTGGCAGAAAAGGCTATGATCGACATTGCGCATCTGTTGCGACCAGCGCATTTGCAGGTTGGTTCTGTTTATTGGTTGGACAAGAATTTAGTTTGATGGTAGAGTACCTGAATTCTTTGAAATGGGTTGAGTGCAAGGTTTAGGGTTTCTATCAGAGGGTATGAAAAGTAAAATTATGTGCCCTAAAAGTTTGGAAATTAATAGATACATTTTAATCATGTTTAGAAAGATTATAGTTAGTGAACTAATGTTTAAAATTTGTCAACATATACATTTGTATGCAGTCCACTGTCCAATTTCAAAATATTTCAAACCCATAACCACCTAGTAGGGACACTTATGATCTGTTTTGTTTTATTATTACGTATCCTCAAACTATTTTCTGGCAAAAATTTGAGGTTTGATCCATGCAATGAACTTGGTTTTTTGTTGTTGTGTTTTTACCCCATCTACTGCACAATGGTATTTGAAATGCTGTCCAGTGTATTAAAATTGATTTGTTTTAATCCAGAATTAGTTTTGTAATCTTGTGCAAAATCTCTTATTCTGGCTATATTTTGCCTGCAGATCCTTTTCAAAACTGTTTAAATGGTTAAATATGGAAAAGTGTTGGAGAGGGGGTAGGATATGGGTATTATAGTTAAATATCTGCAATACTGAATACATTTTAATGTGTTAATAAAAAAATAAAATAATGCCCACATCCATTCCACACGGCTATTGAAAAATGACAAAAAATGTGTTTCCTACATGTATCTAAAAAATCCAAAACACTTGTTTAGAAATTTGATGTTGACATCAGTGGAACTCATTAGCATTTTAATTTCATATTATTAATCAGATTTAAAAGAATGTGAGTTACTGGCTTTAATTAATGGGTGGAACTGGTATTTTTATATTAAAATACCTATTAATCATTTCGCTCCATGCAGACCTCGACGTGAACAAAATTGAGGAGAGTGATTAATTTGATAATTGCTCCACTAACTTAGAAGATTGTGGGGAGCCATTTAAGATATTACCATATGGATATATAAATTCACATGCTAAGGGGAGCTAAAATTACACTCCTTGAGCTAATCTCAGGTGAGTGATGGGGAGGGAGAGCGATAGCTCCCCTTACCCAGCGAGGTGTGCATTCAGGAATCCAATACTTTTTGCAGATTCATGGATTTCCATAATATTTTGGATCACTTTATGATTTTGTTTTTTAATTCACTAACTGGAACATTTAGTTGCTGAGTTCTTTAACACTTTTTTCCAGACATCACCCTGTACATTGCCAAATTAGCCAAAAATTGCTACAAAATTTAGTCTTTGGCTAATAAAAGGTTGCTTAAATTAACCACATTTTAGGAAATACACATGTACTCTACATTTCTGAAAATTGGCTAAACCAAAATTTGTTCTGTGTGAGTCCTGTTTTCTCATTGATATCCCAGGGCGGGACGTAGGCCAGTAGTAAAGCGCACACCTGATGCGCAGTCGCTCTAGGATCGATCCCTGTCGGTGGGCCAATTGGGTTATTTCTCATTCCAGCCAGTGCACCACGACTGGTATATCAAAGGCTGTGTTATGAGCTATCCTATCTGTGGGATGGTGCATATAAAAGATCCCTTGCTACTAATGGAACAATGTAGCGGGTTTCCTCTCTGTGACTGTGTCAAAATGACCATATGTTTGACATCCAATAGCTGATGATTAATAAATCAATGTGCTCTAGTGCTGTCGTTAAACAAAACAAATTTCTTCTTTCTTCATTGATATCCCTGTAAAATGTTCTATTAATGTTTCAGCAACTTTCGAACATACTGAAGGACCCGGAGTCATCCAGCAATGACAAGTTTGTGGCGTTGGAGCTGCTGAAAAATGCCAACGTAGCAGCAGGCATGGTGCTGCCTGGATGTCAGGATACTGGCACAGCTATTTGTATTGGTAATATTGTCATAGCATTCATAGAACCTGTCGGAGCAACCACGTGCTAGTCACCTTATACATGTATTGGTAATATTGTCATAGCATTCATAGAACCTGTCGGAGCAACCACGTGCTAGTCACCTTATACATGTATTGGTAATATTGTCATAGCATTCATAGAACCTGTCAGAGCAACCACGTGCTAGTCACCTTATACATGTATTGGTAATATTGTCATAGCATTCATAGAACCTGTCGGAGCAACCACGTGCTAGTCACCTTATACATGTATTGGTAATATTGTCATAGCATTCATAGAACCTGTCAGAGCAACCATGTACTAGTCACCTTATAGCTGATTACAGTCTTGAATGAACAGTATGTAAAGTGGAGGGCACACTGTACAATGTAGTTGGGGGGTAGTTGGGTGGGGTGGTGGAGGTGGGTAGGCACAAGCCCAGAGCAAAATATTTTTTTTTGGTTTTGTATAATGATACAGGGCAAAACATAGCCCAGTGGTAAAGCGCTTGCTTGATGCATTGTCAGTTTAGGATTGATCGCCGTCTGTGGTCCCATAGGGAAGTATCAGTGCATCACAACTTGTGTAACTAAGTCTGTTGTATGTGCTACCCTGTCTGGTTGATGGTGTATATAAAAGATCCCTTGCTACTAATGGGAAAATGTAGCAGGTTTCCTCTCTAAGACTATTATGTAAAAATTACCAATGTTTAACATCCAATAGCCGATGATTAATAAATCAATGTGCTCTAGTGGTTTCGTTAAACAAAACACACAAACTTGTATAATGATATACATGTAGTAGGACAAAAAAAAAAGTAAATGTGTGCCACAAGTGGGGGGCAGGGCACGACATATCCACCCCATCCGCCTGTTTCCTATCGGCCTGGATTAAACTTAATTTTAGATTTGAGCACTATTTGAAAACTGTTCATGAATATGCTTGTTCTTTAGTAAAATTTTAAAGCTAATATAGTAACCCCTCTACTATTCAAGAGCCTGCAAGTGACTATTAGTATTGTGCAAAAAGTTGTAAACAAATGAAAAGATAGTGCCAAATTTATTTAACCCATTTTTCTTAAACACTGGCATTTAATGATTGTAAATATATGTACATGTAGCTACATGTCTGCAAGACAAAAAAAAAGCCTTTGTAAATTTGGCCCATATTGGCTATGATGTTCTCAGCCTGAGTATTAAAATTAACATGATACAGTTAGGCTCGTTAAAATTGTTATCATTTTGGTTTTCATTACTAAATCAGTTCTCACTCTGCTCTTTGCCAAATTAGCCAACCCATAATTTTCTATACAAAGTGGCCACAACATTTAATATTTCGCTAATGAAAGTTTGTTCATATTAGTCGGATTTAGATCATTTTCAAAGGAATATCTCTGAAATTGGCTAAAACAAAATTACACTATATATACCAGAATGAGCCCTACTAAATAAATTAGATAAAATTAATATATTAAATAATTAAATGCTTAGTTTACTATATAAACAGTCAAGTGACAAGTATACCTATTATAAAAAACAACAATAAAAAAACAACAACAAACCTATTATAAAACAGAAAATTGGACTTGTTAACAATATTTTAATGTGTTACCTTTCAGGAAAGAAAGGCCAGTATGTATGGACAAAGGGACGAGATGAAGAAGCCATTTCTAAAGGGATTTATAACACGTACACGAAAACAAATCTCCGCTATTCACAGGTTTGTTTGGAATAGCATATCAAATATTAACATTAATACAAGAATCACATTTTGCAGTACTGAAGTATTTTAATGTGTAGTTGCTGTCATATTTTCAGTTGTCATCACTTTTAGAGGACACAAGCATTTAAACTGGAAGAAGATATTTTCAACAAACCTTAGAAGGAAGAATTTTTTTTATTTAACAACACACTCAACACATTTTATTTATGGTTATATAATGTCAGACATAGGGTTAACTCTTTCACCACTAAGTTTTACAGCCTTGACCTTCCCTGCACACTGAGTTTAAATAGCAGATTTATGATCATGTTTGTTAAAGGATAAAACTACTTGTTTTATCATTAATTTTAGTTATAGGCTATACATTTCCAGAAAGGTGAATGGACGGCTGTCTAGATAAAAAAAATAATACTTTAAAAATTCAACAGGTATAAATCTGGTAATCACAAGTAAACTATGCATATTACTCACCTATTTGAGTAGGTAGGACTGGTAATTTAAAAAACAACAGTACAAATGTTTTTCTTGTTGGATAATGAATTAATTAACATTCCAGTTATAATTTTAAAAATATATTTACAATGCTTTTGCAAAATTAACAAGCCATAATAAGCTTTCATTTCATCAACAGAAACATCATACCACACACCTTTGTTGTTAGCAGGATCTGTATCACGCTTTTTTTTTGGCATTCATGTTGGTAAATTCCACAATTTTTCCATACACTGTATTGGAATAAAATATCAAAAAGTACTCTATGGCGTTTGTGTTGACGTCAAACACTTTGACAGGCCCCGGATTTTTAGTAAACGTTGATCTGCAGGTAACCGAATATGGCTCATGTGTCCAGGTAAACTCAGGCGCATGGTAAAACAGTGGCAAGTCATCTTGTAACTCGTCATCGGTATCATTTTCTTCTAAATTGCCATGTTGAATGACATTTCGTTCACGATCGCCAATCTCGATTAAATCAAATGCACCAAAGTTCATATTATCCCACATTTCATCATCGGAAAACCCGTCATCTGAATCGCAACCATTGTTTTCAACAGACGAAATTTCGTCACCTCGGTTCATGTTTAATTACAGTCAGAATATCAGTATAAACTTGGAAAAACTCATTAAAAATTCACTAGAACATGGGCGCAGCCATTACAGTGTGTCACATGGCAGCTATGGTCGCGCAAGATTTTGACTAATTATAATATTGAAGCGTCACTCGGCACCAAATATGAACAGGTGTTACAAGCCGCTAAACCGGCCTGTCGTGCTGAGAGGCACTGGATATCGCTAGCCGGTATACCGGCCTGTCGTGGTGAAAGAGTTAAGGACCACACAGATATTGAGACAGGAAACCTGCTGTCGCCACATCATGAGCTGCTCTTTTCGATTAGCAGCAAGGGATCTTTTATATGCATCATCCCACAGACAGGGTAGTACATACCACAGCCTTTGATATGCCAGTCGTGGTGCACTGGCGATTTGAATTCAAGGAGCATAAAGAAACTGAATGCAGAAGAAGAAGAACAAGAAATAGCCCAATGGGCCCACTGATGGGGATCGATCCTAGACCGACCGCGCATAGAGCGAGCGATTCACCACTGGCTACATTCTGCGAACAAACCTTAGACACCATGCATGCACAGTTTTCCTTGAATTTAATTTTCACATACCATTGATTATTATATTTTATTTTTTTAAATTTAATTGGTTTTATTAATTTATTTTGTTTTAGTATGCATTGAGATGGACATCAATGGATCCAATTTAATTAATCTTGTTTGTTGTTTATAGGTAGCACCACTGGACATGTACACTGAGGTAAACACAAAGACAAACTTGCCTGCTCAGATAGAATTGTATGCCACCGATTCCAGCCAGTATGACTTTCTGTTCCTCGCCAAAGGTGGCGGATCAGCTAACAAGACGTTTCTCTACCAACAGACCAAGGCGTTGCTTAACCCCGAACGTCTACTGACATTTGTAGATGAAAAAATAAAGGTAAAACTAAATTTTAAAAATTACCGTGTTTATTAACTTCGAGTGATTTTGATTAACGAAATCTGCCAAGTGTCTTGATTTTGAGACCCACACCTTGCCACATGGGCTACTTCTCATCAGCAGCAAGGAATCTTTTATATTGCATTACCGTCTGCTTACTCTTTGTCCTCCACTCACTCTTCCCTGACCCTGTTGAAGGTCACTTTGACGATCACTTGTCCAGACCTATATTTCCTGTATTTTTTATAGGATCCTATAAAACTCCTATATTGAGATTGATTTCCTACATTTCCTATATTTGACTCAATTGCTTTGCCAAAATGCCGATGAATAAAATATGTTACTGAGTTATATTCGCAGTGAAAGGTAGCCACCCTGTCAGAAATTCAGAAGATGCTTTGAATGTGGGAGATCTGTATCAAGTGCCAATCAAGATACTGCTCACCTGATGAGGTGAGGAGGATATATTACTGATACAAGATCCACCAACTTTCAAAGTATCCTGGATATGGGCATGGAATGCTGGCAAGCCTTGGTATATAATTGTTGAGGTAGTAGATATGGTATCTTGTGTATATACGCAAGGTAAGAACATACCATTAGCAGGGTTAGATCTTAACAGTAGTCCGGTAGTTTGAGACTACCTGAAAATTAACAGGACTACCTGAAGCTGCAAACACGTAATCCGTTGGACCAGCTGGAATTTTAAAATTTATTTAGCACAGATGTAACGTTTTGTGGATCTCCTGACCTATTTCAAACGGCAGAAACAGAGGCTTGTTCAGAAAACAGTTATATTGAGTATAACTTTACTGGACCCCATCATATCACATTCATGTAGAGTATGCGGTGAGTATTTTGGTCACAACTGTTACTGCATCCAGTCTAAAATGAACATGCGCGAGTTACACATTTTGTAGTCGATGCAGTCTTCCGCCAAAATACAATCATCTTGAATTCGGAACATAACCGCAGGATTCCTCAAACATTTTCATAGAATGGTAGTTTAATTTACCAACGTCACGTCAGAATAAAAGAACTACGAAATTGACCATTCTCAGCAAAACAATAATAATATATCGATTGGCAGTTGTCACAGGTTTTCGTAAAACGGTACACGCGTCATCAGAATTAAATTTAGACACGGTGTGCCAATAGAAATGCTGATACAGAAATTACCGATACGGTGCATATTAATTTCCACTGAGTTACAAAAATGCCATTCTCCCCCCCCCCCCCCATTTTAACGCAGAACTGCTTGCATGTTTCAATCAATTATGCATCTCAGGTTACATCATTTAATAATATTTTATTTTGTTGAATCTATTATCTAACATTAAACAAATGTTTTGATTGAAACAATTATAATAGTTCTATATATATCTACAGTGAGTTTATCAATAATGGATCACAATGAATAAGACATTGTTCAAGATAAAACAAATAGTTTAAAACTATGGACCACTTAAAACTTCAAGGGACTATCTGAAATGAAAGTCAGGTAGTCCTGTTAACACCCTGAAAAAATGGTGAATATCTAACCCTGATTAGTAATGTAAATGTCTTTAGAAATCCGTGTTAAATGCCTATAATCGTGACAATCGGTCAAAATATTCCTATTAAACTCCTATATTTTACCTCAAAATTCCTATAAAACTCCTATATTTTGGTATGAAAATTCCTATATTTCCTATATTTTAATGTGTACAAGTGGCTGGGAGGCCTGCGTGCCTAAAGCATATTGATGGTTTATTCAGTGTTTCTGCCAGAAAGAAATTTCTGGGTATGGTGCTATGGAATTGAGTGCAACCACAGTCAACAGGGGGTATGGGGTGCCTCCCCAAGAAAGAAAATGGGTTAAGTTTAGGGTTAGGGATAAGAAATGATAACATTAATTAATTTGGTCAAAACGTTAACTTTAAAAAACCCATCTGCATAATGTTTTGGGTATGGCGCTATACCCGTTTTACCCTCTGGTAGAAACCCTGTTATTGAATAATGAACTAATATGCAATTCATAATGCTTAGAACATTTTATTACAATAATTTTATTTAAATTTATTTTATTGGGTTGTTGTGTTGTTGATGTTTTGTTTGTCTCTTCGACCCCCTACCCCCCCCCCCCCCCCCCCCCCCACACACACACACTTTACTCAGTATGTGTTTGATGCTACTTCCTACACCAGATATCCATGCATTCATGGATCAACATTACTGTGTAAATATGTGTAGAAAGCTACAGGTACACTTAGACACCTAAATCTAATGAGAAGTTTAACTGTTACATTTGTCTAATTCTGATGTTTTTTTTAAAAATATATTTTATTTAGACTCTCGGCACTGCTGCCTGTCCTCCGTATCATCTAGCTCTCGTCATCGGAGGCATGTCGGCAGAACTGACCTTGAAAACAGTCAAACTGGCCTCGTGTAAATACCTGGATAACCTCGCTACATCAGGTTGGTCTCAAAACCATAGCAATTGTTGGATGAGAGAGAAGGGCACAGATCTGTCTATATACATTCAGTCATAAGCATATGAAATGGGGGTAACATCTGTACATTCAGGCAAAAATGATGTTTGGGTAAATTGAGCTGACCTGAAAACTTTTCTCCATGTATTTCCAGCAATCTACTCACAATATTAGTTGTAATCCATGTAAAAATGTGTAATGATTTGTTTGGAACTCTATATAGCTGTTTGGTAGTGATGCAAATATGTATAAGCATTGTTAACCGGATTTGAAGATTTTCGTTTAATTTGGTAAAAAATCAGCCTCCCCCACACCCTACAAAAATTGGAGCCTGATTGAATGCCTTCACAATGGCAATCATTGTTGTGAAATTTTACTCAGTAGATTTGTGTTCACACAGTTTTCTTGTCTCATTGGCATACTACTCATGTTAGACATGTGGCTTACACAACATTGCCATTACCTATAAAGACTGATATGAGTTTGATGAGATTGTCGCATGTTTCTAACCAATAGAGCCTAGGGCCAATGTCAATACCTGACCACCAATACTATAATTACCTGAATGTTTTGTAACTCACTTTGATTTCTAATTTCCATTAGAGTGTCCTTTTCAAAAAGGTAGTCCATGAGCCTTTCTGACAGTCTCACCGTTAAAATATTTCCTACATTTGTAGGTTCACCCCTGCACTTTATCCCACCGAGAGCCACTTATAATCCTTTCCACGTGGAATGCCGTTTTTCACACTACGAAATGTACTACAAGTTATTTATTTCTGAACCAATTGCTTTGTAAATTGCACACAAAAATAGTATTGTTTTGTTATTTCCAAAACACGTATGCTTTTCTTCTTACGTCAAACCCAACTGAAATTATTTACAAAACACTGTTTTATTGAATGATGAGATGGACTATATAAGTACTGTATACTTCTATTCCTTCCCACAGGGACTGCCTTTTATCATACTACAAAATTTACTACAAGTTATTTATTTCTGAGCCATTTGCTTTGTAAATTGCACACAAAAATAGTAAAAAAAATTGTAATTTCCAAAACACTTTTGCGTTTCTTTTTACGTCAGACCAAACTGAAATTATTTACAAAATAGAATGATGGGACTATAGTCTGATGGTTTTCTACCCGTGTAGGTAATGAGCACGGCCGAGCGTTCCGGGATCTTGACCTGGAGCAGCAGATTCACAAGATGACCCAGAAGATGGGGATTGGGGCGCAGTTCGGCGGCAAGTATTTCTGTCACGATGTGCGCGTGATTCGCCTGCCTAGACATGGCGCGTCCTGCCCAGTCGGAATCGGTGTGTCCTGCTCCGCAGATAGACAGGTAAGGCAGACGAAAGGAATGTTCATTTTATGCCACAAATTGTGAGACCAATCGTTTAGTTTATGCAACATAAGTACAGTTTTACATTATCTTTTTTTAAAAAACATTATTAAAAATAAGTTTCAAGCGATAAGATTTCACAGAAATTATGACATCCAATTGCATGTTGGCAAAATCGCAGGACAAAAGGTCTGTTATCCATTGTCATGTAATACAATCCACCATCACCATGATTACTGAAAAACAAGTTTTCCATGGGTTCTGATGTTCATAGGACACAGAACTGAAAAAAGTATTTCCCATACAGTTTAAAATCCTGTCGTGAACAGTGGCTTGAAGTTGACAAGGGAGACTAGTCAGTTTAATTTTCAAATACTTTACAATACATAAAACAAGGACCGTTAATATGAATATTAAAACACCTCTTCTAAGGTATTAAAGGGACTTGAGTTTGCAACATTTGTAACATTTTCAAGTAATAAATCCTTTTTAAGAATTAAATTTTCATTTTGAATACAGTTTATTGTTCAGAACATAAGTTTCTGTATATCAAACATGTTTCTGGTCATCCTAATGTTTGTAGTAGATCGAATTTCATTGTGCCTCCTAATATAAATTGTTTCATATGGACGAAATTATTTGTAGATAAAATACAGTTTGGGCTACTACAAACATTAGAATTGTTGTACCACCATATAGTATAAATTAAATAATACCTTGCTTTAAACCCTAAGTTTGTGACATACTTTAGGGAAAATATCAATGAATAACTAATCATGGAAGGAAGTTTCATTTTTATAATGGATATACACGTACATTTATCAATTTTATGCATTTATCATCATGGTAAAACTAAGTTGATTTATATTGATGTTGTCTGTGACAGGCACTGGGGAAGATTACTGATGAAGGTGTGTTTCTGGAGCAGCTGGAGGTGAACCCGATCAAATACCTGCCTGAAGTTGAGGACAAGGATCTCGGGGGTGACGTTGTCCAGGTAACGCTCTCACTTAGCTTGTCTCCATCTCGGTGTAAGCATCTCTTGATGCCCGGGCACTTGGCATTACAGTAAAGTGGTCACAGTAGCCTACAGACCATGTATTTATGCAGGTGAGATTTTTTTGACGTCGAAAACCCCACCTGCTCAAGGTTAATTTTTTTCTTCTAAAATACATTTTAAAGGAAAAGCTTGTTCTAGCCAGTGCACCACAACTGGTATATCAAAGGTTGTGGTATGTGCTATCCTGTCTGAGATGATGCATACAAAGATTCCTTGCTACTAATGAAAAATGTACCGGTTTTCTTTCTAAGACTATATGTCAAAATTACCAAATGTTTGACATCCAATAAGCAATGATTAATCAATCATTTTGCTCTAGTGGTGTCGTTAAACAAAACAAACGTTAACTTTTTCGAGGAAAACATGACTTGAATTTGTTTTAAAATGTCACTTAACGCAGTCTAGACCCCCACCTGCACTGCAGTTATCTATGACCTATATTGAATTTGTAATAAAATCAATGTATACTAATGCATGGCATGATTGTGTGTTAGGTGCTGGGGTGTCGTTAAACATCTGTTCTGTTCTTTTATTTAACTGTTGAATTTTTATATTGATGTTGACCATCAGTTAAGTTTTGCCGTTACCATAGTTTGACACCCAACAGCCGATGTATTTTTCATGCTGAGGTGTCGTGCACCACGACTGGTATATCAAAGGCTGTGGTATGTACTACCCTGTCTGTGGGATGGTGCATATATAAAAGATCCCTTGGTGCTAATTGAAAAGAGTAGACCATGAAGTGGCAACAGCAGGTTTCCTCTCTCAATATCTGTGTGGTCCTTAACCATATGTCTGATGCCATATAACCGTAAATAAAATGTGTTGAGTGTGTCATTAAATAAAACTTTTCCTTCCTTCGCCTGAAGTGATTGGGTTGTAGGATTGATGCGAATGAAAGTTGATTTTAAAAAATAAAATGTGTTGAGTGTGTGTCGTTAAATAAAACATTTTTTTCTTTCTTTAAACAAAACAAAGAAAGAAATAGTCAGGTATTCCCAACCTAATTGCTGAAGTATTCATAATGTTTTTTTTAATCCTGCTGTGACCGTGGATTTAATTTATCTTTGTACAGATTAACTTGAACAAGCCAATGCAGGAGGTGCTGAAGGAACTGAACAAATATCCAACGAAGACGAGACTCAGCCTGACCGGCACATTGGTGGTTGCTCGGGACATTGCTCATGCCAAGCTGAAGGAAAGACTCGCTAAGGGGGAAGGTCTGCCGCAGTATATAAAAGATCACCCCGTTTATTATGCTGGACCTGCCAAAACACCAGAGGTTTGTTTGTAGTAATCTTCTATTCTTCATTCATTTTTATACCCCCATCTATGATGGGTTGTATTATGGTGTTGTCTGTCCGTTCGTCCGTCTGTTAAATTTTCTTGTCAGGACCATATCTTACATACAGATGCATACAGGATTATCAAACCTCACATGTAGGAACAACATGGGATGGCGGTGTGTCACATACTATTACTAGGTCACTTTGACCTACTTTTTATGGTCTACTGCACATAACAGTAAATCCTTATTTGGACCATATCTTGCGTACAGGACCATCAAACATCACATGTAGGAACACCCTGGGATGGTGGTTTGTTCCGTACTATTACTAAGTCACTGTGACCTACTTTTCACGGTCTACTGCACATAACAGTCAATCCTTGTTCAGATCATATCTTGCATACAGATGCACACAGGACCATCAAACCTCACATGTAGGAACAATTTGGGATGGTGTGTCACACACAATTACTAGGTCTCTGTGATACAAATAAATCAAATAATTTGTCTATATTTTGAACATCATATGGTTTTCCAGCATGTACCTCACAAATACTCTTTTATTTTTATTTTAAATTACCGTATAAAAAGTTGTTAAAGGGACATTCCTGAGTTTGCTTTTTTAAGATGTTATCGACTAATAGAGACTTTTAATGATTGTAATTACATATCAAATATATTTTTCTGCATAAAATATTAGTGGCTGTACATGTATATTAAACATGTTTCTGATCGTTCAAATATTTGTACTAGGTTAAATTTCATTTTATTTCCTAAAATATAGTTTTTTCGTACGTATGAAATTATTTGAAGACAAAATCCAGTTTGGGCTTCTTACAAATATTAAGACGACAAGAAACACATTGAATATACATACACTAATATTCGAAACAAGAAAATATATTTAATATGTAAGTTTAATCGTAGAAATATTTTATTAGTCGGAAACCTCTTACAATGCAGCAAACTCAGGCATGTCCCTTTAATATAAAAAATAGATACAAGATCATCAAGTTCACTGTGTTGGGTTTGCTAAAACATCAGAGATTTGTTTCAGTTGCAGATTAAATCCTTTAATGTTGAATAACTAAAAATGTTAAATTTATGCCACAAGGATAAAAAATGTACCCATTATTAGCCATGAACAAGAAAGATGTCATGTATTTTTCTTGTGTTGTGTTTTCCAATAATATAAGCATTTATTGTAAAAAGAACTGAGATGTTTGTTAGACCAAACTTAAATGGGTAGTCTTCTTGTTTGTCTTCTGGTTTAGAGTAGGAAGTGAAGCACATTTATCATCCATTAAAGGTTTTTGTAGGAGATATCACTGGCATTATAATTTGTGATATCTCCTGCGGTATTCTCTTAGGAGATATCACTTCTTATAATCTTGTTTGGTCAAATTTTAATCACAAGATATTATTTTGTTATGTCACTGTGTACATTTCAGTGCTAAACCTATCATTAGTGACGTCACGCCACTGTTGTTCTGCTAGTTAACGAGTCTACCACTGCCAAATATAGTGACATTCAACCCACATTACTGACATTGTTTACAATTGTTGCAAATGAAAAGAATGATAATGGATGATAAAAAAGAATACCCCACTCGTGTCTTGTGGTATCATAATTTATCAGCACTAATTGATAAAAGTTTAAAAGTATTTTTATCAACTCGTGCTGATAAATTATGATATCACAAGATGAGGGGAGTATCCTCTGTATATAATTATAATATTTAAAAAACCCCTTTAATTTGTAATTTAGGGATATGCCAGTGGTTCATTCGGACCTACGACAGCAGGGAGAATGGATTCCTATGTTGATGAATTCCAGGCAGCCGGAGGCAGTATGATCATGTTAGCAAAAGGAAATCGAAGCAAGCAGGCAAGTTAAATTTTCTGTCAGTTTAACATTTTAATATTTCCACCCATGAAGAGTGCTTGTCTGAGGTGCTTTGGTCATGAGATCGAATCCCATCGCTGGACCCATGACTGATATATCAAAGGTCCTGGAATATGTTTCTGTGGGAAAGTGCATATAAAGATCACTTGCTGTTAACAGAAAAATTTAGCAAAACTATATGCCACAATTACCAACATTTGACATCAAAAACAAAATAATAATTATCTTTTTTCAACCTAAGCTATATCTTGGATGTTTTGGCTACCAAAATATGGCTCGGGCTACCAGATATTTTGTTTACTGAAATTATAGGGCTATCAGTTTTGGCCCAGTTGGTAGCCAGATGGACTGGACTACGATTGACAAAGGTTAATGTCAAAGCATGTGTACTGGGGTGTTCTCACACTCACGTTACTTACTGTGGATTTTTTGTTTCCATTAAAAAAAGTTTACTAACCCAGAAATGTTAATGTAATGTTAGGGGCTTTTGTTTCTACTAAAAAGAAAGAAAACAAACAGTGAAAGTAGCTGCAGAATACAATACCAGTATGTTTGTGTTTAGGTGACGAAGGCTTGCAAGTCTCACGGAGGATTCTATCTGGGTTCAATCGGTGGACCGGCTGCCATTTTGGCTCAGAACTGTATCAAGAAAGTGGAGGTGTTAGAATATCCAGAACTAGGTTAGTCAGCATGTCATCCAGTGTTATTATAGGAAATTATCATAATTGTTTTTAGTCCCCTACTGGTCCAGCTGGAGGGAACTATAGTTTTCTTCTTCATCCATCTGTCTGTCTGTTCTTCTGTCCCACCTGCATGCACTGTATCATTTTCTGGCTTTTTTTTTTACCCTTTTCCAAAATATTCAGCTGAAATTTTGTGTATAGTTTTATCATGGAAAGTTACAGATCAAGTTCAAGTTTTGTGATTTACCCATTTTCTTCACAGAGTTATGGTCCTGGATCTTGGGCGAAATGAAAATTTGTTTGCTCCAGTAGTCTCAGAATTAATTTACTGACTTACATTGACTTAATCTTTCTTGTGTCAGTCCTTGGTCACTCTCTAAAATAAATAAAATAGGCAATTGGATTTTTGACTGGTACGCCTACAAAATTGTCTATTAAACCAGTATTTCCTGATTTGTTCAACAAAGAGAAATACCAGTTTAACAACTACATGGAAGCCATTGCCATGTTTTAAATTTTTAATTTTTTAATAAAAGGACCTTCCTATCGGCTAAATGAGCTATGGAAACTGTTGATTTTTGTGAACAGTGGAAATAAATATATCCATCTATTTTACATGCGCCGTTTGTTGAGTGTAGCATGTGCTGTTTTTCACACTCATCAAATTGAAATTATGTGCGCTGTACGAGCGCGATCGCACCTGCGCACCTTAAAAAGCAAGGTCTGTTGTGTTCTGTTTTAACATGTGCACGATGTAGCTCAGTAGTAGAGTGCTCGCCTAATGTGCAGTTGGTTGTAGGACTGTGAATGAAATTTGTTTTTAGAAAACATATATTGAACAAAAAACAAATATATATTCAGTTTTCTTTAATTATATTTAAAATTATTTAGTTTGAATCCCTCTAATTTTTGTGTCTAGTAAAATTGTTAATCTCTTGTGAGCATTGTAGGCCCACTATACCAATCTATTTACCGAATGAATTGTACCGTCAAAAAATACATACTGTAAAATCATAAAATATTAGCGATCTTAAAATTTAGCGAAAACCAAATCAGTGACATATTAGCGACATAGAACTTTAGCGAGGTCGGCATATTAAAAAAAGAATAAGCTTAAGTTGTAGGATCAGCTGAAATAATGTTTTTGACTAACCTTGATGTTATGCAGCTTACAGACATCTTGAATTTTGTCGAAAATTGCAATAATGTGCATGCTAACTAACTATTGTTTGTTATCCTTTTGGTTTCACCAATAATATGAAACCATTGTTGTGTGTTCAGTTAACCACAGACAAAACAATTACACAAGTACCGGCCTCGGTGGCGTTGTGGTTAGGCCATCGGTCTACAGGCTGGTAGGTACTGGGTTCGGATCCCAGTCGAGGCATGGGATTTTTAATCCAGATACTGACTCCAAACCCTGAGTGAGGCTCAATGGGTAGGTGTAAACTATTTGCACCGACCCGTGATCCATAACTGGTTCAACAAAGGCCATGGTTTGTGCTATTCTGCCTGTGGGAAGCGCAAATAAAAGATCCCTTGCTGCTAATCGGAAAGAGTAGCCCATGTAGTGGTGACAGCAGGTTTCTTCTCACAATCTGTGTGGTCCTTAACCATATGTCTGACGCCATATAACTGTAAATAAAATGTGTTGAGTGCATCGTTAAATAAAACATTTCTTTCTTTGTCCACAAGTTTTTTGGAACAGTCTGTTACATGTCTTTAAATTTAGCATCATGAAACAGTAGCGTCTTGAATGGCCTCGCTAAATTCGCTAACATTTTATGCTTGCGAACATTTCCTGATTTACAGTGTGTTAAAATATTCATGTTCAGTATATTTCATTTATAATTCGCTAGAAAACTAATTGTAAAATCATGTGTCTTTGTAGACCCATCACTGTTTTGGCTAGCTTTCAGTTACATGTATTGGTCTGCATATCTGATAATAAGTTCGTACATATAACAAATATCATTTTGTCTTTTATCTTTCATTTTACTAAGGCATAATAATATGTATGTGAAAAGAGTAAAAATGTATTAATAAAAGAAACCAAAAAGACAGCCTACCCTGCCTAAAGGTTTTCGGTACAGTCACGGAAACACATTTGTTTTAGACCTAATTGAAGCTAGGATTTGGCTATAGATTTTCTGACATTGCTGATACAGCTTAAAAACTCTAATGTATATATATATATATATATATATATATATATATATATATATATATATATATATATATATATATTTAAAAACAATCATGTTTTTGTTTCTTTTTCTTTTAGGAATGGAGGCAATTTGGCGAGTAGAGGTTGAAAATTTCCCAGCATTTATTGTTGTTGACAACAAGGGCAATGATTTCTTCGCTAAATGGCAAGTTGAGTAGAGATCATAAAACCCAACATCAAAGGAATCTCTGAAAAATGAACTAAATAACGGGTAACTGCACGAATCAATTTGTTTGATTGAAAACTTCCAGACTAAGAAAGAAGACACAGCATGTAACTAAAATCAATCAAAGATGATGTTATGAATCGGTTAATACTTACAGAGAGGTCGAACATTTCCCCAGCATAAATTGCAGTCTCACATGTTTATCTTATAACATTGTTTCCTAATGCAAAATACAAACACATCTGCTGTGTTGGTAAAATTGGGTATTTTTTGCTATTCATGTAGGCCTACATAGACGTTTTACAACACAATTCTTGATTTATGACAATTCTACTTGCTGAATTTGAATATGTCCAAGTTTGTTTTTATTGTTGTTGATAGCAAGGTAGTAGCATCTTATCGTGTGGTATGGTTAAAAAGTCTCAGAAAAATGTCAATTGGAAGACTTCTGTGATAAACTGGTATTTAATTAAGTTAACACAGAAAAGAACTGAATGGGAGATTGGTTTATGCATCTGTCTGTGCATGGTTTGGTTTTCAGAACCTCAGGATCATGAAATTAAGTTTACCCAAATATATCAACTTTTATGTTTCCTTTAAATTGAAAAACAGAAAAACAACAACATTGACCTCAGAAAGATGTGCCTATTGCTTGCAATAGGTTTTTAAACTAGTCTTCGTTACATTGGGCTCTTCTAAACATGATCACGGGACTTTAGCTGTTGGTATTCAACTATTGGAACTAATTTTGCATCTTGCCCATTCCTTCTTTTTGTTTTTTCTTCTATTTTTGGGGGGATATCATTAGTGGGACAGTCCTTTGTTCTCTGCTTTGAGGCCTCATATCTTTTTGGCGATTCAAATACGAGAGGCTTAATCCTCACACTTATTTTCAGATACACTTGGTTTACAATGGATGGTTGATCATTTAAAAATTACTTTGCATGCAAAATCATTCATATCAAACAGATTTTGAGCAGAGATTAAATCTGACTCATTAAAGAGACATATCCTAGTTTTTAAACACTAAGGCATATTTTTTACTATTATAGCCGTTTTTGATAACTGGAATCATACTCTACTTAGATTTTATGGTTTAGATTATCAATTTCCATACATTCGAAGTGTTTTTAGTCATCCTGGTGTTTTTAATATCACAAAATGCATTTCTCATATTTTTAAAAACGCACATGCGTCTGAGAAATAACAGCTATGGAATCGAGTTTTAATCTATTTTTAGAGGGTATTTCACCATTTCAAAGTCACAGGCTCATGTTTAACTCAATCGTAACTTTATCCCAATGTGTTACAGGTTTGTAGATTAACTAAACTTAGTGTTAATTTTCATGGGCTTAAACTAGGGTCTGTCCCTTTAATGTGAAATGCAAAATTGAGTTGATCCTCTCTCAGACTGAATATCAGAGTTTGAACTGTGAATCTTGGTTGAACCGTCAATGACAAATTGGGCCTTACTTTAACAGATGAATAATTTTATGTTTTCGGTTGTTACAGGGTTAGCACATACATGTACATGTATCTGGAAAAGCTTTTTAATTTCTGGGTAGTGCTTGAAAAGTGCTTCAGTTTTGTAAATACAGATTTTCAGGGACGGCACAGTGTATATAATAGTAAATAGTGGTACGGCTCGAGGTTGCCAGACCCTCCTTTCAAATTCACCCGTGAAGGACATTTTAACAGATACAACAAAGATAACCCACCAAACAAACAAAAAGTGGTACTGCCATGCCGTACCCCTTTTATGAAAAGTGGTATGGCCATACTGGCCGTACTGTCTGCACCGCCACTGATTTTGTGCATGGAAAGTGCTTAAGTTTGACAGAAACCTCTGAATTTCGACCTGAAACTAAAGTATAATAAATGTAACACTTTAAAAAGAAGACATGCATGTAACCTGGTACTTTTGTCAGCTTTTGGGATAATTCATAATCTATAGACAAGTTATACTTTATAGCAGGTGTCAGTTTACACAAATGTTAAAGCCAACGTTTCATACAAGTTTATAAACATGAACATTGTTACAACATATGCCTCTAGTTGATAATCATAATATTTGAAGTAATATTATTGTTTCGAAATATCTTTAAAAATCATCAGTTAAATATCCTTTTAAAATGTTTTATGCACAATGCAGGGCTTGAAATTAAAAGTAAAATATTGGCTTGCTGTTATTTTTTTAAAACAGCAGGTCAAAAGAAAAATGGCCTGCTAAGAAAAGTAAAAATGGCCTGCTGGAAGTAAGAGCATGGGATGACCGGAGGGTTTGGGACAGTGTGAAACATTAGGACCTCTTACATGCATTTTAGAGTATTGTGGAATTAAAATATAATAGAATAATGAATTAAATGAACGAAAGGAAATGTTTGATTTAACAACACACTCAACTCATTTTATTTACGGTTATATGGCGTTGGACATATGGTTAAGGACCACACAGATATGGAGAGAGGAAACCCACTGTAGCCACTTCATGGACTACTCTTTTCGATTAGCAGCAAGGGATCTTTTATATGCACCATCCCACAGACAGGATAATACATACCACAGCCTCTGATATTCCAGTCATGGTGCACTGGTTGAATGAGAAATAACCCAACGGGGATCGATCCCAGACCGACCACGCATCAAGTGAGTGCTTTACCACTAGGCTACATTCCACCCCCATGAGCTAAATAGCAGATAGATTTCTATTTAACCTGCTAGGTATAAAAAATTAACTACTTTACACTTTTTGAAGGCCATTATTTTGATCCCTGACAGTGCAGTAACCTTACTTAAAATATTTGTTAAGATGTTTGTTTTCCATTGCCTGTATTTTATTTCTATTTTGTTTTACTTAACTTGTATAAAATTATAAATGTAAATAAGAAGTGTGAAATTTTACAGTCACAGTGACAGTGCAGGCTTTGTTATGTTGTTTGTATATTCACTGTTAAGTATTTTATTTACCTGTATAAGTGCCATGGATAGTTTTGTTACGTTATTTTGGTATTCAGGCCTAAAAAAAAAAAAATAGGTGTTTCCCAAAACATTAAGTCATTATCCATGATTTTGTTTTACAATCAGCAAACTGAATTCAGAACATTTCAGCCAAAAAAAAAAAAAAAAGGTCCTGCCTACCTACCTTATTTTTTTTCAAGGATAAAACCAGAAACACACATATTGTTTTTTTTTTAGGCCTCACTGTTAAATATTTTATTTACCTGCGTAAGTGCCATGGACATATGAAGAGTTCAGGTGCAAAACGCGATATAATGATGTTCTTTCTTTTTTTAGTTAAAGTCATTATTGTATGTCGGTAAGGACTAATCGTAGGCCCGCTAATTTTCCACAAAACGCGATTGATCCTTATGAAATTGTATTGGGTAAATCTCGTTTTTTTTTTTATCAAAACGCGATATACGCAAATTAAAAAAAATATCACTTTTACTGAAAATGAAAAAATTTATATATCGCGTTTTGCGCCTAAACTCTTCATATAGTCATTGCTAATCATGGAATTGAATATCTTACAATGAGTATTACTACTAATACTGTATAATTACTGGTAGTACTGTATAATATTATTTAGTCTAAAAAAACACATTCAACCAGTATTTCATGCATATGGAGTACTTTGTGAACAGAAAATGTGTTTTGTGTATGTAGAATGCTTTTTGTATATTTAGAAAACTTTTTTTGTGTGATAATATGTTGTTTGCATATACATGTATTTTAAATTGTTTTGCTTCCTTTGTTCATTGTAAACTGGAAAGAACAGCAAAGCAGCATTGATTTATATACTATACTTGTGTAATTATTTCACTACATATACAGTGCCGTGGTATGTGCTTTCCTGTCTGTGGGAAAGTGCATATAAAAGATTCCTTGCTATATTAGGAAAAGTGTAGCACGTTTCCTCCGATGACAATATGTAAAAATTACCAAATGTTGACATTCAGTAACAGATGATTAACTAATCAGTGTGGTGTTGGTAAACAAAACAAACTTTAACTTTATAATATTTATAACATTAGTAACCTATATATATGCTTCTGGTTAAGACAATTTTATACAGCTTTACAAGCCAGCAAAATCGGTCAAGATTGTAACGACAAATATCCATGTTCTTTAATACATTTGTTAGATGAAACAAAAACAAGATGAACAAGAGTACTTATTGTATTATCAGTAATTTGTGTAGCCTGGGTGAAAATATGAGAAATTCTATCCAACTGACAGATGCATAAGAAATGTTCATTAAAATTTCCCCCAGATTTTATCATGTTATCATTAGCTGCTGATACTGATTGAGAAATTAATTCCCAGTACGAAAGAAAGAAAGAAATGTTTTATTTAACGACGCACTCAACACATTTTGTTTACGGTTATATTCCGTCAGACATATGGTTTACGGACCACACAGATTTTGAGAGGAAACCCGCTGTCGCCACTACATGGACTACACTTTCCGATTAGCAGCAAGAGATCTTTTATTTGCGCTTCCTACAGGCAGGATAGCACAAACCATGGCCTTTGTTGAACCAATTATGGATCACTGGTCGGTGGAAGTGGTTTACACCTACCCATTGAGCCTTGCGGAGCACTCGCTCAGGGTTTGGAGTCGATATCTGGATTAAAAATCCCATGCCTCGACTGGGATCCGAACCCAGTACCTACCAGCCTGTAGACCGATGGCCTATCCACTACGCCACCGAGGCCGGTCCCAGTACGAAGCATTAGCTTAAATCAGGTCTGTAAGAGCACCGAAGAAAAAAAGTTTGTTTTGTTTAATGACATCACTGGAGCACATTGATTAATTAATTGGATGTCAAATATTTGGTAATTCTGACTCATAGTCATCAAAGGAAACCCACTACATTTTTTCTAATGCAGCAAGGGATCTTTTATATGCACTTTCCCACAGACAGGAAAACACATAAAATGGCCTTTGTCCAGTTGTAGGAGCACTGAAGAAAAAAAGTTTGTTTTGTTTAATGACATCACTGGAGCACATTGATTAATTAATTCGGTGTCAAGCATTTTGAACCTGTTCACTGCCTATGTTCTGGGGGCAATAAATCTTTGGTAATTCTAACTCGTAGTCATCAAAGGAAACCTACTACATTTTTTCTAATGCAGCAAGGGATCTTTTATATGCACTTTCCCACAGACAGGAAAACACATACCATGGCCTTTGTCCAGGTGCACTGGTTGGAACAAAAAAAACAAAAAAAGCTGAATTGATCCGCCAAGGTGGTTCGATCCTGCGACGGAAGCACCTCAAGCAAGCACTCAACCGACTTTGCTAAATCCACACAGCTTCTATACCAATTATAATTATAACATAATTATGCTTTTAAAATATGTATACTTTAACTCCATCTCTTCTAGTCATCTGGGGCCTAATTCACAGAGGTCTCTTAGGCTCTGCTAGACAACAAAGCATCCTCTTTACAAGTCTTTTAGCATTGCACTGCGAGATCGCAAAGTTGCGAGAGTTTAGTGAATTAGGCTAGGCCTCTTGATCTTTACGAATTAGGGTGCAACAAGGAACATTACTTAGTAGTAACATGTTTGTGTTGCCCTGTTTCAGAAATACACTAATCATGTTCATTTTCTTCCTCATTAAATACCAATGACGACTAACTAATGCAATACATAAAATACATCAAATATAGAAAACCAGGCCAATAAATTGAATAAACATGTTTAATGCATCATGATTGCAATTTTTTTTGTTTCCATAGGAGTCAAAATATTTGGAATGTAAAATTTTAAATAATATATGTATCTGGGCTCGAACTTAACGGCGGCACCGACAACAATTGCCGTCGTTGAGATATAAATTGTCATAGGTAGAGAGCATCACCGACGGCACTTTTGTGCCATCGATAAAGCTCCTCAACAATAATAAAATGTCTACACCCCGAAAAAAAAAAATCCAGTAAAAATAATAGAAACTTAAAATTCCTCTTCTTAACCGTTTGAGTTTTATGAATGCTGATTCGTTCCAAGAATTTATCTGGCCCCACCCCCCAATAAAATAAAAATTAAAAACCCAAGCTACCGCCCTGAAATATACATGTATATATATATACTTTTTTTTTTCGTACGTGTACGAACTTACTGGGAGGTAAAATCTAGTCTGGTCTACTACAAACTTTACAACAACCAGACACATATTGTGTATACACACTGATATTCCAAAGGTAACGGTTCACCAAATAATAGATCGTAAGGCTTCGTAACCACACTGTTACTGTTACGGATAGTGATAGGTCACCACTTTGAGTGTAGTTGTGACGTGCAATCAGTTTGCTTCCCGCAAATACATTTCGTGAGTAATATATATATATATATATATAGATATAGATATATATATAGATATATATATAGATATATAATTGTACATATATATACATGTAAATTTAAATTAATTAGTATTGAGTCTTTCCGAATAATATTGGCGTAAATGTATGAAGCCTGTTTTTCTTCAACGCAGATGTTTAATCACTGTAAATGCATGTAGTTACACGCGTATAAGATAAACAGGCTTTGTAACTTCAGCACATTATGATTATCCGTAACCGTAATTGTGTGGTTCCTTAACCTATCTTGTGTTCCAGCGGTTAAAAGTTCGAGGTGCACTTAAACTGTTTTTGAAATTGTGCATTCTTAAGTAAGTTTTTCTAACAAAAATTATTTTGTATTAGTGATGGATATTGATTATTCACAAATCATTCATCCAGGTGGAAACGTAAGTTTGTTTTCAGTCTATGCGTAATTAAAAATTAATACAGGCTGACATGTAACATAAATTGGAGCTTGAAATATACGACTCCGCGTCAAAGAATTATTAACGAAAGTGAATACAACAAAATGTAATAGAAACCCTGAGAGAGAGAGAGAGAGAGAGAGAGAGAGAGAGATACAGAGAGACAGAGAGACAGAGAGAGACAGAGACAGAGACAGAGAGAGAGGGGAGGGAGAGCGCACAAAATGCAATAAGATTAACTGATAAACGAAATATTAAAACAGAAGCAAAATATAAAAATACACATCAACCCCAAAACAACAACCAAAGTATGCAAGGCAAAGTAGACCGCATAATCTATGAACTAAACATTAATGTAAAGAAGATGATAACTGTCAAAAACTGACGACGTCGTTTTTAAATAAATCTAATTGAAATAAGATCTTACTGACACTCCGACTTCAGGACTTCCAAGTGACATTTTCATTCGATAACTGAAATAAATTCGACGGCGCTGACCAAGCCGCAACTCGATCGCAATAAGTGATCACGACGAAAGGCCACCAGGGTCAATACACCCAGTAGTGTGTTCAGGATGGCGAGCGCTTGTGAACAATTTCGCTTCCATAACAACATATTTTCCAGTTACATCCATTTAACGTTGGGCGCAAATAAAAATAAAGCCAGCAATCTCCTGAACCCGCCTCAGATTCTTAATACAGTCTGGACGTTTTTAGTCAGTTTTTGTGTAGAGCGTTGTTTGTCATGACGTTCAAACTTTCCAAACTTTAGAAATGTCTCGGCTCCAGAATTTACAAAGCCTGTTTTTGTCTTACACGCGTTTAACTAAATACATTTTCCAATGGCGGATCTCGAAAATCCATTTATGGAGGGGGCCACCAATGATATGTGGCCGAAAGCCACAAATGTTCCCGAAGGGATTCCTCAGTTATTCCAATGTAAAAAAAATAAATGAAGATACAAAAAAATTAGGGGAAGGGGTGAGGGCAGAGTCCCCCTTAGATCCACCACTGTTTTCTATGCTGAAACGAGTGTAAGGAATGGAGAATACTAGACGAGTGGTTGTTGGATACCCTTTATCTTACAAGAGCGAAAGCGAGTTGAATACGTGTTTATATTAATAGGTTTCGAAATAAATTTAAACGTCTTTTGTATCCAACCTATTTACGTCTCTAACGCTTGCCGTTAACGTACATGTCACAGACAAATCAGTTTCAGGTCAACTACAGATCACAGAGAAATCAGTTTCAGGTTAACGTACATGTCACAGAGCAATCAGTTTCAGGTTAACGTACACGCCACAGAGCAATCAGTTTCAGGTTAACGTACAGACCACATAGCACTCCGTTTCAGGTTAACGTACATGTCACAGAGCAATCAGTTTCAGGTTAACGTACACGCCACAGAGCAATCAGTTTCAGGTTAACGTACATGTTACAGAGCAGTCAGTTTCAGGTTAACGTACATGTCACAGACAAATCAGTTTCAAGTTAACGTACATGTCACAGACAATTCAGTTTCAAGTTAACGTACATGTCACAGATCAGTCAGTTTCAGATTAACGTACACGTCACAGAGCAGTCAGTTTCAAGTTAACGTACATGTCACAGATCAGTCAGTTTCAGATTAACGTACATGTCACAGAGCAGTCAGTTTCAGGTTAACGTACACGTCACAGAGCAATCAGTTTCAGGTTAACGTACACGTCACAGATCAATCAGTTTCAGGTTAACGTACATGTCATAGAGCAGTCAGTTTCAGGTTAACGTACACGTCACAGAGCAGTCAGTTTCAGGTTAACGTACACGTCACAGAGCAGTCAGTTTCAGGTTAACGTACATGCCACATACAAATCAGTTTCATGTTAACGTACACGTCACAGAGCAATCAGTTTCACGTTAACGTACACGTCACAGAGCAATCAGTTTCAGGTTAACGTACACGTCACAGAGCAATCAGTTTCAGGTTAACGTACACGTCACAGATCAATCAGTTTCAGGTTAACGTACATGTCATAGAGCAGTCAGTTTCAGGTTAACGTACACGTCACAGAGCAGTCAGTTTCAAGTTAACGTACATGTCACAGAGCAGTCAGTTTCAGGTTAACGTACATGTCACAGAGCAATCAGTTTCAAGTTACATTATAGGTCACAGAGCAATCAGTTTCAGGTTAACTTATACATTACAGAGCAATCAGTTTCAGGTTAACGCACGTCACACAGCAATGGATTTCAATTGTGCTGTTTTGTATTTTCATTGGATTATTATGGCATATAGGTGATGACCTGGGGTCCCGTTCCACGAAGCGATCTTAGCACTAAATTCGCCTTCAGTGCATAGGGTAGTTATGCACTTAAGGTGATCTTAGCGCTAAGATCGCTTCGTGGAATGGGGCCCTGGTCATCACCTACATGTGTTATTAGTATTTGTTATAAAAAACAAAAAACAAAACAAATGATGTTTAAGGAAAACAGACTTCGTAAATGTGACCCTAAACATTTTACATGCACGTGGTTTAATAGTGACAAAGACGGGAGGGGTGCCAGCAAGATCTTATTTCAGTCAAATTATCTTCATTCCAAATACTGAAACAGTACGCAGTTCATCAGCACTGCTATATAAAGCCACGAAATCTGAACCATCATCGAGTCACTCTTTGCACCATCATCATTTAGCTTGCTGGAGTTTCCATAGACATCTTTCAAGTCGATTGTTGAGGACTGGATAGCCGAGTCCATGGTGGGCGTAGATGTCTGTATCGATGGTTGTTCAGTTGTTGTTGAATCTAGCTGACTGGTGGTGGTGGTGTTAGTGCAATCAACTGAATATGCAGTGCATAAATCTGTTTGTGAAAAAAAAAAAGGATTATCTTTGGGGAAAAGGGGGATGCTTTTGTCAAGATATGCTGGAAACTGTTTCATATATACTCGTCAAAAAAGAAAAGAATAGTCAAATTAATTGGGCAATTTATTGCAATATGTAAATAGAAGCACAGAGTTCTGAAGACCTTTATCGGAGTCGGACTTCGAAACACGTCATCATAACAATATTGATGGATGTATACCAACCACTGTAATGTTAGAAACGACATCAATAAAATGTCAAGGTCATATTTAGTGAATAGCTTGTATGACTTCCAATGGCATTGCTGACTGCCTGGCACCTGCTGCCTATGGAACGAATTGATGCCTGGATTTCTTGCTGTGGAATTGCAGTCCACTATTCCTGCAGTGCCTGGACAAGTTGTTCTGTTTGTGGTTCAGGTTCACGTCGTCTCACACGTCGATCCAGTCCGTCCGACAAATGTTCATTTGGGTTCAGATCCGGCGATCTGGAAGGCCAGGGCAGCACTATTACGTTGTTTTGGTTGAGGAATGCTGTAACAGCCCGTACTCTGTGTGATCGATCATATATTTTCGCGCTGAAAAATAACGTTAGCGCTCAGAAACGGAATAACGTGTGGCTGCAGAATTACGTTGCAATATATGTTCGCATTTAATTTGCCTGGACTACGCACTAGGTTTCTCCTAGCGGTGTGACAAATGGCTGCCCACATCATGACACTCCCACCGCCGAATCTGTCAGACTTCTTGTACACAGTTAGCTGCATAACGTTCATTACGCCACCTGTATACCCTCACTCTTACGTCGGCTCGACGAAGCATGAATCGGAATATTCATAGCTATTTGGAAACGCTTCTCCATTATTGTACACGCCACAACCTGCATCGTCGGCACCAAAGAAGCCGTTGTTGACGATGTTCCTGTGTTAGTATTATTCTTCTAGCAGGCATTCTTGGTCAAATACGAGCTTCACGTAGATGTTTTCTCTCATAGTTTGATCGGAAATCCTACGTAGTTCAGGTATAGTGTTTGTTGTAGAAGAAGCTGTTAAGAACCTATGTCGTAAATGTCGCAACCGTATGTACCGGTCTTAGGTCTCACTACACAGAACACTTCCGGGTGAGAGTTGATTGATGACGGTCCACTATAGTTCCTAATTGTGACACATGTTATGGTTCACATATTCACTTCTAGGAAATGGTGAATAATTAAAACAATATGTATATTTAATGGTAAGCCTTGTGGCTGTATTTTACCCATGTTATTTTGTAATATTGTGCATCGACCTTTTGGGACATTGGTATACAGCGCAAGAGACAGCCGGAGTGAATCGGTTAATGAACCACTTGATCGGACCGGTACTACAGCCAGATGCGGTCATATAGCAAAAAACTGAGGCGGAAAAGCTCTCAATTTTGGAGTGAAAATAAATGCTTATATAATGTATGTTCGAAATGGTGTATGTTGTTAGTGCCAATGAGAACCCATTCTATTGGCAATCTTCGTTCGAAGTTGGGCAATTTAACATGGGTTCCAATGGCAGATGACATCTGTGTAGCGAGACCTTACCCCACCGTCGTCACACGTTGTCTACCGGATTTGGGGCGATCACGTGATGTTCCAGTTTGCTGGTATCTGTCCCAAAGTCTCGATATAGTGGTGTGTGTCACATTCAGTACACAAGCAATGGTAGAAAATCCCCGGCCTCCATTCGGCCTACTGCACTATTACGTTGGGCATCTGTTAATCTGTGCATGACTTCTCAGTAGTGTATAGCATACACAAATACAGCACGACTATCGTCAACCCATCCAAGTTGAGCCAATATGTGCACGTGCTTCACATGCATTATTAGCACGTGGGAATTGGGATCCTGTAACAACCCATGGGCCTTTATTATCAAGCAGCGTTTTCATTGGTTAACATAAGATGCTGCGTTTTGCTGACCATCAAGGTGTCCTCCATAGATTTGTATTAGGCATAAATAGCATACAGCTATATTTATTTTATTTTTTATATTTTTTTTGCGGCGAAGATAAATAAATAATTTGTAAAAAAAAAAAAAAAAACACTATGCATATACATATACCCGAAAATATTTGCAGGTTTTTTTTATAAGTTAACCTTTTGACCAATGTAATTACTCTTATCATTACTTTATGACTTTCTTAACCCTAACCTTACATTTAACCAATCTTCTTTCTGGGGGAGGCCTCCTAGTATACACCCCCCCCCCCCGACCCCCCTGTTGTAGGATCGTAGGATGGAACTCATCGTTATTTACCCCAACCCCATCCAGTGTTCGACGACTGTATTCGTTTCGAAGGAGGAAATAGCAAGCATACATAAATGCTTGCTCGCTTGTCCGAGACAAGTAGTCTGAGTGTAGAACAAATCGTTTGTTCTGACAACTTGTCAACTCAAAATCGTAAAAAATATTGCTTTATTCTTTCAACAAAAATATCCAGGTGGGTAAAGTAAATATATATATATTTTTTCGAATTTAGAGTTAATATGGAGTACTGTATGATCCTATAGGACAAATGGCTATTGACAGTTAGTATTGAGTCCGGTATCATTCTACAGGACAAGTAGATAATGAGAGTTAATGTGGAGTCACGTGCTATTCTACAGGACAAGTGGATATTGGGAGTTAATGCGAAGTTCTGTATCATCCTACAGAGCAAGTGGATAATATTGAGATCTATAGTTTATGTAGAGTCCTGTGTAAATCCTACAGGGCAAGTGGATAATATTGAGATCTATAGTTTATGTAGACCCCTGTATCATCCTAAAGGGCAAGTGGATACTATTGAGATCTATAGTTTATGTAGAGTTCTGTACCATCCTACAGGACAAGTGGATAATATTGAAATCTATAGTTTATGTAGACTCCTGTATCATCCTACAGGGCAAGTGGATACTATTGAGATCTATAGTTTATGTAGAGTTCTGTACCATACTACAGGACAAGTGGATAATATTGAAATCTATAGTTAATGTAGAGTTCTGTATAAAGCATACAAGACAAGAGGATAATATTGAGATCTATAGTTTATGTAGAGTTCTATATAAATCATACAAGACACGTGGATACGATTGAGATCTATAGTTTATGTAGAGTTCTGTACCATCCTACAGGACAAGTGGATACTATTGAGATCTATAGTTTATGTAGACTTCTGTACCATCCTGCAGGTCAAGTGGATAATATTGAGACCTATAGTTATGTAGAGTTCTGTACCATCCTACAGGACAAGTGGATACTATTGAGATCTATAGTTTATGTAGAGTTCTGTACCATCCTACAGTACAAATGGATACTATTGAGATCTATAGTTTATGTAGAGTTTGTATCATCCTACAGGTCAAGTGGATAATATTGAGATCTATAGGTTATGTAGAGTTCTGTACCATCCTACAGGACAAGTGGATACTATTGAGATCTATAGTTTATGTAAAGTTCTAGATCATCCTACAGGGCAAGTGGATACTATTGAGATCTATAGTTTATGTAGAGTTCTGTATCATCCTACAAGATAAGTGGATACTATTGAGATCTATAGTTTATGTAGAGTTCTGTATAAATCATACAAGACAAGTGGATAATATTGAAATCTATAGTTAATGTAGAGTTCTGTATAAATCCTACAAGACAAGTGGATACTATTGAGATCTATAGTTTATGTAGTAGAGTTCTGTACCATCCTACAGGACAAGTGGATAATATTAAAATCTATAGTTAATGTAGGGTTCTGTATAAAGCTTACAAGACAAGAGGATAATATTGAGATCTATAGTTTATGTAGAGTTCTGTATAAATCATACAAGATACGTGGATACGATTGAGATCTATAGTTTATGTAGAGTTCTGTACCATCCTACAGGACAAGTGGATACTATTGAGATCTATAGTTTATGTAGACTTCTGTACCATCCTGCAGGTCAAGTGGATAATATTGAGAGCTATAGTTTATGTAGAGTTCTGTACCATCCTACAGGACAAGTGGATACTATTGAGATCTATAGTTTATGTAGACTTCTGTACCATCCTGCAGGTCAAGTGGATAATATTGAGATATAAAGTTTATGTAGAGTTCTGTATCATCCTACAGGACACGTGGATAATATTGAGATCTATAGTTTATGTAAAGTTCTGTATCATCCTACAGGGCAAGTGGGTACTATTGAGATCTATAGTTTATGTAGAGTTCTGTATCATCCTACAGGACAAGTGGATACTATTGAGATCTATAGTTTATGTAGAGTTCTGTATAAATCATACAAGACAAGAGGCTAATATTGAGATCTATAGTTTATGAAGAGTTCTGTATAAATCATACAAGACACGTGGATACTATTGAGATCTATAGTTTATGTAGACCCCTGTATCATCCTAAAGGGCAAGTGGATACTATTGAGATCTATAGTTTATGTAGAGTTCTGTACCATCCTACAGGACAAGTGGATAATATTGAAATCTATAGTTTATGTAGACTCCTGTATCATCCTACAGGGCAAGTGGATACTATTGAGATCTATAGTTTATGTAGAGTTCTGTACCATACTACAGAACACGTGGATAATATTGAAATCTATAGTTAATGTAGAGTTCTGTATAAAGCATACAAGACAAGAGGATAATATTGAGATCTATAGTTTATGTAGAGAGCATTCAATATCCTATCTAAATGTTTTGACCTCATTTTGTACACAGATCGTATTTTTAATTGTTAATACGTACCATCCCAGAGGCATTCTTCCTGGCAGTATTCACGAGTCTCGGTCAGTCGACTCTGTATCAAACATTCATCGATCGAACAGATGGACGATGCCGCCATCATACACTCAAAGTAATATTTATAAACGCTGGATATACAAGAAACGCATATATATCATACAGTTTCTTTGTTGACATCCAATAGCCGATGATTAATGAATATTGTGGTGGTGTTAAACAAAACAAACTTCTAACTTTCTAACGATATACAAAAGAAAGGAATGTTTTATTTAACGACGCACTCAACACATTTTATTTACGGTTATATGGCGTCAGACATATGGTTAAGTAACGATATACAATGTGGGCACTCAACCAACTTCTCTATCTCACTAATCACTGACAACTAACCATTAACCTTCTGGTCTGGACAGACATTCTAGATAGCCGAGGTATGTGTCGGTCTGGACAGACATTTTAGATAGCCGAGGTATGTGTCGGTCTGGACAGACATTCTAGATAGCCGAGGTATGTGTCGGTCTGGACAGACATTTTAGATAGCCGAGGTATGTGTCGGTCTGGACAGACATTCTAGATAGCCGAGGTATGTGTCGGTCTGGACAGACATTCTAGATAGCCGAGGTATGTGTCCAGGACAGTATTCTTGAACATTAGTTGAATGCATTATACAGACAAAATTCAACTTACAATGAAATGAAAATACGTCGCATTGCAGACGCGTGTGCAGAGCAGTGGCGTAGCGTGGGTTGTCGGCGCCCGGGGCAAGGCAAATATTGCGCCCCCTAACCAGTGGACCATTAGCACTCCCCCGAGTCCCTTCCACTAGTCCAGAATTTTGCGCCGTCCCAGTGGCCCCGCCCACGCTACGCCACTAGTGCAGAGGAGGACGTTTGGTGTCAAAACCCCTCACCTGCTCAAAGCGAATTATTATTGTAGCTGTTGCGTTGTCGTTATTATTTCATTAATAGTTTAAAAATATATATTTTCCGGAGAGCAAGATCCGAACCCCCATAGAAAGTTCGCTCAGCACGGTCTAGACCCAGCATAATTTAGTGCACTGAGTATAATAATACATTAAAAAAAGTGCCCAGGTACCGTAAAACATAATATATTCTTTCCCTTCGGACCGGCCTCGGTGGCGTCGTGGTAGGCCATCGGTCTACAGGCTGGTAGGTACTGGGTTCGGATCCCAGTCGAGGCATGGGATTTTTAATCCAGATACCGACTCCAAACCCTGAGTGAGTGCTCTGCAAGGCTCAATGGGTAGGTGTAAACCACTTGCATCGATCCATAACTGGTTCAACAAAGGTCTGACGCCATATAACCGTAAATAAAATGTGTTGAGTGCGTCGTTAAATAAAACATTTCTTTCTTTCCCTTCCTTTTGGTTTAAGGGGCGGGACGTAGCCCAGTGGAAAAGTGCTCGCCTGATGCGCTGTCGGTCTGGGATCGATCCCCGTCCGTGGACCCATTGGGCTATTTCTGGTTACAGCCAGTGCACCACGACTGATATATGAAAGTCAGTGACATGTGCTATCCTGACTTTGGGATGGTGTACATAACAGATCCCTTGCTAATAATGGAACAAAGTAGCTGGTTTCCTCTTTAACACTATGTTAGGATTACCAAATGTTTGATATCCAGTAGCTGACGATTAATAAATATAATCAATTAGCTATAGTAGTGTTAAACAAAAACTTTAAACTTTAATCGTTTCAGTTTAATGAACACAATATATCAGGGGCGGATCCAGGAATTTTAGCGGGGGTGGGGTGGGGGGTGGGATTTTCATATTTGAAGATAGCTTTAGATGGATTTGAAGTATATTCCCGTTGTCAAGATCAACTCTCTGGTCCAGACCCCCCCCCCCCCCCCCCCCCCCCGATCCGCGTCTGTATATAGCTCAAGTGTCTTGTCGGAATTTGCATGGACAAGCTATTGTACAAAAGGCTGCAGTGTGGTACATTTTATGCCAGTATGAGCGCCAGTGGGTTTGTACCCACCCCTTTTTGTTAAATACGAATATGATTAGTATTTGTGTGTACTCCCACCTTAACTAGTTCTTATAAACCTGGAAAAAAAATAATAAAGTAAAAAAACAAAAACAAAACACCCCAAAACCCCAAAAAACAAAACAACAACCAACAAAGCCGAAAACATACAAAACCAAAATACGAAAAAACAAACTTCCTCCTCCTCCCCGATCACCCCCCCCCCCCCCCCCACACACACACACACACACACACACACACACACACACAAACGATAAACAAAAAACAAACAAACAAATTACCTTGCAACATCCACCAAAACAAACAAAAATTAGAGCCAAATAAAACAAACCAAACAATCAAAAACATCAGAACAAACCACATACAAGTACAAGAAAAAGAAAAAAAGAGAGAAAAAAAAATTTAAAAGAAAGGGAAAAAACCCCCAAAATAAGCACTTTTTTTTTTTTTTTTAAACAATTTGAAAAAATAAATACACAAATACTCTCCACACACCTACACACACACACGCACACACACACACACACACACACACACACACAATCACACACAATCACAACAGAGCACAAAAGAAAGGTTAAAGCAATAAAGGAAGAAAACACCGACAGAACCCGACATCTGCCTACACGTGTGTATAACGTTAACAACCTGCACCACTCGCTAGATCCTTTCTCGAACACCAAAAGTGTAGACTTTCCGGTTTCAGTGCATTCATCGCTGTAACTACATGACGGAACAGACGTCATGCTGGAACCTTAAACAAGAATAAAAATTAAAATAATAATAATAATAATAAATAATAATAATAAATAGAGGATTCGTCACGAGTATTTTTTAATATGGAAAATATCAACCGAGTCTATGTTAATCGGTATTTGTCGAGGCTCTACCGAGACAAATACCGATTAACTAGACGAGGTTGATATTTTACATATTAAAATAAACGTGAGTAGCGAATTCTATTTATCCTATAACACATACAATATAACATTTTAATTCAATTTTTAGTAAATCACAGTACTAAGCAGGCTAAGGTCGCCACCGTCGATAATATGACGTCATCACTATTAGCACAAATTAGTTTGACTAAATTGTAACTAAATCTTTGAAAACGTTACGCTCAGGTACACAGGTCTTATTGGCTTGTAGGGTGTATACTACTAAATCAAATCCCATAGACGACAATAGTAACATATGTGGCTAAAACTCCTACCTGCAGCGTATCAATCGACATAAACGCCACGGATATAAATACTACCACCCCTCACACTTAAAGTGAATCAGAAAAAATTGGGGGTCAAGCTGCTCGTTTCTGATATAACGGGTAGCGTC
Organism: Gigantopelta aegis; assembly: GCF_016097555.1. Classification (NCBI taxonomy): domain Eukaryota; kingdom Metazoa; phylum Mollusca; class Gastropoda; order Neomphalida; family Peltospiridae; genus Gigantopelta; species Gigantopelta aegis. The sequence goes on along the minus strand of NC_054713.1, from coordinate 18,157,799 downwards.
TATGACTACCCTAGTTCCGCACAAAATTCGAGTACTTTTTTTTACAGGTACCCCATACATGTTTCAAGCACAAGGCTACTTGACACATTGGTACTAGATGAAATAAAATTGCATATTTTTTTTATCCAGATGAAACTATTATTTTTTTACAACCGACACACTCACATTTATAACCAATCACAGGACTTGTGGTGTTCACTTCTCTATCAAAAGTTGTACGAGGTGCACCTCCAACTTTGCCCCAGCCGGAAGTTATTTGGTTTAGTATTACCTGTAAGCAAATGACCCATCCACAGCAAAACATTACCTAGAGACATTGCGAATTGATTTACCATTATTAACCGGGTTAATACACAAAATTATCACATGGGTTTATGCATATATTTTGCATCCAGTTCCGTGTGTGGAATGTTTATATGCAATAAAGTTTATCTTTTATCTTCTTTTTTTATAGAGGATAATAAACAAGTTTCCAGTTATTATCTAATTTATGTCCCGTGTGAAATAATTTTCATTTGTCACGAGCTAATTTTCAGTTGTCACGAGCTTTAGCGAGTGACAAATGAAAATTATTTCACGAGGGACATAAATTTGATAACTGGTACCGAGTTTGTTATTCTATTTATTACCTGAGCTATTTTGTTCTCTAAAAGCCTTTATTTTCGACACACATGCAGGTATACGTATAGAAGCGATATAAACCACTTTACGCACTGTTCTCAGTATTGCTATAACTCTGTTATTTAATCATGTTAACTTCATAGATCATTTTCAAAAAGAAAAGTTATCTTTATTCTGGTACAAAATTTATAATGAATTGCACTAAAATGACATTTTGTCATAAATTTAACACCAAAAACAAACAGCCGTAAACGCAAATTCTTTAAACTACATGACGTCATTGTGTGTGTTTGCCAAATCGTGATGACATCATATTAGTACCGACAAGGTCATTGGTTTGTAAGCTTCAAATCATCCAATAGTATTGTTCGTTAGACCAATGCATGATAAGTTCTCGGTGAGAAATTATGATTTTTATTTTCCGCGTTGAGTGCCTGCTGGGGTAATAAATCATGGGTAAGCTATAGGATAATAATAAATATAACCGCAAGCGGTAATGACGGATTCCTAAGCTATAATAGCGGTAGATTACTCAGACATATTTATACGTTATTTAATTACAGCAATAATTACCCCCCCCCCCCCCCCCCACACACACACACGCGCACACACCCACAGACCGTCACCTATTACTCGGACTTATGTTAGTATCTAATTACATCAATAATTAATCCCCACCCACCCACATACATACACGCACATACTGTCACCTAACCATCTACATGGGCGTATGGGGACTCTTTGATTTAGGGGGGCTGGAGGGGTTGATTTGCCCGAAATGTTACCCAGATAAAAACTGCCCGAATTTTCCCCACTGTTTTCCCACTGCCCCCCCCCCCCCCCCCCCCCCGGTCGTACGCCCATGACCATCTACCATCCAGCCAAATCGTCCCAGAACTTAATTTACAAACAACAATACATAAAACCTTATACTCAGTTTTTGAGTGTAGTATTCCTTTAAGAACAAGAAAGAAATGTTTTATTTAACGACGCACTGAGCACATTTTATTTACGGTTATATGGCGTCAGACATATGGTTAAGGACCACACAGCTTTTGAGAGGAAACCCGCTGTCGCCAATTCATGGGCTACTCTTTCCGATTAGCAGCAAGGGATCTTTTATTTGCGCTTCCCACAGGCAGGATAGCACAAACCATGGCCTTTGTTGAACCAGTTATGGATCACTGGTCGGTGCAAGTGGTTTACACCTACCCATTGAGCCTTGCGGAGCACTCAGTCAGGGTTTGGAGTCGGTATCTGGATTAAAAATCCCATGCCTCGACTGGGATCCGAACCCAGTACCTACCAGCCTGTTGACCGATGGCCTAACCACGACGCCACCGAGGCCGGTCTCCTTTAAGAACAAAGCCAGCTGTCGATGGCTGACGTCATACACAGACCTGACCTCCTGACCTACTGACCTGACCCGTGCATCTCGACCAGTCGCCACGCGTACAGAATGTATTTTGGTTAGGCTATTTCATTAAAGCCGCACACCCTAGTTCCATCCAGCGAAAATAAATTATAATTTGGTTAATCTACAAACCTGTAACACACTTAGATCACGTTTTTATCAAATGGAGTGAAAAAGCAGGTTTTATATCGATAAATACCATGGGAATCCCCATGTCTCGATTGCTTGAAATAATATTGAAAGTTAGTATTCTGATGTCACCGGTAGATGTCGCTCGAAGCACAACAATGTCTACGTCACGACAAATGTGACAGACTTGGGGTGCGTTCGTTTCACCTCTTTTGGACATGTTCCAACTGTTCTGTCCTGGTTGTATCCTCTCCAGATATCGTAAGACTTAGCAAAATTATTGGTTTTAAAGGTTTGTAACGTTTTGTATTGAGACACTTACTTGTCTGAACTATATTGTTACTGAAAATGTTCACGAACTGTGAAGAAAAATCTCACAAATGAACAACAAGCAAACGACAACAAATCGGATGTTGATTGCGCGAACCGTGCACGAGAAAACAAACCGAACCAAAATGATAACGGTCACGTGGTATACCAACGTCTGTAACATTGAAATGGAAATATCCCCTCTAAAAATAGATTAGACCTTGTCTGCTCAACGTTTTTTTCTCAGAGGGCCCGTGCCATTTTATGAAATACGAAAAATGCATTTTGTGGTATTACAAACACCAGGATTACCAGGATTACCAGGATTACCAAAAAACACTTCAGGTGAATGGAAATGTATATTCTAAATAATAAACGGTAAGTAAAGTGCAATTTTATTTGTGAAAAAATTGTTTTAATAGCGAAAAACAACGCCGTAATGGTTAACAACTAGCCGTAACTAGGGTGTGTCCCTTTAAATGTCTTTCTATAGTAACAAATAACATTGCACTTGTTTCATATTTTACACATATTTTACACATTAGTAAAGCAGTAAATGATTAATTATAAGATACAAATTTGATTTCTGTCACCTTCATAGATTTAATGAAACAAACTGTGCAAATAAATATTATGTGCAATTTGTATTTGCAAAATTTATCTGAAAAATTAAAATTGTTGACAAAACCTCTACTACTGCGTCCATAGTTTCTTCGACCGATTCGGTTTTGTTGAGACCCTTCACTCCAAACATACGCATGCTGTCTTTTCTAGTGTATTGTTCATTAAGTCTTTTCATAGTCAGATCACTTTTACACGAAGTCAGTTTAGCCTGAGCTTCTAATGTATTGCATTTGGCTTGTAGCACATCAACAACCAGTGGCGGATCCAGAAAATCCTTCTTTTTTTTCTTCTTTTTTTTGTTTGGGGGGGGGGGGGGGGGGGGGGGGGCAATGACATGAGCCGGAATGCCAAGGGGACTTTGGGGAAGGTTTGGAGGTGGATGAAAATTAACATATAATAAAATTATAACTGTCGTGAAATTTAGGGGCGGGGGGGGGGGGGGGGGGCTGCCTCTGTCAACCTTTCCCATCTTATCTTTCTCAGTTTCTAAAGTAAGGACCCTTGATTCTAGTTTTTCGATTTTCTCATCTGGACAATGGATTATTTCATTCTTGTTTGTTTCAAGCGCCAGACGTGCCTACTCTTTTGAGCTAGGATCGATCCCCGTCGGTGGACCTATTGGGCTATTTCTCGTTCCAGCCAGTGCTCCAAAACTGGTGTAACAAAGGCCGTGGTATTTACGATCTTGTTTGTGGGATGGTGCATATAAAAGATCCCTTGCTGCTAATCAAAAAGAGTAGCCCATGAAGTGGCGACAGCGGGTTTCCTCTCTCAATATCTCTGTGGTCTTTAACCATATGTCTGGCGCCATATAACCGTCAATAAAATGTGTTGAATGCGTCGTTAAATAAAACATTTCCTTCGTCCTTCATCTTTTGAGCTTTTTTCTCCTAAGTGATGATTTGCTGTCCGTCGTTAATGACTTGAAGCTGTTCTATAACCGATTGTAAATCAGATTGAGGGTGGTGGGGTGGTGGTGTTGCACTTGTCTGCTGTGTGTAGCCTAATCGGCGATTTGAAGTTGATTTTCTGACTCTGTGAGCTGTGAAGCCCATGAGTACAGTTCACAATTAACGCGAAGCGTGAGCTGGAAAGGTGTGGGGGATAATGTCTACCCTGCTATTTCAAAAACGTTTATGGTTAAAATCTTCAAAATATAACTTTAAAAAAACTTGTCTTTCATCTGATACGTTCCTCTATCACTTTGACAATATCCTGGTATTGTGCTTGGTGTTACGTATAGTTAAAAATAAGTAAATAACGACATTTTTCTAAGAGCACACAAAAACACGTCCAGCCACTTTGCATGAACCTTGACCTCCAAGAACGTTTAATAAAGAAGGGGGGGGGGGGGGGGGGGGGTGGGGGGGTGTGGGGGGTGGGGGGGGAATGTATGAATGAATTAATGAATGAAAAGAAAGAAAGAAAGAAAGAAATGTTTTATTTAACTACGCACCCAACACATTTTATTTACGGTTATATGGCGTCAGACGTATGGTTAAGGACCACACAGATTTTGAGAGAGGAAACCCGATGTCGCCACTTCATGGGCTACTCTTTTCGATTAGCAGCAAGTGATCTTTTATATGCACCATCCCATAGGTAGGGTAGTACATACCACGGCCTTTGATATACCAGTCGTGGTGCACTGGCTGGACCGAGAAATAGCCCACAGACGGGGATCCCACACCGTCCGAGCATCGAGCGAGCTACGGCCCCGAATGTATGAATGAATGTCTAACGACACCCCGGCTATAAGGTATCAATATTAGGGTTAGGGCAAGGGTTGTAAAGTGAGAGAAAAAAGAAAGAAATGTTTTATTTAACGACGCACTCAACACATTTTATTTACGGTTATATGGCGTCAGACATATGGTTAAGGACCACACAGATTTGGAGAGGAAACCCGCTGTCGCCACTACATGGGCTACTCTTTCCGATTAGCAGCAATGGATCTTTTATTTGCGCTTCCCACAGGCAGGATAGCACAAACCACAGCCTTTGTTGAACCAGTTATGGATCACTGGTTGGTGCAAGTGGTTTACACCTACCCATTGAGCCTTGCGGAGCACTTACTCAGGGTTTGGAGTCGGTATCTGGATTAAAAATCCCATGCCTCGACTGGGATCCGAACCCAGTACCTACCAGCCTGTAGACCGATGGCCTAACCACGACGCCACCGAGGCCGGTATTAAAGTGAGAGAAAGACAGAGACTGGGAGACATAGATACAAAGATAGTGAGATACAAAGACACACACAAAAAAAAGAAGACAAAAAAAAAAGAGAGAGGATGTGAGAGATAGAATAAGAGGGGAAAACAGACAGTGGGAACTCTTTCGAGTGCAGCACAAAATAAATGTTGGTGTAAGATCACTAAAACATACTTACATAAAGACATTGCACCCACAAATATAATCCAGAAGCAAAACCTCATCTTTCTGTCAAAATAATACCCGCTTCTAGAAACTGTATGTATTTGTACCACTACCTCGGTCTAACAAAACACTATTTGTTTCAAAAGTGATCAGCCTTATATACACTGGTTTTATTTGTGGATATCACGAAATCACTTTGTATCATAAAGCATGTGCATGACAATTACGAATGAAGATAATATTTAAAGGGGCTACTAGTATATATATTGAGTGTATTTTTTTATTGAAATAATGAATATGAAAAAAGAATGAATGGGTGTTTAACGACATCCCAGCACAAAAATACACATCGGCTATTGATTGCAAACATATTTTATTGTACAGAGAACAAAAGAATCGGGCACAAGTTTGACAACTTACAAGGCCCTCTTCTATATTCATACAATAATACATGGCGACCTATATTACATAGCTGTAAATTTAAACTACATGTATACATTCAAGGATAACCAGTGTAAGGAAATGTATTGTATACAAAAGAATGTAAAGGAAAGAAAAACAAATATGATACAAAAGATTACACAAATAGTACATCACATGCAGTTAAATTCGCTATCACATTTACAAATAATCCTTTTGGTAATTTAAATAATAATTTATTAATCAAAACGATGAGGTTTTTAAAAATATAGTTGTACATAAGTAAATATTTCTTTATTACTGGCATCGCTTAATGTGCTTCTGCCATATAACAGTAACTGTAAATCTATTGGTTGAAAAAGCTGTAAGGAATTACATAGAATCAGTCTCGATTGTTCATATTGTTTACGTTGTAAGAAAAAATGGATATTGTTTTCTAATCTGTATCCACAGTTACATGAAGGGTCTGTTGTAAGTCCACATCTGTACAAATCGGCGTTTAAAGGGCTACATCCATGTCGTAATCTAGTTCCACAGGAAAAATAATATGGAACTTTATTTACCACTGGTGTTACTGCTTTTTTGAAAGACGATACTGTTTCACACTTTTTAATTGCTGGGCTTAAATTATTCCATAAATCAATTGCTGAATAAATAAATGATAATTTTAATAAGCAGGTTCTAGCAAAAGGTGTAGATATGTCCTCCCGATTTCTTAACATATAAGGAACCCTTTCTTCTAATCTTTGTGGAATACAATTAGTTAAGAAATCGGGAGTCATTCCTTTCATTATTTTAAAGGGACATTCCCGAGTTTGCGGCATTGTAAGATGTTTTCGACTAATAAAATATTTCTACGATTAAACTTACATATATTATATATATTTTCTTGTTTAGAATATCAGTGTCTGTATATTCAATGTGGTTCTGGTCGTCTTAATATTTGTAAGAAGCCCAAACTGGATTTCGTCTTCAAATAATTTCGTACGTACGAAAAAATATATTTTAGGAAATAAAATGAAATTTAACATAGTACAAATATTAAAACGATCAGAAATACGTTTAATATACAGCCACTAATATTTTATGCAAAAACATATATTTGATATGTAATTTCAATCGTTAAAAAGTCTCTGTTAGTCGATAACATCTTATAAATTGCAGCAAACTCAGGAATGTCCCTTTAAACATTGTACACAGTTTTTTTGTTTTTCTCCTTTCACTAAGTGTTGTAAGACCGGTTTCAATATATAGCGAATTACGTGAGCAAATTTAGGCATGCCAGTGATTACCCTTGCAGCTTCTAGTTGTACCTTTTCTAAATTATCTGCGTTTAATTGGGAACAGCCATCCCAGACCTCTGAAGCATATTCTAGGACGGGACGAATGAAAGTACTATATATTCGCATTAGAGTCTGTATTTCCTTAATACTGAGATCATTACCGATGTTGATGTGCATACATTTAGAATATGACTAGACCATTTTGCATCATCTGCTAAAGTTAAACCTAAATGTTTATGCGTTTTTGATTTGTTTAAAGTTGTGTCACCAAATACAAGACATGATTCATTAATTAATTTGGTTAGAGAAAACAATAATACATTCGTTTTATTTGGGTTAAAGGTAACTAAGCATTTGTTTGACCATTCATAAAGTTTCAACAAATTAATGTTTGGATCGCGTTCTATGATTGGGTGTCAAGCAAAGGTAAACTAATGAACGAATGAATGAATGAATGAATGTTTTATATTAACGACACTCCAGCACAAAATTACACATCGGCTATTGGATGTCAAACACACTTTGAGGTAGAAAATGTTTTTTTTTAATCGCAACTGTTATTTAAACATTTTGTGACATATAGTACAAAAGCAGAAACTCGTTACCACCACGTATATGCTTCTCTCTACTCTTACAGGTAGCACTAAACCAAATAATTTCCGGCTGGGTCAAAGTTCGAGGTGACAAATGAAAATTATTTCACACGGGACATAAATTAGATAATAACTGGGAACTCGTTTATTATCCTCTATAAAAAAAAAAAGTTAAAAGATAAAACTTTATTGCATATAAACATTCCACATACGGAACTGGATGCAAAATATATGCATAAACCCATGTGATAATTTAGTGTATTAACCCGGTTAATAATGGTAAATCAATTCGCAATGTCTCTAGGTAATGTTTTGCTGTGGATGGGTCATTTGCTTACAGGTAGTACTAAACCAAATAACTTCCGGCTGGGTCAAAGTTGGAGGTGCACCTCGTACAACTTTTGATAGAGAAGTGAACACCACAAGTCCTGTGATTGGTTATAAATGTGAGTGTGTCGGTTGTAAAAAAAAAAGTTTCATCTGGGCTAAACATGTATGCAATTTTATTTCATCTAGTACCACTGTGTTAAGTAGCCTTGTGCTTGTAACATGTGTGGGGTACCTGTAAAAAAAAGTACTCAATTTTTTTGCGAAACTGTTGTAAAAACATCTGGTTATACAGAAAATGAGCCATTTTCTTCAGTTAATACTTTGAGGTAGGGGTTGTAATGATATTTATGGGTTGATATTTTGCATATAGTGTTTTTTAAGCACATACGTTAACATGGTATATACGTTATTTGGTATAGTACAACCTATATAGGTAGTGCTAAACCAAATGACTTCCGGCTGGGTCAAAGTTCTTTTGATAAAGCAGTTAATAGAACAAGTCCTGTCATTGGTGATAAATGTGAGTGTGTTTGTTGTTAATTTCTTTTTCATTTGGGCAAAACATTTACACAATTTTATTTAATCTAGTACGACTGTATCAAGTAGCCTTGTGCTTGAAACACTTATGGGAGACCAGTGAAAAAAAGTACTAAAATTCTGTGCGGAACTAGGGTAGTCATAGACGCTACTCGTTATCTCTGAAATGAGCAGCGTAACCCCCAATTTTGTTTGATTTACTTTGAGGGTGAGGGGAGGTAGTAGTTATAGCCGTGCTGTATATGTCGATTGATACGCTGCAGGTACGAGTTTTAGCCACATATGTTACCTTGGTCGTGTATGGGATTTTATTTGGTGGTATACACCCTATATAATAGCAGCGATGGATATTGTAGACTTACTACATTCGTTTTTCTCTCACATACACAACAGCACGTGCACCAATTACTGGCTTTTGCTTGCTTTCGTGTACTACTTTGTGAGAAAATCGCCTTCAATTTGCTATACAAAACCAGTTATGGGATCACTGGCCTGGTCAGCGAGGGTGGGGGAGCATTGGGACAATCTCCCCAATCAAACTTGTTTTTCACCGCACGGTATGTATTTTTCTGTCCTCATAACATGACTCATAGATAATGTTGTGGTTGTCCCCCCAAAAGAACCAAACAAACAACAACAAACAAACAAACAAACAAACAAAAACCCCCAAAACAAACCCCAACAAAACAACAACAACAAAAAACTATTATAAAATTAGGGCTACGCCAGCGTGTGGGACACACATATGAACGAGAACCCATTCATATCTATATATATATATATATATATATATATATATATATATATATATATATATATATATATATATATATATGTTACGGTCAATCTGTGAAACCAGTCATTACGCGTAATGCCTAAACAAATCAGTCATTTCGAGAAGTGCCTGTGACCACCAGGCAATACGCGAAATGACTGAAAATTCCAGGCATTTCACGAAATGACTGAAAATCATGGCCAGCCATTACGCAAAATGACTAAGTGATTGAAGTCTTATTGTTGACACTTGTATACAGGCTTTTGGTCTTAGATATTGATAAAATCACATTTTAAGAACAAACAAGGATAAGTATATTGATTATACGATTTAAAATACTACTTATTATTAATTACTTATTATTATTATTATACAACAACTTAAAATATTCAACTTTTGCTATAGTTTCAGATTAAAGAATCTTATAGAAAATATGCTTAATAGCACTTGAATATTACTAATAAAAGGTTCTGGTAATTAATGTTTCCTTTTTCAAAGCGTGCTGCTGAGGTCGCTCATCACCTGCTTGATATATTCCTTCTCATTGGTGCCCCATCTATTCTCCAGAGCGACAACGGAAGTGAATTCACAGAAGAGGTTATCAGTGAACTAAAAATTGTGTGGCCCAGGCTGGTTATGGTCCATGGTAAACCTTCAAAGACAGGGGTCTGTGGAAAGGGCAAATGGTGATATCAAGGATATGCTTGTTGCATGGATGGGAGATAATGGAAAAGAAATTCAAGTTATCATTCTGGAATCTAGTGATCACCATATGCTGCCATGTTTGGATGTGAAGCCAAAGTTGGCTTAACATCATCGTCTTTGCCAGCAGAGGTGGTTGTACGGATGCAAAGTGAGGATGATCTTATATCTGCCGTATCCAATTTACCAACCGTCCTAGAACATACCACTGCACCTCATGCTGCTGATATACACGAATCAGTACCAAGCACCTGTCAGGAACCAGTACCAAGCAGCAGTCATGAAGTCGTGCCAAAACCTAGTCAGGAACCCGACCTGATCCTGATATGCCAGTGCTCTCAGCCACGATTGATTTAGTTTCAGATTCAACACCAGAATATGGCGGTCCACCTCTGATGAGTCCTGCTCCAGTTGCTGTCCCGGCTGATTTACTCAAGGCTCGCATACACAATATCTTAAATGAGAGAAATGGTGCGAGTTCCTCCCAGATGACTCAGGCTGAGCGTATGGTCAAGAGGAGTAGACTGGAGCTAATAAGTGGACAAGTGGGAGACAACGTAGCTGTACCCATCCCTCTTGTGGATAGGGGATGCAGTGACCCACGAAATATTCTCGGAATAATCATAGACCGTGATGAGAACGATATGTATTGTGTTTTCACAAAGGGAAGTTTACACGCAATCAGTTTGATGTGTGCTCCCAGCGTTTACTTACTGATGCTGATGTAAACCGTACAAAGTCAGTGTCCTTACGCCAAGCTGTTAATCATGAATCCAATGTGGTGGACAGGGATATGTTAGGTGTAACTGCTGGTCTTAAGATATGCGAGTCCAATCGATGCAAATGTTTCAAAACCAAAATTCAATGTTCCAGCCGTTGTCATGGTAGCCTTGTGTGCAAAAACAAGTGACCTTTCTATACCAATATGTTACTTTCATGAATTGACACTGACTACTTGGTAACATTCAACTTCATCTTCATGTACAACTTCTGAAATTATTTGATTTGAGTTTAAATAAAGCGTTACATTAGGACTTGAGTGGTGTGGTATTATAGATAGCACCTTAGTCATTTTGCGTAATGGCTGGCCATGATTTTCATGACATATAAAACATTTAAATGGGTATATTTCATGACTACGTGAACTTTTGATGATTTGTAAGATTAATGCTTTGATTTGGCGCTGCAAACGTCATTGTATGTATGCGGTAATGTATGAACGCATGCTAACTGGATTTAGATTTAAGGGATATTTACCATGGTAACAACAAAACAGTTGCTTACGTTAACAAAATATTATAGTAGGCATATCAGTTGTTTTATCTTACGCACATGCACTATAGATATATATAGGTTATTACCAGTGTTTTTCGGTATCGTCAATATCATATATTAGGAATAAAAAGTGTATTATGTGATCCTCTGGCAGACCTGATAGCACATACCACGGCCTTTGATATATCAGTCGTGGTGCACTAGCTGGAAAATGAAATAGCTCAATGGGCCCACCGACACGGATCGATCCTAAACCGCCCGCGCATCATGTCTTCGCCAGTGTGTTGGAGACTTCCAGTACACACCCACACGTGTGCATGTCCTACTGGGGTTCGTGTGTAATCAGCCTGTCGTTTGGTGAATCTCACGTGCATGGTGCCAAGGGATCGAAACCCACCTCTGCTCATGCACATTTTCACAATACGTTTTCCGGGTGAGAATGTCTCGACTCACCTATAAAGTTCGGTCGCCAGTCTAGACCACCCGCTGCTAAAATTACTGCACACGTGCCTAGTGTCACATCGGTATCAGCACCAGGAAGCAGAGTTAATATAAATCATAAGCGGACTGTCCCCACCCCCGCCCTTAGTGCTGGTATCAGTCATAATAATCAGCACTAGGAAGCAGAGTTAATGTAAATCATAAGCGGACTGTCCCCACCCCCGCCCTTAGTGCTGGTATCAGTCATAATAATCAGCACCAGGAAGCAGAGTTAATGTAAATAATAAGCGTTCCGCCCCCACCCTCGCCCTTAGTGCTGGTATCAGCACCAGGAAGCAGAGTTAATGTAAATTATAAACGTACCGCCCCCACCTTCGCCCTTAGTGCTAGTATCAGCACCAGGAAGCAGAGTTAATGTAAATAATAAGCGTTCCGCCCCCACCTTCGCCCTTAGTGCTAGTATCAGCACCAGGAAGCAGAGTTAATGTAAATTATAAGCGTACTGCCCCCACCTTCGCCCTTAGTGCTAGTATCAGCACCAGGAAGCAGAGTTAATGTAACTTATAAACGTACCTCCCCCACACTTGCCCTTAGTGATAGTATCAGCACCAGGAAGCAGAGTTAATGTAAATAATAAGCGTACTGCCCCCACCATCGCCCTTAGTGCTGGTATCAGCACCAGGAAGCAGAGTTAATGTAAATCATAAACGTACCGCCCCCACCTTCGCCCTTAGTGCTGGTATCAGCACCAGGAAGCAGAGTTAATGTAAATCATAAACGTACCGCCCCCACCTTCGCCCTTAGTGATAGTATCAGCACCAGGAAGCAGAGTTATAAATCATAAGCGTTATTGGGTTTCCACAGATATTATATATATATATAGAACCCCTTTGCAAACAATGTGATGACGCCGGTTACATTCGAGAATAATACACTAAGTTTTGTTGCTAAATATACGTTAACAAGTTGCATGCAAAATAGCCTGGTCACAGAGCCACGACAAGAAACCGTTTGTTTTCAGTCGTACCAATGTATTTATAATAAATGATATATGGCAAAAAATTGTAACAGATTTAAGCCTACTGGAACAACAGTGACTACTAATCAGCGGTTATTGGATGGCAAACGCACTTGGTCACAAATGAAATCCGCTGTCGCCACATGGCTACTCTTTCCAAACAACAGCAAGGGATCTTTATGTGCACTTCCCACATCCCACAAACAGGATAGCACACACGACATCCAGGGGCGTAGCGTGATCTGGACCTGGGGGGGGGGGGGGGTTCGAATATGAACCAAGTGGATCTTTTTCTATTTTGTTTTTACACCACCAGAAACTCCATATGCATAAACCTGTATGTTTGAGTTCTGAAAGCGGACCATTTGCTTTAGCGGGGGAGGGAGGGGGGTTCGTCCGAACCCCCCTAGCCTACGCCCCTGACATCCTTTGATGGACCAGTTATGGATCATTGGTTGGGACAGAAAATAATCAAACGGGCCCACTGAGGAGGATTGAACCTTCAGCAAATGGAACCACAGACAGACGTCTTGTTACGTCCCGCTCCCTAACTTGCATAAGATCATATCATTCCACTGTATAAATACAAAGTCGAGTTGCATTTTCCTCGGGTGCTGTTTGGCGAATAATGTTGCTCGTTCACATCTATATCACCTCATGTGACCTTCGCTGAATTAAATTATTTATATACTTTTTCAATGAATGAATGAATGAATGAATGAATGAATGAATGTTTAACGACACACCAGCACAAAAATACATATTGGCTATTGGGTGTCACAAATGGTAAGTATATGGAAATATTATTTATATATATATATATATATTCATGTAAAACTACAGTGTAAGGAGCTGTGGGGGAATACTTCTTCAAAGAAAGAAACGCGTAGTTTGAATCTTTAACGATATTTACATGCATTTGTGTTCGACCACAAAAGAACAAATAACTGCAGTTAATCTATGCTTCCACTCTAATCTGTAAACTGACTAATATTACTATTTTGTCAGTTTTTTGTTCACTTGAGCGGAACTCTCAATCCTGCAGTCCCTGGAATATTTTTATTATTTAAGTATATAGAATAGATGATTCAGTTCTGTTTGGTACATAAAAGGTCTACCACATCGCTATAGTTTCGCAATGCTCGCTTATCTACATTATCTAGGTCAACTACAAACGCATTGGCCAGCTTTGTTTTTCTTCATTTAGCGGGACGCCAGTAGAACTGGGACTTTACGTGATTTGCGCAGGCGCTGAGCTTCCCACGTGATTTTGAACAAATTTAACTGTCTTGATCGAGGGGTCGTCTCATATCAACAAAACATATTCATATCCATAGAGGTATGGTACAACACCTTTCCACGGGTCGGTGGAGGATTTGCCTTGAAATTTTGACAGTGGCCAGCGGTTAGCATACGCGTTACATGTAAGGGGATGTTTATAACTGCGTAACGCTCTAGGGGTACAGGAAGAGGGTGTTGTGTTCGATTTACGTGACATTTTTCAAGACTATATGTTATTTTTATTCATTACTTAGACGTAAAAAGGTGGGGGTTTTTTTAAAATGCGCAGTCAGTCTAGGATCGATCTCCATCGACGGGTATGTGATATCCTGTAGGATGGTACATATAAACGATCCCTTGCTAAAAAAAAAAAAAAAAAAAAAAAATGTAGCAGGTTTCCAAGGCGCTTGTGCAGGGATTTCAGCGGGGTTGGGGTTATAGACTGTGTTGAGCGAAGTTTAAATGGGGCCATGCTCCCCCAGAAAATATAGTTCAATATTTTTAAGCTTAACCAGGTAAGGGTTTCGACCTCCAATACCCTCCCCCTGCACCCGATTCCTCTCTAAGATTATATGTCAAAATTACCAAATGTTTGACATCCAATTGATGTCATTAAACAAAAAAAAAAGAAACAAAAAAGCTTTACCCTTTCCAAACGAAAGAATATTTATTTGAATATGTCGATTTTAACACACGTAAAATTAAGAAATGAAAACGTTCACTGTCTACTTTAGTATATTTTATTTAAAAAATATATACATGATCAATGTGTTACTAGTAGGCCTATACAAACTAAACTTTGAAAGTTCTACTAACACTTTATAAAATATTAATTCTGAAATATGAAGGTTCGATTGTCAATAATACATTGTCAAGATCAAACCGGTTTTAACGAAAGACTCTAGTACCGTATCCTCAACCGAACGTTCTTCGTACAGCGCAAGATTTCTCATTTCATTTTTTGAGACGAACCCTACAATTTGAAATCGGCAAACGCACGTGTTAACTGAAACTGACAACAGGCTGTTGTTTGTCCTTTGCCGAGCAATGGCGGCACAGGCGACGAATCGAGCGTATACTTTTGACAATCTCCGTTCATAGCGAACACACACGAGTTTTTTTAAAAGTGCATTTGAGCTTACAAGTATTTCATATTTGTACATTATGTTATAATATGGTAACCAGAGACTGTAACTTTAACGTTATTAAGAAAGGCACGAAGAGTCGTATCCCAGGGCGGATTGGACTCGAAACGTCTAGAGGGGTTCGGGGGAGTGCTCCCCCCATGAACAGTTTTAAATTGGATGGCTGTGAACGTGTTTTCTTGGCATATGACTAGAAAAAATTAGTCATTTTTAAACAATATTTTTGAAACTATTTTAAGGAATATTATGCATAGTATTATAATCCAATATTCGTATTCTAATAATTTTTATTTTGTTCCTAGTCACACTAGACTAGTGTCTTCATGGATATTGTAGGCTAAGTATGCTTCAATTTAACAGTATATATATATATATTTAAAAAAAACCTAAAAAAGATAAGGAACCTCCCCCCACCCCACCCTACCACCTGTTCCGACAACGGCCCTGGCCCCTAGGGCTATGCAAGTGAAGGGATTGAAAGTTAACCAATCAGCGTGCTACAAGTGGGAAATTACGCTATTGGCTCGTTTTAAATAGCTAGGCCTAATCGCTTACAGAGCCACGAACGTGAGCTTTACGTCTGAAGTGCAGAGCGCGCGACATTTTGAGAGAGCGAGAAGTGTGATAGATACCCCCAAAACAGCGTCTAGGATGAAATACTCACCAAGACTGAACCAAGATGAAGAGTGGGACAGCACTAGAGACGAGGTACGTACCCCGCGTTTAGCAAAATAAACATTAACGCCGACGACAGTCCGTGTCACTTCCCGCACCTTCCATCCGGCTTCGTACATGATAAGTATTTGCACCCGTATATG
Source organism: Gigantopelta aegis (assembly GCF_016097555.1). Classification (NCBI taxonomy): domain Eukaryota; kingdom Metazoa; phylum Mollusca; class Gastropoda; order Neomphalida; family Peltospiridae; genus Gigantopelta; species Gigantopelta aegis. Next base: position 18,141,708 of record NC_054713.1, on the reverse strand, counting down.
GGCAGAGAAAAAACAAAACAATATACATTTATATACAGAACAACAATAACAAATATATCGTCAACGTCCCTAACTGCGTCATGCTTCCAACACCGTTCGGTTTGTTTTCTTGTACACGCAGCATGGGATTTGTTTTCTGCTTGTTCATTTTCTGCCGTCTGCCATTTTGCTTGTTTGTGGAATACTCTTCAAGAGGGGTGGGTTGATTTGACGTAATCTAACAACGTCATGCCATGCGCTAAGCTCTCACTACACAGATGTCATCTGCCATTGAAACCCATGTTAAACTGCCCAACTTCAAACGAAGATTGCCAGTAGAACGGGTTTTCGTTGGCACTAACAACACGCACCATTGCGAACATATCCTGGCGTCATATGTTTTCGAAACGATAAGCAAAAAATTAAACTATAATAAAAACAGTACTTCGTACATACAATAATATTTTACCTTTCTCAAGTCACATTAGTTTATTGTGAAAAAAAGTGATAATTTCCCATGAACGTCAAGTTTTCCTCCATAAACACTAGCTGCTGAGTCGTACAGGTGTTACCGCTATATTTTTACAAACGTCATATGTTTTCGATACTTTCATTGGCTGTCTATTTTTGTCCTTGTTATGGCAGTGAAGGGTCTATACTCCGTTTAATAATTTACATCAAAATCTTCATTTGAAAATAAAATCATAAAATGTTTGTAACTTGTAAAAAATATTGAATAATCTTCAGACCAATAGACAGTGTTCACTTAAAACATATTTACATTATGTTTTTGTCATAGGTTAATGTCTAATCCTCTTGTTATACGTATCAATGACACCAAAATTCAGATTGTCAACTTAAGTACTCTAACAGAGATACAGAACTATATATTTTCAAAAAATCTAATTCCACTAAACCACCTTTGTTTGTAGTAAATGTAAATGTACATGTAAACATGCCCCCAGCAGAAATTATCTAAAAGAATGACATAAGAGGTAACCCAACCAGCCTTCCATAAATTTTATTGTTCAGTGTAATGATCACGTAGTATATCCTCTAACTTTGGCAGGTCAGATGTCAGGGTTGCAGACGATAACTTTGCAGGGATTTGTAATACCTGGATTTCGCTATGTGAGGCATTTCATTAGTACCAAAATATTGCATTACGAAAAACCGATAACATGCACACTATATATGGTATTATAATTAAAACATAAAGTTGGCAGCTTGACTTGAAGCATTTTTAATATTGTGAGGAAAAAAGACACTTCGTTGTTTATGTTCAGACTAATAGATTTTTTGCACCCCCCCCCCCCCCCCCCCCCCCCCCCGTATGCATGCGTACGCCAGTGCCCATACCCCCCCCCCCCTTTGCGTACATACGCAAAAGATCGTCAGTCAGTACCAGTAAATGTAGACAATGCCACTTCTGCACTAACTCTCGAAGGATGAAGTTGAGTTTAGAAAACGTGGAGATTATTCTCCCCCCCCCCCCCCCCACCCTAGGGGCTGTGATCCGTGCGCTTGGGCCTCTGTCAAGTATCGCGTAGAGCACAATGGCGACTCGGCGACCGTCACGCTGATATACGGCGGTGACCGGAAGACCCGCGCACCTAGCAGAAGAAGGAGGAGGCGACCCAAGGTTTCACAGGGGGGACCAAACGTGGCGGCTCAACCGCCAGGGGCGGTCCCACCTGTTCCGAAGAGTAGGACTGGACTTGACGTGGCGCGGGGTGATCCGAACCCGGTGGCTAAACCACCGGGGGAGGTTCATTCTGAGCAACACCGGGCACCCAAGCCGAAACAACCGCCAGGAACCACCCAGGGGGGACCAAAGCTGTCAGCTCCACTGACAGTGGAGGTCCCTTCTGTTGAGGAACCGACGAAGATGGAAACGGGCCACGTGGTCTCTCATGACCCACCGGCGAGCCCACCACCACCTCCGGCAGTTGTTGATACGGACACCGCGGCAGACCAGCGAGAATTCAAGAAGAGGAAGATGTCATCGGTCACCGTACCGTTGTCGTCTGATGATCCGGAATGGATTCTCGTCTGCGACTTCCTGCCGCACAAGTACACGGGGGCGGTAATCGGTGACTTCACCGATGCCAAACACTTGAAGGGACCTTGGAACGACAATCACTGGCGCCAACTTCCAACCGGACAAGGGAAGTACCAGCTGCAAGGTGCCCCAAACTCAGAAAAACTATACGTGACAGCTCAGCAGGAAGGACTGTACAGGCAGGGGCTCCTGATGCCAACGATGTCAAACGGGACCATTCACCGCATCTTGAAGATGGTCCTACGAGACATATACCCAGGAGCCATACACCGCAACATCAAGGCTTTGACTGAAGGACTCCCCAACTTCAGGCCTGAACAGTCTATCAACTCGCCATGATCCTGCTGCACCAACCTTAACTAGGACAGGTAACCTCCTTTTTTGGGCTTAGTTGGACTTTAAACAATTGCGATCGAGTTCAAAATTCTTATGTTTATTTTTTTTATAAATAGTCCAACGCACTTTACTTTGGAGCCCGTTCAATTGCTCAAATCACCTTAAAATCGTTTCGGCCGAGCAGTCAAACTTATTTTTGGGTTTAAATTCATAGTCCGGACATGATGTTAGGTGCAGGTATTCTCCGTAGACTTAGGTTTTTCTAGTTAGACCCGAAGGAATCGAAATTACGCCAGTCAGAACACGGCCCATTTTCGGTGTCTACTAGTCGGTCCGCGCAGTCGCTGGACACTACTAAATACTTATTCAAAATTCCGCCCACCTCAAACTCATCCCCCCCCCCCTTGTCCTGGACTCAGTCACTGGCAAAGGCCAGAGATTGGGCCCAGGACAGGCGTGCGTGAAACCTTCGTGGTATATATGCACGTTAAAGCTTTAAACAACAACAACAATGCCACCGTCGATGTCATCATGGTATACTATAATTAATGAATACTGCTCATTGTACAAATGTATTAAACAACGCTTGACGACGAATAAAATGTTTCTAAATGTATTATAAACCGGAACGTCTGCTCTGTTTTAATTATAAAAAAATTCAAATCATGTTTAATGATTTAATCACAAAACTATAAAACTGGAACTAACTCGGAACTATAAACCTAAAAGTCAGAACTTAGTACCAGTAGGTACAACTTTTTGGGGCACATGACAACAAAATATTGATAAACAATAGGACTGCCTAGATCAGTGAGAAAATGTGTAGTGTTATTCATCCAATGCCTCCCAAGGTACACCAAGGGCCTCAAAAATATTTCTGTAGATCGGCGGTGCAAATACAGGCTCTGCTTCCTCAGTTAAGACTGCGTCGCCGTTGAGGTGTTCAGGATCATCATGAATGGCCTCATAGGCATCCGGCCCTTCGTCCATTGTTTCAACCGTACACCCTCCTCCACGGCGATGCCTGGTCACTGACGCTATTGATGGGAAATAGATTCCACACTTCTTGCACACACGCCCATCAATGTCCTTCATTATTGTAGGGCAGTATGAATCGTACGGGATCTCCTTGTATATCTTGAGTACTTGGGGTACACGCGATGTCAAAGCCATTCTCTCCCATAGATTTGGATACATATCTGTTGGGCGGACATCTTTCGGATCAGGAATAACTGGCCCTGAATTAGAAGACCTTTTTGGTACTGGGGCAGGCAGCAAACGACCAGGGAATATGTCCGTCCACGATGTACGCATTTCCCCACAGCAACCGACGGAGGCGCACTTTACAATGGTGAGAGTGTACTGGCTGATACGACAGTGCTTCGCCACCCAGGCTTCATCAATGTCGTTCACAGTCAAGGATTTATTTTCAACGAATTCTGCTAATACTGGATAGTCATCTAGGGTCATATTGCTCCATAAGCCTGCAAGAACTTCGGCCGCATTCCTAGTTTCGTCTCTCCAGCTCATCATCAATAGTCACCCCTGAACTGTCCAAGTGGGAACCGCAAGCGTCATGAGGTAATATGATACCAGCCAACTCCTTGCTAAGGGGAGCCATTCGTCTTTTCACGAAGTTGTAAGCTGATAGACCGGGTGCCGTGGTCAATGCGATGTAAACATCTAGATTGAACTCTTTGAAATGATGAATTGCAACCTGCAGTGTCTTTGGAAACCGGGGGTTCTCATCAGGACCTCCATTCGTGAACACCAGGACGATAGGCTTCACGACACCGTCAGTTTTTGCCACAGCCTGGAAGGAGTCCAACTCCATTAGTGTCTCGAAATCTTTACCATGCGTGAAAGCAGTGCTGCTGTCATGCTTGGCACTTCTAATCGCTATATATAGTGGGCCAGAATAGGATATCTCAAAATCCGACCTTGCTGACGGCTTACGTATGACACATCCTGCGTAGACAGAGGGGGTGAGCTTATGGTTTCCTGCAATTACAAAGTCATGATCTGAGAGCCTCATTTCATATTCAAGGCACATCAAAAGGGGTGCTTGTTTCGTAGCAGCTGTTAGACCTATTGGTACCTTTGCTTTGTCGTCAACAGACAACACAAAAACGGAGTCTGGCCCAAACATGGTGGCAATGTTTTTCAGGAATTCCCTCGAAGCGAAGCTAAAGTCTGCATTTTCGTGTTTCTTTCGAAGAGTATTTTTCGCCTTCTTTAGTTTAACTGGTACAGTCCTGACATGGCGCTGGCCTTCGGTGCTATTTGCTCGACGAGGAATCAGACGAAGATATAATGCTGAGCGACTTAGGTTAAAATCCATCTTCTTCAATTCCGACTGCAAGTCATCTAGGGTCTGGCATGCATTGAGAATTTCAGTTCTCCTACGATGATCTGCCCCCTCATTGTGTGATACGATTGTAACAATAGCTTCATGAAGATCTTTAAAATCATCCTCTAAAGCTGGTCTACCAGTTTTCCATCGAAAGAAGCGCTTGAATGCAGGCTTTTCACCATGCTCGACAGCCAAGTCCTTCATTGTGTCACGAAAATCAGCTCTTCGTTTCCTCTGTCTATCAGCCTCGGCTACTTTGCGTTTCAGCAGCTTTTCTTCTTGCTTTAGAGTTGCCCGTGCTCCTTGAAGCTGTTTTATCGACTCATTTGTGACCAGACCAGCATCTTTCAGCTCGGTCAGTTTGTTGATCAGTGCCAGATGCTTCTGTATTGAACATCTTAACTTGTCTTGGGCTGGAGTGGACTGTAGTTTGTCTTGGTCAGCAACATATGTGTGATCTTTGGGCTCATCTTCGGGACAACCTTGGGATCTTCAGCAGAATCAGCGATATCAACTCCGTCAGCAGCATTAGATTCAGAGCCATGGTCAGCGCCTGGAGAAAAACAAAAACCCATTGCATAAGGCCACACTTATAATATGTTGGTTTGCAGTTACATCCAATGACATTTTTAGAGAAAAAGGTTACGGTAAATTTCCACCTCACAATCAATAATGGGCATAGGGCGGCATGACCAGAATCAAAAACCTGCTTCTGTTGCCCTCTAATGTCAAAGCATTTTCATTGTAAATTAATACTGTAAGGTGTCATTAGCACTCTAACTCAATAACTTAGCTATTTGCTGACCAGGCGGAGGCGATTCTAGGAAAAGGGAAATGATATTATTATATCATATGCAAGGAACATGTTCATTGGCTGTTAATTTCGCCCTTAGGCCCGCTTTTTTAAATATTCAATTATTAAACGCGATTCCGCGCGCGGAAATGTGCTTTTCCCTATCTGCGTTTTCTAAACCGCATCGTACAAAACCGGATTCTCCTCAACAAGATTAATAAGTATGTGTTCTGTGCAATTTTCAGTTTTATAACTCTCTTTCCACTAGAATTCATGTTTTCCTCAAAATTTATTGTCAGTAAAACACATTTACACATTTTAAAGGGAAACCGTCCTATATTCGGTCAAAATTTTAAGTCATTACACCCCCTTGAATTTTTTACATTTTATAAACTGAAATTTCAAAAACAAAATCATAGGTAACCGTGTGAACTTTTGATCCACGGCCATAAAGTGAATGGCAGTATTAATCACTTTGACATTTCTTTTTTTCCTTGGCTAGTCAAATCCTTCATGCTTTATATCCATTAACCAACTGAAATTAAAACGTTTCTACCGTGTGTGAACAAAGAGAAAATTGGTTATTTTGCTTAAAATAACACCCAGCCTATATACAAGTTAATTTTTCGGGACCAATATCATTTTATTTAAATTCAAAGAAAATACATGGGCAATATTTGTTCTTTCCAAAACTATTTTCTATTTTGTCCTATGTTGACACAAAATAAAATTATGCATGTAACACGTTCCGAAAAAAAAAAATGGAACTGTATAGACGAATGCAGGTGTTTTCTGACGTCACTGTGTTTCTCTTAAAGTGCTGTTCCAGATGTATGATGTATTGAGCTATATCAATCAAGATATTATTTAATATGATTAGAAAATTAAAAAAAAAAATGTAAAAAAATTATATACCGGTATATTTTCCATTTAAAAATATTCCCCTGAAAAACAGAACCAGCTGAATTTGTTTCGGGAATTTCCGTAAGATTTGATCCGTGATGTCATGAAGGGAACTCCTTTCGATAGTCAGCGCCATTGTTCATTGCTTCTTTTGTGTTTATTATGGTTAAACGGCGTGTTGCAATACAAACGCCGATAAATTTAGTCTTCACGCATTTCCTAGTAATGTTGCTGTGAGAAAGCTGTGTGTGAATTTGATTAAAACAACGTGGAAATACTGGACAGGAAGAAAATGCCGGAGACCGTTGCAACAGCAGACACTTTAGTTTCGATTCATCCGAACTGGCTTGTCGGCTTAAGCGAGATATGGGAATACCATGTGTTATGGCTTTTAAAAAAAGATGCCGTACCAACAATTTTTCTGCGACACAAAACAAATGACAACAAGCCGACGCCATCCACACCGAAACGACCTTGGGGTGCATATCGTCAATGTCCCAAATTGCGTTATGCTTTCAACTCCGGTCAGTTTGTTTTCTCATGCACGGTTCGTGCAATCATCGAGATCCGATTTGTTGTCGTTTGCATCGCGTTCATTTGTGAGATTTTTCTTTACAGTTCGAGAACATTAAAACAATAAAGTACAGACATAAAGTAAAGTATCTATAGCCTAGTCCGTCCCATCCTACAAAAATGTAGGTGTTTTTTTGTAAAAAAAAAAGAAGAATGAATGAATGAATGAATGAATGTTTAACGACACCCCAGCACGAAAAATACATCGGCCAAAAAAAAAAAGAAGAAGAAAATACATTAAATTAATTTTACTATACCTTCCCACAGAGAAAACCTTTTTTCATACTATGGAATGTGCTATGTTATTTATTTCTGAGCAGACTGTTTTCACAACTGCACACAAAAAATAGTATTGTTTTGTTATTTCCAAAACACTTGCTTTTTTTTTTTTTTACGTCAAACTAAACTGAAATTATTCACACAAAAAAACATCTTCATAGATGGATGGGACGGACTAAAAGTCGTTTTTGTTTATTTTTTTAAAATTAAAATAAGTTATTTATTTCTGAGCAGACTGTTTTCACAACTGCACACAAAAAATAGTATTGATTTGTTATTTGCAAAACACTTTTACTTTCTTTTTTTTTTTTTACGTTAAACTAAAGTGAAATTATTCACAAAAACCCCCATCTTCATAGAGGGATGGGACGGACTAAAAGTCGTTTTTGTTTATTTCTTAAAATTACCGATATCGGGTCCACTTGACTCGTAGAATTCAAGAGTTATTTATCGTCTTTTCTACTACATCACAAGTATTAGAATATACAGTGTAGAAAAATAATTCGCACGAAAAGCTAAAGAACAAAACAAGAATAAAAGTTGTAAATTAGTGGTAAGCTGTCTTCACAACCATTTTCATCGTCATCTGTCAGGCCGGTGGTTCGTCGGAAGATGTTCCAGGTTCAACCTGATAAGGCATTATTTGTTGTGTTGCACAAATATTAGTCCAGTCGTTATTACTACACAATTCATCATCGAAAGAAGAATCGCATGATCAATGAGCTTGGCAGTCGCTGTCGGTCCCACTTTCGCTTGCGCTGGAAGTCATCTCGTGGTAGGTTTCAGTGAAGCGCGTTCCCTTCGTGACGTCACGGCTATTTACAGGCAAATGTTTTTACCGAGAATTTTACTCGGTCGTTTCCGGCAGTGTTCTACGGGAGTGATGTTTTAATACTTTTATGGGGCATTTTCGTAATTATTGATTTACATATCGGTGTAAAATATTATTGCAATGAATTAAGAAAGCATTTAATTATGGAATTTGAAATTTTAGTGTATGGTCTGGCACAGCACTTTAATATGTGACGTCAGAAGTCGTTTTAACTTAAACACCTCCGATATCATAAACAGTGAGCACGTTAAACAGAGCGGCTTTCATTCAAGCTATTTACTTTAAATATTATTTGTCAGAAACGGCCAAAAATTATTCTCACAGTGTTCCTACACTAATTCACGACCCTGTCGACATTCGAGACGCATGCGTCTTGCGTTAAAAAACGCATCCATACGAACGCAGTAAAAACGCATCAACACATTTTATTAAAGGTTATATGGCGGCAGACATGGTTAAGAAACCATATAGATATTGAGAGGAAACCCGCTGTCGCCACTTCGTGGGCTACTCTCTTCGATTAGCAGCAAGGAATCTTTATATGCACCATCCCAGAAAGGATAGCACATACCACGGCCTTTGATATACCAGTCGTGCGCTGGCTGGAATGAGAAATACACACACACACACACACACACACACACACACACACACACACACACACACACACACACACACACACACACACACACACCACCCCACCCTATATTTGATGCTGAAAACAAAAAGTGGACCCCCTCGCTGCGTACTGGTCTGTTATTACTGGTAATAATAATTTTAAAAACAAAATAATTACAAAAGTAACAACAATAAAAATAGCAGAATACTTGCAGAATCCTGCCAGTGATTTAAAACTAACAACACTGCGTAGTCCCCAATGTCCAGGTAACATTTCGTCTGTAAATAATAATTTAAATATTGACCAATCACACTTCGCCTTTTATAACGTTATTTGGGAGCATACAAATTCTAAAAATATCGGGCGAGTCTATTTTAGTGGCCGCAGTACAGCGAACCATACCAATACGTACGGGGTGGGGTGGGTTATCAGTCTTCAATTTTACATTAAAAATTATTTATTTATTTATAAAAAAAACTAACTAAATCAGTCTTCAGTTTTACATTACAAATTATTTATTTTATAAAATAAAACATGTTTTAAGGCATTCGTAATTCACACGAAACATGTCATATACCCTCAGGATAATTCGGAATGTTTTCAAATTATTTTTAAATCACTGGCAGGATTCTGCAAGTAAGGTTTTGATTGGTGGACATGAGCTCCAACTGGCTGTCTTTAGATCCACATGTAATAGTGGAGCTAATTTTAATTAGATTGACTTTACAACCACATGCCTCTGGACACTTATGAACTTTATATATTTCAGCGTAAATATAAACATGTTCATACTTAAATAATACGGGTGTTTATTACATACCTATTCAATCTTACTATTGTGATAAAGCCATTTTGAAACCGTGTGATAAATTTATTTTTTATCGCACATATGTGCGATAGGGACCGGAACTTTTAAATGGGGAATTCCCTTCTTATTTTTTTTCTTTTTTTTTTTTACTGCAGTTAGCGCCTTTCTCACTACACAAATGTAATCTGCCATTGAAACCCATGTTGAATTGTCCAACTTCAAATGAAGATTGCCAGTAGAACGGGTTCTCGTTGGCACTAACAACATACACCATTGCGAACATACATTATGGAAGCATTTATTTTGACTCCAAAATTGAGAACATTTGCGTCTCATTTTTTTGCTACAGTACTGGTCCGAACAGGTTGTTCATTAACCGATTCACTCCGGCTGTCTCTTGCGCTACACGATCTGTTAAAAGAAGTGTTTCAGAACACTTGGGTTCTTCCCAGTTTTCGATTCTTTGGTTATAATTGTGAATTCTAGATATATTTTGTTTTAAAGTCGGATTAACTTCCAAGAACGTTCGGGGTTTAATTGAGTAACAATTTTTGGGAAATAGACATACCACTTTATTATTTATTATTTTTCTATTTTGTGTATCATGTATATAACAAGCCTTCTTTAGTTGTCATTTGTAAATAAATATCTATCGTTTTTGTTACCTTTCAAATTGTGTTTGTTCAGTCTTTTATTTATTAATTACAAGTAATCATCCGGTAAAGAACCCAGTCATTATTTTTTATTTCTGTGATCGATGTCTATAATTAAATAAAATATATAATACTAAACAATATATAATACTAATGATAAATAAAGAAATAAATATAGGCGTCGGAAAGTGGCAGCAACTGTGAGGGGCACTTATTAAATGCGACTTCATATTATGCATATTATGGCTCCCAGTTTCAGAGTTGCCCACAGTGTGGGGGTAAATACCCTGGTTACACCCTTCCCGCTCTTAAACTGAGTGTCACAATTTAAAAACCACGTGACAGTGACATCGCTTGAACGCCGTTAGTTACGTAGTCTGTTGTCCGGATAAACAATGGTTATGACGTTGATTTATCTCGTGATAATAATGGAGAGACTAAGACGATTTGTGAGGAGTATTTTCAGGTATAGACATAAATAACGCCGAACTTAGAAAACATATATTAATTTATATTATATTTATTAAAATAATAATAATAATAATAACAAACTAAGAAACATTAGTGAACTAAATAATAATAATAATTTGATAAAATAATAATTATAAATAGTAATAAAATAAAATTCAAAGATCAGTTGTGGTTTTTTGGTTTACATATATATTGTATTATTATTAATTTTTAATTAATTTATATCTCATTATTTTTTATTTTTAAATTATTTTAGTTTTCTTGTCACTTTTATTTCAGGTTTATTCATGTAATTATTTAGTTATTATTACTGTTGTTATTTTTTAAATTATTTTGTTTTTAAAATTATTATTACCAGTAATAACAGACCAGTACGCAGCGAGGGGGTGCGACGGGTGTATACCCCCCCCCCCCCCCAAAAAAAAAAACCCCAAACCGCCCCCAAAAAACAAGCAAAGGTCCACTTTTTATTTTCTATCAAATTTAGATAACTTTATGTTCCGCTTTTAGGTGGCGCGACAGTTCACCTAGATAACATGTTCTCCCGTACAGCTTACGTCCAATGTTGAAATGTAGTCCTTTATTCTTTATCTTCACAATCCATTAACAGTCAGTAAAAAGCTGCATCGCATATTTCACATCTTGTTTTTCTTTCTACCCTTTTAAACATTATACATAAGATAAATGTGAAATACTTGGAATTATAATTATATAAGGGGCCGTCCATAGTTTTCAACATTTTCACAAGTGTACAAAGAGTACGCTTATGACAACCCCCCCCCCCCCCCTAAAAGTGTACATCCCCAAAATCAAAAATGTTGATCGACATTTTTCACTTTCCAAAAAAGTGTACGCTGGCCCGTAATCCCCCCCCCCCCCCCCACCCCCTCCCCCGTGTACGGTTTGTACGCTCGTGAAAATGTTGAAAATTATGGACGGCCCCTAACACATGTAATATATCTGTGGTGTTTGCGTGATTTTTATAGGGGGAGGGGTGTAACTTTTAAAAAGGACACCTACAGTATTCCAAAGTATACTAAAATGTATGATACATAAGCAACCCAAACACATTTATATTTTAGTTGGATGTTATTAGTTTTTGTCTACAATATACTCTCACAAAAAAAGAAACGCATAGGTGATATTGTTTTTAGGAATATCAATTATTTTTGAAGTTACTTGTTGAAATATACTCTTCAAAAGAAGAAACGCAAAACCACATTGTCGTAACATTTGGAGAATTGATTTAATTATTGAATGGTGAGTCCGATAATTACCAAATGTTGCAGGATTGTTCACAATTCACTCTAGTCCATTGTGAGTAAGTGATAGGACACACCACCAAGGTCAAGGTCATCTGGAGTCAATACCGGGTGTGGCCTCCGCGTGTGTTGACAACTGCCTGGCACCGCCTGCCCATTGAAGCAACCAGAGTACGGATGACGTCCCGGGGGATGGTGGCCCACTCGGCCTGCAAGGCTGCTGCCAGCTCGGGCAGGGTCTGGGGCTGTGGTTGTCGCTGTCGGAGGCGTCGGTCCAACTCGTCCCATAGATGCTCAATTGGGTTCAAATCCGGTGATATCGATGGCCAAGGAAGGACATTAATGTTGTTGTTCTGTAGGAAAGCCGTTGTGAGACGTGCTGTGTGAGGCCTGGCGTTGTTATGTTGGAACACTGCGTTGGCGTTGGCCATAACTGGAATGATGTGTGGCCGGAGGATCTGGTCAATGTAGCCCTGTGCATTCAGGTTGCCCTGCACGTGGACCAGGTCAGTTCTGCCAGTGTGTGAGATGGCGGCCCACACCATGACACTACCCCCGCCGAATCTGTCCACTTCCTGCACGCAGTTTGCCGCATAACGTTCATCATGACGCCTATACACGCGACATCTTCCATCATGACGTCGGAGCAGAAATCGGGACTCGTCACTGAACCACACCTGTCTCCATCGCAGTTGAGGCCATTGTCGATGAATCTGGCACCACTGCAGTCGGAGTCGACGGTGTTGTGGTGTTAAGATGACACCTCGAACTGGACGTCTGGCACGAATTCCTACCTCACGTAGGCGGTTCCGTACGGTCTGGTCGGATATCCTGCGCAAACCTGGTATTGCTGCGGCTGTGGAGGTGGCAGTAGTCAATCGTTCCCGAAGGTGGCGTACCCGGATGTAGCGGTCCTGCCCGGGGGTAGTGACCCGTGGTCGACCGGATCTAGGGAGGTCACGTGTTGATCCATGTTGCTGGTAACGGCCCCACAGTCTGGAGATGGTGCTTGGGGACACATGGAATGCCCTGGCAACTGCCGTTCTGGATTCGCCTGCGTCTAGTCGGCCGATGGCATTGTTTCTCTGCGGTTCACTGAGACGTGGCATGTCCTGGATTGTCAACTGTCGGCCAGATACAGAGGCCAGACAAGCGAACACCCTGCACTTTTATACTGTCGGTGTTCATGTTGCACGTGCAGACAACGCACGTGCAGTGGTGACATGGTTTGCACGTGGCTGCGTTTTTGCGAATATTCACATTTTGGAACTTTATTGTACAGTAGTGCGTTTTATCGAATGTAACCGTGGGAATGTGTTTGGGACATGCAATGACCTTATATTCACAAAGCATGAACCGGTAGGAAACATAAAATCGGAGTTATAACCCATTTGTACCCTTTTGCGTTTCTTTTTTTGAAGAGTATAGTATTTAATCTCTAAAATGTTATTGGTATTTGATTCGAGAATACAATCTATTGCCAAAACGCACAATTTGAATTACTTTGAGTGCTCAGCACATTGAGTTTCATAAAATTTGTTTACAAATTGCGTGTGGAAAGTGTGCAAGCATCACGCACGTGAAAATTGAGGAAATCATCAGCGATGTTGTTGGGTACTGGTGAAACATTTAAAGTTGGTTGCTATCTGAGCATATTTTGATATGCCAAGACTAGACCAAGAATCTCAAAACATTGCTATTGGACGTTTGGAGGCTGGTGAGTCTCAGTCAGCAGTTGCGCGTCATTTTGATGTCCACCAGAGTACACTTTCACGTTGATTGGAACGGTATCAACAAGGATCGACACGAGATCGACCACGGTCTGGTAGACGACGTATCACTGCTGCAGGTCAGGATAGATACATCCGGGTTTTCCGATCTATGTCATCGGACTGTCACAGCAACAGAAACTGCTGCCGATGTGCCTGGTCTACGTAGGGTATCGGCGCAAACAATACGCAACCGACTCCGTGAGTTCGGACTACGACCAAGAAAGCCATATATTGGTGCTGTATTGAAACGTCAACATCGACGTTTACGTGTTCAGTGGTGTGTAAATCTCCAGAACTGGAGTTTGAGAAACTGGCAGAGGTTCTGGTATAGCGACGAGTCGCGTGTTTTTGTTGCACAGAAGAGATGGAAGAATACATATTTAGAGGCGTAGAAATTACCGATTCACCCCTAGTTGCGTTGTGGAAGTAGACAGATTTGGTGGGGGCAGTGTCATGGTCAGCGTGAGTGATATCCTACGCCCGTAGAACAGTTTTGGTGCACATCCAAGGAAATCTTACCGCCATATGCTACCGAGATGAAATCCTTCAGCGTCATCTTCTTTCTGTTATATTACGTTCACAGAGAAATGTTCCAGCAGGATAATGCCAGGCCTCATACAACACGTATCACCATGGACTTTCTACGTAACCAGAACATAAATGTGCTACCATGGCCATCCAGATCGCTAGATGTAAACCCGATTGAGCATCTTTGGGATGACCTTGATCGACGAGCGCGACAACGTCACAACCACCACCTCAAACGCTTGAGCAACTTCAGGATGGATTGCAAGAAAAATGAGTAAGAATACAACAGGTTCGAATACAGACACTTATACAGTCGATGAGTAGGTGGTGCAGAGCAGTTATTCAGGCCCGTGACGGTCATAACAGATACTGACTTCAACGACACAGTGCCCAGTAATGTTATCGTTAAGTAACGCTTGTTTGTGGTAAATGAACGCATCATACCTATAACAATCACCATATGAAATTTAGAGTTCGTAAAGGTCTTATTAAGTCGATTAAATGGTTGTAAAAAATATGAGAAAATTGTCTAGTATACGTTTCTTTTTTTACGAGAGTATATATTTTTCCATTTTGCAATGAAGCAATGTTCGAGGTTAACGGTATCCCGATATTCCAGGGATACAGAATTTAATTTTGGATACCAGACTTCAATAACCCAGTATCCCACCGGGATGCCATATAATGATATTTTGTTTTTTTAATCCTGCGTTTTTTGTTCTCACTTAAACATTGAAAGTCGTCATTTACTTGTAAGTTAAGTAAAAGTATTTTCGAGCTCGTACTCAGTCTAATGCTATGCCTTAACAATATACCCCCCCCCCCCCCCCCCCCCCCAACTTGTACCCAGTCTAATGCTACACTGGAGCAATAGCGGCATAGCAATAGACTGGGAACCGCTAAATCGCTATGGTTTTTGTTGGATGTTTTCTCCCTTCAAATTTTATTTGAGGTATTGATTCCACATCTGCAGGAAATTGATACAGGTAGCTTTATCATTAGTAATGTCAGAAATACTAATAGATTACTGCTAAATATCAATTTATGTCAATATTACTCAAAAATAGATGCAGCAAATCTTTTTGCCGATTCCGTTTGATTGCGAATATCACAAATTCCACGATTTTGATTGCGGCGTAGCAATAGGCTGGGAATGAGAACATTGTCGTCCAAGTTACTTACGATGTTATTTATGAATTTCATTTAAGTGGGATACTAAATTCTCAGGTGGGATACCAGATTTGGAAATGTTAGTATCCAACTGGGATACGGTATAATATCCGCCCGGGTTAGTTAGGGTTAGGGGTTCCCCTCCATTATTATTTTTAGTTAGGGTTAGGGGAGGGGGGGGGGGGGGGGGGCCGGGCGGATATTTTTCCCTGGGATACTGCCCAAGATTTTTAATCTTGAACACTGCTGAAGTCATGCCTGATTTCTTTACTTCCTGTGTCCGTGTTGTCTGCGTGGTGCGTATTGGAACTATCACCGAGGAGTTCGGGAATAAACGCATTACGCATCACGCATTGCATACACATGGAAGCGCTTCGATTGATTTCTATACAAACTGTTGTTTACGCACCACGCATTACGCACTACGTACAGATTGATTTCTAGCATTTTATAAAAATGAGCTGATGGTGTTACTATGCATAGGCCTACTGAAATCGTCTATTTTTTTCTCTCTTTTTTTTTCTTCCAAAATTTTTAATATTAAGTCAATTAGCAGGCAATAGACTGTTTTCATCATTTTTATTATTGAAAGTTGCTAGACGTTTGAAACTAAATGCCAATATTTTTTTAACATTTTAGATTACCAAGACCGCGGCCTTCGCCGGTATGTATTTTCTTATACTGAATCCATGCAGGACACAGTGAACTTAAAATATGTATAACCAATTTATTGGCTACACACAAACATTTTGAGGTATGATGAGTGCTCCTCAAGGCTCAATGGGTAGGTGTAAACCACTTACACCAACCAGTGATCCATTACTGGTTCAACAAAGGCCATGATTTGTGCTATCCTGCCTGTGGGAAGCGCAAATAAAAGATCCCTTGCTGACTCGTAAAAGAGTAGCTATGTGGCGACAGTGGGTTTCCTCTAAAAACAGTGTCAGAATGACCATATGTTTGACGTCCAATAGCCGATGATAAGATAAAAAATCAATGTGCTCTAGTGGCGTCGTTAAATAGAACAGACTTTACTTTATCACACATATGTCATCTACCATTGCAATCCATGTTAAATTGACCAACTTCAAATGAAGATTGGCAATAGAACGGGTTCTCGGCCACTAACAACATACACATTTGCGAACAGACATATAAGCATTTATTTTCAATCCAAAATTTCCAACATTTCGGTCTCCATCTTTAGCTATATGATCGCATCTGGCTGTTGTATCTGTCCAAACAGCTTGTTCAGAAATCCATTCACAACCACCGGCTCTTCCACTGTACACCCATGTCCCAAAAAATCAATGCACAATATTACAAAATAACATGGACGAAATCCAGTAAGAAGGCTTACAATTGAAAAAAACAATTGTTTTAATTCTTCCCCAGTTACTACTAGTAGAAGTGAATATATGAACAACAACGAATGTCACAATTAGGAACTGTAGTGGAACTCCCACCCAGATGTTAACCGTGTAGAGAGTCCTAACCTTTGCGACGAGGATATGTCCCGCCCCTTCAGCACTTTAATATGTCAAATCTTTCTTTTGTTTGTCCATCATCATTTTCCTAACCATAAACCCTGGTTGGTATTAACACGAAATAGCCTAATGGGTGTATACAACCAAATGAAATCCCATAGATGACAATAGTAACATATGTGGCTAAAACTCATACCTGCAGTGTATCAATCGACATATACACCACGAATATAAATAGTACCATCTCTCACCATTAAAGTGAATTAAAAAAATATGGGGTGGGGGTGAAGCTGCTACTTTCAGAGATGTACAGGTAGCGTCTACGACTACTCTAGTGTGAGGACTGTTTTTTTACAGGTACCCCATACATGTTTCAAGCACAAGGTTACTTGGCACAGTGGTACTAGATGAAATAAAGTTGCATAATTTTTTTGCCCAGATGAAACTAATTTTTTTGTACAACATACACACACATTTATCACCAGTCACAGGACTTGTGGTATTAACTGCTCTACAGCATACACACACATTTATCACCAGTCACAGGACTTGTGGTATTAACTGCTCTACAACATACACACACATTTATCACCAGTCACAGGACTTGTGGTATTAACTGCTCTACAACACACATACACACTTATCACCAGTCACAGGACTTGTGGTATTAACTGCTCTACAACACACACACACACTTATCACCAGTCACAGGACTTGTGGTATTAACTGCTCTGTTAAAAGTTCACTACACCTCCAACTTTGACCCAGCTGGAAGTTATTTAGTTTAGTACTAGCTAATGGGCCCATGGGCTGGGATTGATCCCAGACCGACTGTGCATCAGTCGAATGTTTTACCACTGGGCTATGTCTAGCCCCTTCAACACTTAATGTGTCGAATGTTTGGGGGTTTGTTTTTTCTTCTTTTTTTTTTCTTGTATTTCCAATAGGGCAGTACCTTTCTTGTGGAGCACTCATTGTTGTAAATGTTTTTCACACAAAATTCTCTAATTATACTTTTGTTTTGCAACAGTTACCTTGAAACACATAAAAATTTCTTATCATATATATGTGTTTTCAGTGATAAGTGAAAGCTGTTAATAACAAAATGCGAAAGATAATGTCAAAAATTAGGAAAGATGTGTATGAATAGACAGTTTTGGAGGTGTGTGTGTCTGTGACTCTCTCTCTCTCTCTCTCTCTCTCTCTCTCTCTCTCTCTCTCTCTCTCTCTCTCTCTCTCTCTCTCTCTCTCTCTCTCTCTCCGTGTGTGTGTGTTTTTTCAACCATTGCTTCGCTATTTGTTTTCACATATCACTCGTTGACATAAAATTCTCATTCGCCTCCCCCCCCCCCCCCCCCCCAGAAAAAAAAAAGACGAACCTTTTAATAAAAGTAATATTTTAACATAATATATAATATAGACCTAATGTTTGTCATTCACTTGTAGTGAAATAAATCGATTATCAGTAATGTATTTGTTTTCATGAACTCTGACGTCAATTAGGATGGCTTAGCAAACACGATCCCTTTGGTGTCGCACTGGTGTTTGCCAACAATCTAGGAAGATATTAACTTGTTAAAGTTTGAGAGTAGGCTGGCCATTGCAAGTTGTAATAAATGTTATTGTTTTTTATTGTAGTTTTTTCCTTTTACATATGATTCAGGGAACTGAAAACCTGAATTATGGATGGATGGATGGATGGATAACATATTAAAGGGACTAAGACCGTCCCACATTAGCGTGAATTTTTTTTCGATCGTTCCAAAAGCGATTTTTGCTGCTTGCTGCTCTGACGTGCACAGAAACCCCCAGTTTATGATGTCATAATGTTGTAATATTTTAGGTCTTCCACCAAAAAACCACAGACACCATTTGTGAATATCTTTATTTTACTGAAACCGGCCTCGGTGGCGTCGTGGTTAGGCCATCGGTCAACAGGCTTGTAGGTACTGGGTTCGCATCCCAGTCGAGGCATGGGATTTTTAATCCAGATACCGACTTCAAACCCTGAGTGAGTGCTCCGCAAGGCTCAATGGGTAGGTGTAAACCACTTGCACTGACCAGTGATCCATAACTGGTTCAACAAAGGCTGTGTTTTGTGCTATCCTGCCTGTAGGAAGTGCAAATAAAAGATCCCTTGGTGCTAATCGGAAAGAGTAGCCCATGTAGTGGCGACAGAGGGTTTCCTCTCAAAACTTGTGTGGTCCTTAACCATATGTCTGATGCCATATAACCGTAAATAAAATGTGTTGAGTGAGTCGTTAAATAAAACATTACTTTCTTTTCTTTGTATTAATCAACACATCGTAAGATTTAAAACAGAAGTGTTAAATGTAGGCCTATTTTTCATGATGTATAATATTTCTATACATGTATATACATCGAAC
>NC_054713.1:18028491-18122241 GCF_016097555.1 Gigantopelta aegis | reverse complement strand
CTTGTGTCAAAACGGCACAATGGTAAACAGCCTTTACTTATACTGACATTGGTTTCGTTTTAATTATTAAAATTTGATGTGCATGTGTTTAACATGTTTTATCAATAAACATGAATTGTGTTATAATTATATCATGTTTCGTTTATGTTTTAAATATACACACTTGTTCAAACTCCTAAAGGCACCAAAAGCGATGGGATGTAGCCCAGTGATAAAGCACTCGTCTGTGTTACATTTTAAAACCCCAACGGTTCGTCCATTCGGGTATTTCCTATTTCAGCTAGTGCTCCACAACTTATGTAACAAAGGCTGTGGTATGTAATATTCTAGCAGAGATGGTGCATAAAAAAGATCCCTTCTAATTTAAAAGCGTAACCTATGACATGACATCAGCGGGTTTCCTCTCTAAGTACCTGTACGTTGCCCAGTGTAAAAGTGTTCGCCTGATGCGCAGTTGGTCTAGGATCGATCCTTGTCGGTGGGCCCATTGGTATATTTCTCATTCCAGCCAGTGCACCACGACTGGTATATCAAAGGTCATGCTTTGTGCTAACCTGTATGTGGGCTGTACATATAAAAGATCCCTTGCTACTAATGAAAAAAGTAGCCGGTTTACTCTCTACGACTATGTCTAAATTATCAAATGTTTGACATCCAATAGCCAATAATTAATAAATCAATGTGCTTTATTGGTGACGTTAAACAACACAGACTTTTAACTTTAGTCATGTTTTAAGAAAGAAAGAAAGAAATGTTTTATTTAACGACACACTCAACACATTTTATTTACGGTTATATGGTGTCAGACATGGTTAAGGACCACACAGATTTTGAGAGGAAACCCGCTGTCGCCACTACATGGGCTACTCTTTCCGATTAGCAGCAAGGGATCTTTTATTTGCGTTTCCCACAGGCAGGATAGCACAAACCCTAGCCTTTATTGAACCAGTTATGGATCACTGGTAGGTGCAAGTGGTTTACACCTACCCATTGAGCCTTGCTGAGCACTTACTCAGGGTTTGGAGTCGGTATCTGGATTAAAAATCCCATGCCTCGACTGGGATGCGAACCCAGTACCTACCAGCCTGTAGACCGATGGCCTAACCACGACGCCACCGAGTCCGGTAAAAACTATTTATTTTATGTAGTAGTTGCATGATCCTTTTACGAGAGATTCGTCTAGTTAGACCACAGTTGTTGAAGCCCAAGATGTCCCAGTTGGGGAATGGGAATTCTTTTTAACGTGCACATTCAGAGCAAGCTGTTGTAGCGCACGCCTGTCCTGGGCACAAGTACCGGCCTCAAACGGTTCCTCCGTCCAGGTATAAAGGGGGGGGGGGGGGGGGGGGGTAGGAAGGGAGCACCAGCAGTCCAACCGTAGTTGGTGACAGGCGGGAGGTGGTATGGTGCTATGTAATTTGGAATGTCCCGTAGGATTAAGCCAAAGGGAAATAGTGCGCATTTTAATGGAGTAAGTTTGGCGCAATTTTGATGTTCGTTCTAAAAATAAAAGGTATGGAGCTACGTATGAGTTTGGATTTGAGTTAGGCCGAGAGTAGCTCGTCCCATTTGGGCAGCAAAGGGACTTTTATATGCACGTTCCCATAGAAATGACGACACATACAAAATCCTTTAATATAACAGTCGTGGGGATCTGGTTAAACCCTTTAAAACATGTGGATATTGTGAAAGACGGCCTGCCCAAACTAGTGGGATTTTCGCTCGATTGTAATCTGTTCGTTTGAAATGGACTACGATGAAGGGTTGATCCTCTTGGTGAAGCTATTGAGTTTTCCTATTCCAACCAGTGATTCATGAATGGCACATCAAAGGAAATAATATGAACTATGCTGTGTAAATATTTAGATACCTTATATTTACATGCATGTGTGCGTGTATCTACTATTTATGTATGCATATATTCATGTAGGTATAGATGTATGGATGTAGGCAGGTGGGTGGTTTGGTAAGTAAGTACGTATGTATGGATCGATTGATGGATGTTTTAAAGTTTGTTCTGTTTAAAGGCTTATTGTCACAGACCACTGACCTATTTAATGGTGTAACAAAGTATTACCTGAATCAAAATAATTTGATTTGTCCCTAGATGTACTTTATTCAACCATCTTCATAACCACCATACTCCATTTATTAAAGTCGCACGCCCTAGTTTCATCCCGCGAAAATTAATTTTAATTTTGGTTAATCTACAAAATTGTAACACACTTAGATCACGTTTTTATAAAATAGAGTGAAAAAGCAGGTTTTATATCGATAAATACCATGGGAATCCCCTTGACCTAATTACTTGAAATAATTCTGAAAGTTAGTATTCTGGTGTCACCGGTAGATGTAGCTCGAACTGGTTCCAACTGTTGTGTCCTGGACAGCGAAAGGAATGAGTTTGGAACAGGAAGTTACTTTACCAACATGGGTGCTTCTGTTGAGGAAGTGGCTGCTGCAGTAATCATGATACTTGAATCGGAATAAGACGACAATGATAGTCCGTCACTGACCATTTGGACTATACTACAGTGTTTGAAATAATAAATTATATATATAAACCGCAATTGGCCTACATTTGCTATTCGGCACCGGGTACTAGTGGCTAACCTATTGTTATTAGCAATTAGATGCACCGTTTATTATTGTTGGTAGTAGTAGTAGTCGTCGTCGTCGTAGTAGTAGTCGTGGTGGTGGTGGTGGTGGTACAGTCTGTAGGAACCAGAGGTGAGGAGGCACTTCCCCTCCCCAGGACGAAAATGTACGGTGTTGTTTTTGTCCTACTCTATTTAAATAAAGGTAACAATATAGCTTGTGCCCCCCACCCCCACCCCAAGGTTGTATCTCCTCTCTAGATATCGTAAGACTTAGCAAAATTATTGGTTTTAAGGGTTTGTAACGTTTTGTATTGAGATACTTACTTGTCTGAACTTTATTGTAAATGAAAATGTTCACGAACTGTGAAGAAAAACCTCACAAATGAACGACAAGCAAACGACAACAAATTGGATGTTGATTGCGCGAACCGTGCACGAGAAAACAAATCGAACCAAAATGATAACGGTCACGTGGTATACGTCTAAATAATAAAATGTAAGTAAAGTGCAATTTTATTTGTGAGAAAATGGGTTTAACAGCGAAAAACAACGGCGTAATGGTTAACAACTAGGGCGTGTCCCTTTAATGCCATTTTGTAAAAATAGCTAAAACTAAAATTGCCGAAAGGGATGACATGGATTTCACTCCATCATGGTTCAGTTACGGTGATGCGATAGCTAGATTTAGTTTCCAACAATTAATGTAATTTTTATTTATTATCAATTTTTTTGAGAAATAAGGTCCTTAAATCCGTGACAGTATGTCGTTTAACACCACTAGAATTAATCGATTTATTAATCACCGGCTAGAATTTTAGAGGAAACCCGCTACATTTACCGGATCTTTTCGTTAAAAAGTTTGCTAATTTGTATTGAAATTTTTTCCGTCTCATCTTCACACTGCCTCCCCCACCCCCCCCCACCCCCCCCCCCACCCCCCTTTTCCGCTTATTGACTGAGTCATTGGTGATCGATGTTACAGGCTGTACCCAGGAAGGATGTGCATAAATCTTTTGAGATTAAAGAAAGAAAAGAAATGTTTTATTTAACAACGCATTCAACACATTTTATTTACGGTTATATAGCGTCAAACATATGGTGAAGGACCACACAGATAATGAGAGAGGAAACCTGCTGTTGCCACTTCATGGCCTATTCTTTTCGATTAGCAGCAAGGGATCTTTTATATGCACCATCCCACAGACAGGTAGTACATACCACGGCCTTTGATATACCAGTCGTGGTGCACTGGCTGGAACGAGAAATAGCCCAATGGGCCCACCGACGGGGATCGATCACACACCGATCGTGCATCGAGCGAGCGCTGTACCACTGGGCTACGTCCTGCCCCTTTTGAGGTTAATGGCACGTAAATAAGGGGTCAGTCTGTCAGTTAAAACGTTTTAGTTTAACAACACCACTAGAGCACATCGATTTATTAATCACCGGCTATTGTTTGTCAAACATGGTAATTTTGACACAGTCATAGAGAGGAAACCGCTACATTTTTCCATTAGTAGCAAGTGATATTTTGTATGCACCATCCCACAGACTGGATAGCACATACCACTCGTGGCGCACTGGCTGAAACGATAAATAATCCAATGGATCCACTGGCAGGGATCGATCATAGACAGACCGCGCATCAGGCAAGCTATTTACTACTGGGCTACGTCCTGCTTCGGATGGATAGATGGATGGATGCATGTATGTTTGTGTGTGTTCATGCGTGTCTGTATGTGTATCTGGTTATGTAAATGTGTTTCCGTTTGCATATTTGGCTGTGTCCCAGTTTTGGCGATAAATTAAATTGTTGCCTTTCACTTACATTTAATTGTACTTATCTTACAGTTACAGTCAGCGTAATTCCCACTACTCAACTCATGTATTTTGATCACTGGAATGTGTAATATTTCCCTTTTCATCTCTCTCTCTCTCTCTCTCTCTCTCTCTCTCTCTCTCTCTCTCTCTCTCTCTTCTCTCTCTCTCTCTCTCTCTCTCTGTCCCTTTTTGTCCGTCTCTCTCTCTCTCTCTCTCTCTCTCTCTCTCTTCTCTCTCTCTCTCTGTCTCTCTTTGTCCGTCTCTCTCTCTCTCTCTCTCTCTCTCTCTCTCTCTCTCTCTCTCTCTCTCTCTCTCTCTCTCTCTCTCTCTCTCTATGTAATATCAATATCATATATTAGGAATAAAAATAGGATTATGTCAGCCATTACTCGATATTCAAATGGCGTATGAATATATGGCGCCGTGTCTTTTCAAAAGGAATATCCTTGCATTAAAATAAAGTAGTACATGACATTTTTTGTTTTCAGAATGCTGGACAGCTTTCAGTGTAAAGTTTCTCTATTAAGCGGGTTTTTTTAAAAATAATTATGAATGCCTACATCAATGCCTCAATAGTTCAAAAGGTATCATGGTAAGTCTGCAAAGTTGCGGGCGATTTGGTGCCATAGGTTCGAATCTCAGCAACGGCATGCGACAATATGTGAGTCCAGAAAGGATTTAATTATCCCCTGCGCCAGTGCGTTAATATCGATGTATGTAACAGTCAACCTCGACATACATATAATATATAGATATTCATAAATCAGTACATAAATACATACACACACACATACATACATACATACAGGCCCCATGCATATGGTTGAGTTAAAGAACTTCCTTTTTATGGAAGCTTCGATATCTCAGAGCGTATCGTGGTTAGTCTTGCAATTTGCGGGCGATTCGGTGCCACAGGTTCAAGTCCCAGCAAAGGCATGGGACAATTTGTGAGGCCAGAAAGGATTAAATTATCCCCTGCGCCAGTGCGTTAATATGTATGTATCTAACAGTCAACCTCGACATACATACAATATATAGATATTCATACATCAATACATACTAGCCAGTGCCAGGTCTGCCCACTATTTCATGCACGTAAGCGGGATCGACCGCGTAGATTAGTCTTGCAATTTGCGGGCGATTCGGTGCCACAGGTTCGAGTCCCAGCAACGGCATGGGACAATTTGTGAGGCCAGAAAGGATTTAATTATCCCCTGCGCCAGTGCGTTAATATCTATGTATGTAACAGTCAATCTCGACATACATACAATATATAGATATTCATACACCAATACATACATACGTACATACATGCATACATACATACGTATATGTACTGTTATTCGTACATTTGTCTGCTTTTCCGCAGTTGGGACATTTTGGGCCGATTTGGTGCATAATGTTTAGAATTGGGACACCGGATGTTAAAATTGGGACATCTTGGGCTTCAACAACACGCCCATCTCGAGTCCGACTTTCGATATCATCGGAGGCCTGACTCGGTTAAAAGTTAACCTTTTCACAAAATTAATTATTCTTATCGTTACTGTATGCTTTTCTTAACCCTAACCCTAAACGTAACCCTTTTTAATTCTAGGAGAGCCCACCCACCCACCCACCTATACCCCCTGTGGTTGCATTCAATTCCATAGCGCCATACATAAAATTGTCTTTCTGGCAGAAACACTGAATGTATGTGCTCTAGTGGTGTCTCTAAAATAAAAACACATTTGAACAAAAACAAATGCTGTTTGCCCTGGCCAATACCTCCCCCCCCCCCCCCCCCCCCCCCCCCCCCCCCCCCCCCCCCCCCCCCCCCCCCCCCCCCCCCCCCCCCCCCCCCCCCCCCCCCCCCCCCCCCCCCCCACCCCCCCCCCCCCCCCCCCCCCCCCCCCCCCCCCCCCCCCCCCCCCCCCCCCCCCCCCCCCCCCCCCCCCCCCCCCCCCTACCCCCCCCCCCCCCACCCCCCCCCCCCCCCCCCCCCCCCCCCCCCCCCCCCCCCCCCCCCCCCCCCCCCCCCCCCCCCCCCCCCCCCCCCCCCCCCCCCCCCCCCCCCCCCCCCCCCCCCCCCCCCCCCCCCCCCCCCCCCCCCCCCCCCCCACCCCCCCCCCCCCCACCCCCCCCCCCCCCCCCCCCCCCCCCCCCCCCCCCCCCCCCCCCCCCCCCCCCCTCCACCCCCCCATTACCCCATTATAACAAACTTTAACAACTGAGACTGAGCTGAAATTTTTTGTATAACTCTATCATTAACCGTTACAGAACAAGTTTGATTTTCATGGCGATTTACCCATTTTTTGACAGAGTTATAGCTCTTGAATGTAGGAAATAACAACATTTGTAGGGCCCGGTAGGGGACATTACAATACTCTCAAAATGATTGTTCTGGTTAATTTCTTTGAAAATGATGTCCTAAATACTTGTATAAGACGGCCAGGCACATTTTAATCATACAAATTTTCCAAATAGAAGAGTAGCTAAATAATATTAAATTGCCTAGAACATGCATCTATATTTGAAATATTTCAGGACCCTCTCGAATATCAGATCATTTGCCTGTGGGAAGCGCAAATTATCTCTGAAAAACAATTCACCTTCTTACAGCATTCTGGATTCGCACCTAACATTTACCATTTATACGGCCTCGTAGTACACCATTTGTCCCGCCAAAAAATTCCCATATCTGCATACATCGAACCTGAAAGATACACTACTAGAGCACATTGATTAATTTATGTGAAACATTTCCTATATCTCATACATGGAACCTAGAAGGTACACCACTAGAGCACATTGATTAATTTATGTGAAACACTTGACAATTTTGACTCGTAGTCTTCAGTCGTCCTAGCCAGTGCACCACAACTGGTATATCAAAGGCCGTGGTATGTGCTACCCTGTCTGAAGGATGGTACATATAAAAGATCCGTTGCTACAAATGAACAAGAAAGGTAGCGGGTTTCCTTTCTAAGACTATATGTCAGAATCACTATTGTTTGACATCTAATAGCCGATGATTAATAAATCAATGTGCTCTAGTGATGTCATTAAACATTTCCCATATCTGCATACATCAAACCTGGAAGGTACACCACTAGAGCACATTGATTAATTTATGTCAAACACTTGGTAATCCTGACTCGTAATCATCAATCGTCCCAGCCAGTGCACCACGACTGGCATATCAAAGGCCGTGGTATGTGCTGTCCGGTCTGTGTAATAGTGCATATAAAAGATCTTTTGCTACAAATGAAAAAATGTAGCGGGTTCCCTTTCCAAGATTATATGTCAAAATTATATCAATCAGCTGATGATTAATAAATCAACATGCTCTAGTGTTGTCGTTAAACAAAACAAACTTTAACGTAGTCTTCAGACAATACCCGCTACATTGTTTCTATTAGCAGATTAGCAGCAAGGAATCTTTTATATGCATTTTACCATAAACAAGACACGGCCTTTGATACACCAGTCGTGGAGCACCGGCTGGAACGGGAAAAAGCCAAAACCGAGAATGGGTTCACCGAGGAGATTCGATCCTGCCACCAAAGCCCCTAAACCAGGAGCTTTACCAACTGCAACCAGTGCACCACAACTGGTATATCAAAGGCTATCCTGTCTGTGGGATGGTGCATATAAAAGATCCCTTGCTACTAGAGAGTAGCGGGTTTCCTCTCTAAGACTATACATCAAAAATTACCAAATGTTTGACATCAAATAGCTGATGATTAATAAATCAATGTGCTCTAGTGGTGTCGTTAAACAAAAACAAATCTACCGACTGAGCTAAAACGTTTGTTTTGTTTAACAACAAAACTAGAGCACATTGATTTATTAATCACCAGCTATTGGATGTCAAATATTTGATAATTATTACATATAGTCTTAGAGAGGAAACACGCTACATTATTCCATTAGTAGTAAGGGATCTTTTATATGTGTCAGCCCACATACTGGCTAGCACAAAGCACGGCCTTTGATATACCAGTCGTGGTGCAATGGCTGGAACAGGAAATAGATCAATGGGCCCACCGACAAGGATCAATCCTAGACCGACCGCACATCGGGCGATCGCTGTAACATTGGGCAAAATCCAGGTACTTAGAGTGGAAACCTGCTGCTATCATGTCACGGGTTACTCTTTTAAATTAGAAGCAACGGAAATTTTATATGCTCCGTCTTTCAGACAGGATATTACATACCACAACCTTTGTTACATAAGTTGTGGAGAAATACCCAAATGGACGAACCGTTGGGGTTTTAAAATGTAACATAGACGAGCGCTATATTGGGTTGTCATGCCACGACCAGAAGCGGTCAGGCCCTTTCTAAGGGCCCTACGGGCAACTTAGGGAGGCACCCCAGCATCAGTAGGTCTAAGTATCGAGCTACTCTCGACTCACTAATATCAAAACCTATACGTAGCTCCTGACTTTATCTTTCGATCGACCGTTCAAAAATGCGCCAAATTCCCTTCATTCAAAACGCGCACCCATTCTCTTTGGCTAAATTCCGACCGCTCCTTCCAAATTCAAAAACCCATAGCACCCATACACCCACCCCACCTGCCACCGGCCCCGGCCGGACCGCTGGTGCTCCCTTGCACCTTCTAGTGCAGGTGGTCGTTCCTTCCACCACCCACACCTTTCCTGTCCTGGACGGTGGAGCCGGCCAAGGCCAGCACCTGTGCCCAGGACAAGCGTGCGCTACAACAGCTTGCTCTGAATGTGCACGTTAAACCCTCTGACCTGACCTGACCTGACCTGCGCTTTATCACTGGGCTACATTGCTTTTGGTGCCTTTAGGAGTTGAACAAGTGTGTATATTTAAAACATAAACGAAACATGATATAATTATAACACAATTCATGTTTATTGATATAACATTTTAAACAAACATTAAATTTTAATCATTAAAAAATATATAAATAAATCAGTATAAGTAAAGGCCGTTTACCATTTGCGCGGCTTTTGGCACACACGATTCAAATAATTGTTATTGTGTCACCTGGCAATTATGCAATAACTTAGTCAATAACACAATTCAAGTTCAAAACAAAAACAATGTCAGTATAAGTAAAGGCTGTTTATAATTTGGACGGTTTTTGGCACAAGAACGCTGTCGCGGGACACATTTATATATAAAAAAAAAATTGCATTTTTATTTAATTTATTTAATTTTTTTACGTTGGAAAATCCGAAGAATCCGTTCGGGAAAGTTTGTGGTCTTTGGCCACATGTCATTGGAGCCGCCCTAAACGGATTTTCTGGCTCCGCCAATGGCGGCTGTCGTACGACATTCTAGTGGGAAGTAACATTGATATTTACCAAGATATTTTTAACTAAATGAGTAATAATAAGTAATATACAGGGCTAGGTGTACACGTAGTTATAGCACTCGTGACGTCACAACTGATTCTATTACATTATAATGTTGAAAATTATCAATACGTTCGATCTAAATTTTCGACAGGCACGTGTGCGAGGAATTGTGCAGTGTGGGATGTGGGGGTGGTGGTCTAGACTTCTGCGAGGAAAGTTTCTAGGCTGGTTCTTATCAAGCTACCACGGAAAATATATTACCAAAAAAAAAAGAAAAAAAAAAAAGAAGAAAAATGTCAAGCCCCGAATCCACCCCCTTCTGCAGACGCGTCCGAGATCGGGAATTTGCGAACGCGAACGCATGCGTTCTATGCCCAACAGTAGGACAAAAAAAGAAAAGAAAGAAAGAAAGAAAGAAAAAAGGAATAAGAAAAAAAAAAAAATAAGAAAAAAAAAAAATAATAATAATGTTTTACACCTCAAATGCGAAGCTGACGCCCCCCACCCTCAACCCCGAATCCTATGGCTATGCCAACCTGGTATTATTTCGACTGACAGAGTATTTATTCATCGACTGAGAGTAGCTTATGCATGATATATACACAGTCTTCAACAAGTTCAACACTCCATCATCAGTCTACATAAAGAAGTAATTACTTATCTTTCTTTGGAATAAAGTTGTACCCTGAATGTTCAGTTTGTAAAACTTTTAAAGCTGGTGGATTATCACTGACTGGGAGAGAATTTTTTTTTTTTTTTTTTTTTTTTTTTTTTTTTTAGGTTTAATACATTAATCCACTTCTTGTTACTTTCGGTTCGCAAATTATGAACTGAAAATCTGTAGATCCACAGTCGCTTTGACTTCTTGTTGCTCCGACAGCGTTAGCGCAAGTATTGGACATGTTATCATATTTTGCTTTGTGTTGCAACTGTTCAGGTTTCTTATTCTTTCTTTTGATTGTCTTTGTTTTCATGTTTGTTTTGCTATCCTTCCTTGTCGCCCTTCTCGTCTTCTTAACGCTTTTCTTTTTTCCACATGCTTCCGAGTCTTTCCTTTTCGTGTTCCCTGTTATCATATTTATAAAGTCCATGAAGGTATTGCTCGTTTTCTTTTTGTTGTTTGTTTTCGTATTGTCTTTCTTCTCACCTTTTCTTCCGGTACATTTTATATGTTTTGTTTCCATTGTTTTCTTATTCTTCATTGTGATGTTCCTTGCTTTCTTAGCGTTTTTGTTCGCTTTACACGCTTTCTTATTTTTCATTTTGAGATCCCTTGCTTTCGTACAGACCATGTTGGTATAGCTTTTTTTCGTTTGAACGTTGTTTGTTTTCGTATTATTTTTCTTCTCATCATCATTTCTTCCGATACATTGGATATTTTTTGTTTCCAATGTTTCGTTGATGTTCATTCTGATCTCCCTTGGTTTCTTAACGTTTTTGTTCGCTTTACACGCTTTCTTATTTTTCATTTTGAGATCCCTTGCTTTCGTACAGACCATGTTGGTATAGCTTTTTTTCGTTTGGCACATTTTTATTTCTGTATTGTTTTTCTTTCCATCATGTTTTGTGGTACCTTTCTTATTCTTCGTTTCATCGCATTTCGTGTTAAGCGTGTTGGCCATCTCATCCTTGACCTTCAGCTTCTTTCTTTTGTTCTTGTTTCTTCTCGAATTGTTAATTTTTAGATTCTTCAAGCACAAGATATTTGTTGTCATGATATTCATGCTTGCACTGTTTGTTACTTTTTTTTTTTTTGACTTCATTTTCTTATTAATGTCTCGTTCCATATCGCTCTTCTCGTTTGCTTTCATGTATTTAATGAATGATTTGCTTTGCACCATTCTGCTGAGGCATCGCGACACGTCCTTCGGTTTTCTTCCGCGACCACTGACATGATGGATATTGGCCGATCGAAGTAATTCGATCATGGCCGTATTGAAATATTGAACTGCTTTAACAATTTGTTTGAAAAACTTACTGCTATAGGCGAAACGAGTGCTCATGTTTAATAGATTTTTGTGTCCAAAGATAATTTATATTCTAAGAGTCAAACCGACTATCAACGGAATTCCTCCTGAATTCCATACATATTTATGGATCAGAAATACACACAGCATTGATCTATTAGTTTTATACACACGCTTCTGTAGGTTGTTGACGAAATCATCTTTGATAAACAAAATCCACAGAACGTCTTTACACACAGGGCTAAAGTTTCGTCAACAATCAGTATGACGTCATACCTAGCTACGTTCAAGCCGACCCACGCGTTCGGGTGTGCTCGGAAATTGATATTTCCGAATTATGATTATTATGATTGCGTTCGAGTTCCGTCAAAATAGTCAACAGTTATGTCACTAGCGGATCTTAGGGACCGCCCTACATTTGCGACAGTTATATTTATTATTATTATTATTATTATTATTTATTTATTTATTTATTTATTTATTTTTTTTTTTTTTTTTTTATTTTTTTTATTTTTTTAGTATTATTATTATTTTATTTTTTTTTACGTTGGAGAATCCGAGGAATCCATTCGGGAACGTTCGTGGCACCCCCTCCCCCCTAAATGGACTTTCTGGACCCTCCACTGTACGTAGACCTATCCCACTTACACATTTAGCTATTTTCCTAATTAATAAAACAAAGTATATTTAGCATAATAATAATTATAATAATAATAATAATTATAATAATAATAATAATAATAATAGGGCCTAATAATAATAATAATAATAATAATAATAATAATAAAACTTTTAAAAATAATTTTGCAATACCTCCAATTAAATTTTACAATATTTTATTATTTTATTGAATCAAATGTTTGACATTTTTGTAAATTATGAATTATTTCTTCTTTTTTTCAATTGAAAATGGCGCGAAATAGGTATTAAAATAGTGTCACACATTTTGTGCACCAATCGATTGTCATCGATGAAACATTTAAGTTGTATGCTTTATTTGTTATTAACAAAAACTGAGTTCAGATAAAAGTTTCGGGCCATTCTTCTAAATTCAAAAGGGGAATTTCGTTCGGTTAGCATTTTTAATTCATAGTTTACAAGTCGGAAATACGAGCTCCGGAGCTTTCGGACGCTATTTTCATGTCGAAAGTTGTCGAGTCGGTAATTACGGAAACACTCGAAGGCAGTATTAGCTTGAAACCATAAAACAAGTAAACGTGGATAAAATTTTGTTTTTGAAGTTTGTTTTGTTTAACGACACGACTAGAGCACATTGATTAATTAGTCATCGGCTATTCGATGTCAAACATTTGGTAATTCTGACTCGTAGTCAACAGAGGAAACCCGCTGAATTTTTCCATTAGCAGCAAGGGATCTTTTATATGCACTTTCCAACAGACAGGAAGGCACATACCACGGCCTTTGACGAGTTGCGGTACACTGGTTGAAACGAGAGAAAGAAAGAAAGAGAGAGAGAGAGAGAGAGAGAGAGAGAGAGAGAGAGAGAGAGAGAGAGAGAGAGAGAGAGAGACACACACACACACACACACACACACACACACACACACAATCAATTGAATGAATACGTGGTTCTAACACCTACCCCCCACCCACTGCGGGGCGGGGTGTAGCCCGAATACTCACCCGTTCGAGAGCTAGACGGACATTTGGACGGTTATGGTCGCTCTCAGCCGTTAGAGATAACTCTATAGCTGCCTACCACCGGACAGGCAAATATTCCCGTTCTAATACAACAGCATGTTACAACCTTATGTTTGACGTTATATACCATTACATTGATAATTTTCGTGTTCGCTGATAAATATTATCATATTATGGTCAGATCGTTAATAATATTAGGAAATGAAGTGCAATTGACAAGGAAAGACCGAGTCCCCAGGATTCTAAACCGGAATCTCCCAAAATGACAACTTATGGAATATCGTGATGAATTTTGTTAGTAACAGGTCTCCTTTCCCGGGGCAGGACGTAGCACAGTGGCCTGATGCGCGGTCGGTGTGGGATCGAACCCTGTCGTTGGGCCCATTGGACTATTTCTCGTTACAGCCAGTGCACCACGACTGGTATATCAAAGGCAAAGGTATCTGCTATCATGTCTGTGGGATGGTGTAAATAAAAGATCCCTTGCTACTAATGAAAATATATAGCGGGTTTCCTCTCTAAGACTATATGTCAGAATTACCATATGTTTGATATCCAATAGCCGTTAAACAAAACAAACTTTAAACGAAACAAACTTCGTATGGTATACTGGCTGGAACGAGGAATGGGGACCACCGACGTGGATCGATCGCAGACCGACCGCGCATCAGGAAAGTACTTTAACACTAAGTCCTCCACGAGTCCAAAATATTGGACCCGAAGACTTGAAGGTGAAACTCGACCCGGACCTGAGTACCCAAAACTTATACTAGATGATGATGAGAATCAGAGATTAAGGAATAAAATAAAATAGCATTATGCATCTTAATTCCAGCGCTGACCATGGATGTCAAATCATGCAATTGTATTGCATTTAGAAGTGTTGTGACGGACGGACGGCCAGTTTAAAAAGAGAAACAAGCGCATGATCATGTAATGATTGTGCAACTTATATCGTTGATTATTATCTACTGCTGAAAGTATTGTCCTACCTTGTCCATTACATTGTAGTTGCTCATTGTAAAAACAAAGAAAGAAAGAAATGTTTTATTTAACGACGCACTCAACACATTGCATGCACGGTTATATGGCGTCAGACATATGGTCAAGGACCACACAGATATTGAGAGAGGAAACCCGCTGTCGCCACTTCATGGGCTACTCTTTTCGATTAGCAGCAAGGGATCTTTTATATACACCATCCCAGAGACAGGGCAGTACATACCACGGTCTCTGATATACCAGTTGTGGTGCACTGGCTGGAACGAGAAATAGCCCAATGGGCCCACCGACAGGGATCGATTTTCTCATTGTATTCCACCTTGTACGGGTACCCGAGTCCTATGAACGGACTCGAGTCTTGCTAGACTCGATCCGTGCACGAGTACTCAAGTACTCGTGGAGATCCTATTTACCACTGGGCTAAAAAAAAAAAAAAAAAGTAAAGTTTGTTTTATTTAACGACGCCACTAGAGCACATTGATTTTTTTTTATCTTATCATCGGCTATTGGACGTCAAACATATGGTCATTCTGACACTGTTTTTTTTTTAGAGGAAACCCGCTGTCGCCACATAGGCTACTCTTTTACGACAGGCAGCAAGGGATCTTTCATTTGCGCTTCCCACAGGCAGGTTAGCACAAACCATGGCCTTTGTTGAATCAGTTATGGATCACTGGTCGGTGCAAGTGGTTTACACCTACCCATTGAGCCTTGCGGAGCACTCATTCAGGATTTGAGGTCGGTATCTGGATTAAAAATCCCCATGCCTCGACTGGGATCCGAACCCAGTACCTACCAGCCTTTAGGCCGATGGCCTAACCACAACGCCACCGAGACCGGTCCACTGGGCTACGTCCCGTCCCTGATAAACGTGCTCATTTCCCAGTCTGGAGCTCCTCGCGGTAAGACGTGTTTGTTTCGCTTGTGCACACTGCACGTGCTTTCGTGTGCTCGGTTTGAGGATCCTTCACTTTTTCTTTTTTTTGTGTAAGCGAAATGAATGCGGCCATTGGAACTGATTAAACGCTGGAACTCTTCTCGTTTCGACAGTCTGCACCACCAGGTTGGATTCTTTTTTAGCGAGATTCCTTGCCCCCACGTCATTTCTCCGTTTGACTATGTTGACTCGTTGTCACGGGGATTCTATAATACCCGTAACTGAATAAAACACGATTGTCCAAATATCTCTCCTAACTGTATATCTATTAGATCTCTCTGTAACGGGCAGTTCAAAACCGCTTTGGCTCGTCTAGGTATATCAGAGAACGATCTTATATAAAGTATATATAATATAGCACGTTTAGTTCACTAGAAAACACAACAAAAACACAATACACTTTGGAATCTGTATTAACCTACGCTGACAAATGTACAGCCGCAGTAGTTAATTAATAACAACAATAATAACAACCCAGAACTGATCACTTAATTAGTTAATCTCTAGGTGTCTAGTTTACACAATATGCTAATCAC
Organism: Gigantopelta aegis; assembly: GCF_016097555.1. Lineage (NCBI taxonomy): Eukaryota > Metazoa > Mollusca > Gastropoda > Neomphalida > Peltospiridae > Gigantopelta > Gigantopelta aegis. Next base: position 18,106,398 of record NC_054713.1, on the reverse strand, counting down.
TTCACCGTGACACAACACCCACACGTGTGATAATTGAGAAACGCTAACACACACACGTGTGATAATGGAGAAACGCTTCCAGGGGAACTTAATTAATAAAGGAATTACAACACTATTCCTAACTGGTTAATTTTTAATTAACCCTAACTACTCATTCAGTAACCTTGTAACACAGAATTAATACTGGTACCTATCACAATAAAGACAATAACCTACAGTTTACCTAGGTCCTCTAGGATGACTGGCTAAGCTTTATATATATATATATATCAGAACGGTGAGCCTACAGAATACTGCGTCAGATGACCGACAGCACCGTCCAATTAATATTGGTATAATACAGTATTAAAATATTTAAAGTCACATCAATCACATCAAGGTTATACACAGAGCAGAAAATATATATTTACCAAAGTCCCGTCTGAACTAATATAGATCGTTCAGTGGACGACGTCCGTGATCCCCTGGAGCCTTCCTAGTTCTCCCAGATATCTCTAAACCCTAGCTATTTATTCAAAACTCTCAGAGACAGCGAATATCTCCTGGGGGTACATCGCGGCACCGAATCCCTACAAGTGCTATTTCCACCGCGACCAAGCGGTATTTTTTTTCTCAGATCGTCAGACTTAATGTCGCCAGTTCGCTAGAGATTCCATGGTCGCGCGGAGGTATTACGTAACTACTGGCCACATGGCCTCCACACCTGCTCTGGGTGTGTATTAGGCGTACAGCTCGATGACCGTCGCGCAAAGGTATTACGTAACAAGTTGCCCACGGCCTTCTAAAACAATTAATATCGCCACAGGCGAAAACAAATTTAAGAGCATGTACCGTCACACTCGTTTTATTTCGTGACTCGTATGACGGCCATTCTGCAGAACGCCACGGTTGTTCGCGTTTAGTCTACATGTCCGAGCCAGTCCTAGCAGCACTGGAAGATTGACCGCCCCACTCTAAGAAGAAATAGGAAGCGGGGTCGGCCCTTACTACTCTTTTGTAGACTTTACTTTGTTTTATTGTGATACCATGTCGTATCCTCCGGAGTCGGGCCCGTCCACACCACTATACCAACCCATGACGACTGGACTATACCCTAGTCTGATTCTCTCTCTCGTTCAGACGGACCCGGCTTCTCAAGATCTGTATTTCAGCACAGCACTACACCTTCAACGTCTACTGACTGTCAATCTAGGGGTTTTCTTGACGGGGTGCAACCCATCTCGTCCCTACAAGCTGTGCACCCTAACGGCCGTAACGAGGTCACTCACGTGGACATATAGATCGGACTTTAAACTTTTAGACCTTCGTTCAAAAGTTTGTCTTAATTTTTTTTTTAAATTAATATTATTAAATAGTCCTATCCTCTCTTCTTTCTCTTATTTATTTTTGGACTGTCCTTCTAAAATGCTCCAAATTATATAAATATTCGACCGAGCAGTCAAATTTTTTTTTTTTTGACTCGTAATTTTAAATTCTATTAACTTTTTTTTACTAATTGCTATTTTCAAAATTCTGTCCATTTTCAACAATACCCCCCCCCCCCCCCCCCCCCCCCTTCCATCCCGAGTCAGGCCACCGATCTTATCTAAAAAAAAATATTTACCACCCGGATCTAATTTAGCTACCAAATTTAATGAGTAGAATTTTCTTTATTAATTATATTAATTAGAGATGCGCATCAAAATCTTAAAGGCCCACTATTTAATTTTTGGATGCAAATTTCAAAATTGTCCGCTTAATTGTTTTCTGTCCCGGGACAAGCCCCTGGCTATCCAGAGACAGGCCCCGGGACGGACATGCTCGAAACTCTAGTGGTATATGAGTATGTAAAAATTATTCGCACTCGCACTCATTTCAGATTCTCGATAATCGACGACCAAAACATGTCAGGCGAACGTAGCTAGATCTGTATAGTCACGGAAACCTGTCTACAAAGTAACTGAATGGGTCCACCGAGGAGCATCGATCTCACTTTCCATGGCACCTCACAAACTGAGGTGACAGTAAGAGGCTTTATTATCTCTGATTTGCATCCGATTCTGTGTTAACTGGAGTTCACGCTGTTAGAAACGTGCACGTTCAGTAATTAGGGTTGGGCTTAGATGGTTTCATTTTCGAATACGATGAGATACCGTGAATAGTGAACATTTAGAATGATGTGCTCTCAGTTAACTATAATAAATGAGAGAGGGAATATGAGAGAGAGAGAGAGAGAAAGGGGGTGGTGGTGGTGGTGAGAGCAGACAAATTCTCTCTCTCTCTCTCTCTCTCTCTCTCTCTCTCTCTCTCTCTCTCTCTCTCTATATATATATATATATATATATATATATATAGAGAGAGAGAGAGAGAGAGAGAGAGAGAGTGAGTGAGTGAGTGAGTGGCAGAGAGACAGAGAGATAGATGGATATATGTTGGTGGGGAGGGAGAGGTACTGTAGTACGAACCCAGTACCTGCCAGACTTCAAGTCGATAGCCGACTCACATCAACACTGAAGCCGTCGCTGACAAGATGAACATGCACAAAAAAGGACACAAGTACTATTGATATGTTTTCGATTTTATTGGGTATAACATCTTGAAAACCGGTTTATCAGATGAAGAATGCAATAAACAACGGATATCTGAAAAATTAAAGACAATAACATTACACAAGAACAAAGAAAGAAACTAAAGTAGTGTCGGAAATAGAATTAAAATGATTTTTGTAAATTATTTCTTTTATATTAAACTGACAAGTAAATATTTTGTAAATACCTATTTAATGATACTCTACCTAATTTAGCATTTACTTGTTTGGGCTCTCATTGATGTACAAGGTGGCGTTTACTCTTGAAATTGAAATAAAAATGTCAGTAAACAGATTTGTGACCGTTATTGGAACAGACTATAACACATTTTGATGACGTGTCAATTTCATTTACCCTTAAACAAACTTGTTATTTAAAACTGCAAGTTAACTGATTATTTTGAATTGCAGCATAAATTATTAATTATGACCAGCATATTTAGTGAATATAAATTCAATATAAGTACATTAGAAATTTACACAATCTTGCAACCACTTAAAGGTGCTATATTAGAAATTATATGTGAGCATTTTTTTGTGATAAAAATTCTCCAATAAAAATGTATTTTCTACTAGTAAATAAAATTATTTCCTATAATCATTTATGGGCATATTAAAGGTGTAGTCTTTAAATGTTAAAGCAAAATTTAATAAAAACATGATTTGCAATAGCTGTCATTATGCAACTTTGAGATAGCACCTTTAATACCGGTATAATAGATCACAAACTTAGAATGGTTCTTGACAGTTTTGCCCAAAAGTTACTTATAAATGTCTACAAATATTTTGTTTTGGAGAGGGATAGGGGTAAACCATCATCAGAAACAGTCCTTCACATATTGTAACAGTAATGAAATTGACAATGCATGTTGACTACAATTTTTTTATAGTCTGTTCCAATAAAGTGCACAAATCACCTGTTTACTAATATCTTTCTTTTAATTTCAAGAGTAAACACCACCACGTACATCAATGAGAGCCAAAACAAGTAAATGCTAATTTTGTTTATAACACCTAAGTATACATTTGGCAATCGAAATATAATTTTAAAAATTGCCTCAATGCATTTTACGCTCAGCGAGAGAGAGAGAGAGAGAGAGAGAGAGAGAGAGAGAGAGAGAGAGAGAGAGAGAGAGAGAGAGAGAGAGAGAGAGAGAGAGAGAGAGAGAGAGAGAGATACAGACAGACAGACAAACAGGGGGGGGGCAAAGAGAGAGAGACAGAGAAGCAAAGCGAGACAAATGAGAGAGGCAGAAAAGCAAAGATAGAGAGATGAGAGAGAGAGAGTGGGAGAGAGAGAGAGAGAGAGAGAGAGAGAGAGAGAGAGAGAGAGAGAGAGAGAGAGAGAGAGAGAGAGAGAGAGAGAGAGGGAGGGAGGAGGTATTGGAACAACCCGCCACACAGGCTACTTCTACCATAGTGATATACACGACTGTTTCCAGAAACATAGCAGATGGAAAAGCATACACAAGTTCAAAATATGAAATTGTTATAAATCAGCACGTGCTCGTACGGGTCATTACTTTTAGGAAACATTTTACAAAGATTAATTACTCAATAACCAAACAGTGATATTGTTGATGATATAAATGTGTTTAAAGGGACATTCCTGAGTTTGCTACAATTTTTAAGATGTTATCGACTAACAGAGACTTTTTAAATATATTTTTCTGCATAAAATATTAGTAGCTCTATATTAAACGTGTTTCTGATCGTTCTAATATGTGCACTAGGTTACATTTAATTTTATTTCCTAAAATATTGTTTTTTTTCGTACGTACGAAATTATTTGAAGACAACATCTAATTTGGGCTTCTTACAAATATTAAGACGACCACAAACACATTGAATATACAGACATTGATATTCTAAACAAGAAAATATATTTAATATGTAAGTTTAATCATAGAAATATTTTATTAGTCGGAAACATCTTACAATGCAGCAAACTCAGGAATGTCCCTTTAATTTTATTTTTCATACGTACGAAATTATTTGAAGACAAAATCCAGTTTGGGCTTCTCACAAATATTGAGACGACCAGAAACACATTGAATATACAGACACTGATATTCTAAACACGAAACTATATTTAACATGTAAGTTTAATCGTAGAAATATTTATTAGTCGGAAACATCTTACAATGCAGCACACTCAGGAATGTCCCTTTAAGAGGCTTTAGACAAACACAACATTATATGAAAACTTGAAGACGGACTAAAGGTAGATGACGTTAGCTGGATCAAAAACAGGTTTAGTCGAGTAACGATTAAGCTTTATAACGATTTTATACGCCACGAGTGACGAAACCGATTAGGAGAGTTAGCATCAAACCGTATTCAGATTAGCGTCATTAAATCGCAACAGTTGAGTAATGATATATTCGTCTTCGCTTTGCCCAGTGTGTTGCCACGTTTGACCGCTACTTCAAAAATATTAAGGGCTGAGTTTACAAAGCTTGTTTTTGTCTTACGCTTCATACAGTTACAATGATTAAACACATGCGTTTACGAAAAACAGTCAGCGTAAATTCGACCCTGTCTATTAGTCATCATAATTTCGATATCACAAACATACTCGACATGAAGGCGTGTGCATCTATAAATACGTTTTGCTAAACGAAAATCATAGACGTTCATATAGAAAAAAGGGTGATATTTAGTATTCAATATTTTTATTTCCAATTTTGCTGATGATGTTGAACTATTCGGCCATTAACAATTCCACTGTTGTAAATGCGGCATTGAAGGACGGTCTAGAAGTCACGATGAGTAACTCGTCCTTCGACAACGCATCCAGGGTTTCTCATAACAGGTAATCATTATTTTGTTTTGTTTAACGACACCACTAGAGCACATCGATTTATTAATCATCGGCTATTGGATGTCAAACATTTGATAAGGGCCGAGAGGAAGCACTCTACATTGTTCTATTAATAGCAAGGGATATTTTATATGCACCATCCTACAGACAGGATAGCACATACCAGTCGTGGTTGACTGGAACGAGAAATAACCCACTGGGATACGTCCCGCCCATAAATGAAAGGAAAGGAAAGGAGAATGTTTTGTTTAATGACGCACTCAGCACATTTTATTTACGGTTATATGGTGTCGGACATATGGTTAAGGACCACACAGCTATTGAGAGAGGAAATCCGCTGTCGCCACTTCATGGACTACTCTTTTCGATTAGCAGCAAGGGATCTTTTATATGCACTATCCCACAGACAGGATAACACATACCACGGTCTTTTATATACCAGTCGTGGTGCACTGGCTGAAACAAGAAATAGCCCAACGGAATTCGATCCCAGACCGATCGCGCAGCAAGCGAGTGCTGTACCACTGAGATACGTCCCGCCTCGCTCCTAAATGAGTGACAATGGGACAAACTATTTAACGACACCACTAGAGCACATTGATTTTTTTATCTTATCATCGGCTATTGAACGTCAAACATATGGTCATTCTGACACTGGTTTTTTTTTAGAGGAAACCCGCTGTCGCTACTCTTTTTACGACAGGCAGCAAGGGATCTTTTATTTGCGCTTCCCACAGGCAGGATAGCACAAACCATGGCCTTTGTTGAACCAGTTATGGATCACTGGTCGGTGAAAGTGGTTTTACACCTACCCATTGAGCCTTGCGGTGCACTCACTCAGGGTTTGGAGTCGGTATCTGGATTAAAAATTCCATGCCTCCACTGGGATCCGAACCCAGTACCTACCAGCCTGTAGACCGATGGCCTAACCACGACGCCACCGAGGTCAGACTATAACGGTTAATCGAATACCTGCCAAACACAATACAGATGTGAACCTAACAAGACTTGATCATCTTTCTCAAAACAAAAAGTATTGCTTATGAATGGAAATTAAGGAAATTATTTGTCACGCTTTGAGAGCGCGAGATGTATTCCGTAATCAGGCACGGCGCAGCAAGGTTGGGGTCAGGGTGTGTATGTCTCTAGCCCCCTTTCCAATAATTCTGAATAAAAAATATTATTGGTAGTAAATCTTAAAGGCAAAGATGCTAGAAATTGCATTTCAGGACATCCAGTTTTTACGGGGTGGGGGGTGGGTGGGTGGGGGCATACCCCCGAACCCCGTATAAACTTTACTTTGCTCCCTCGACCTCAGTCAGCATGGAAAGAGAAATGTCCGAAGGTATGGAAACGAGCAATAGTCCATGAAAAGGGCGCACCTGCCATATGCAAATGAGCCACATCACTAGAGGGGGTCCAGAGCGAAGTTCAGTAGCGAGTGTGTCCACCTTGAGCATTGATAACAGGCCTGGCACCGTCATCTCATTGAGGCCACTAAACGCTGGAGAAAGCGATGGTACGGGCTGTGAGGGTTGCTGGCTGGAACCTGTTTCGGAGATGCGTGGTTCGGATCCATGTGTATTGGCGAGGGGTTGTCACGGGTGGTCGGCCGCTACGGGGACGTTCCCTGACCTGATTGTTTTGTTAATATCGTTACCATAAGTGCCATATGGTGTTTCTGTGGACGTTGAATTGATGTCCGATGTCACGCTACGAGGTCCCAGATTCAAGTATCCCTATGACTCGCCATCTGTAATTTTCACTGAGGCGTGGCATGACGAAATTGCATCAAACAGTTCACTAATGGTGTTTTTCTGACTTCTGGACTTCTGAAGGCTGCACAGTGGCAATGATTTGCGACTGAATGTCTGGCCTTTTATGGTGAACACTGGACAGGATTTCTACCGAATATTCCATGTTTCTTGCACAAAGCATGCAATCGCTGCAACAACTGCTTGGTTGCATTTCTTTGGGCTGTTTCATGTACATTTTCTATGGTTTACATCCAACAATCCATTCACAAATTTATTACTCCATACAATCCATGTCACAATAACTTTTGTCTTTGAGTACACGCACACACACACACACACACACACACACACACACACACACACACACACACACACACACATATATATATATATATATATATATATATATATATATATATATATAGTTATACTATATACACATAGTTCAAGATATTTAGGGAAATATTAGTATCAGTTTCGGAAAATGATGTCGTTTCGTCGTCTCTAATTAGTTACGTATCAAAGTTTTGACATGGTCCTAGCTTGTTATTCATAAAAATAATATTTTGAATAATGTGGATAATAAAGAAATTATTACACTCGCGTATGAATGGTACTGATTTTATGAAACTCGCTTTCGCTCGGCATACAATAATAATATAATAATCCTGACACTCGTTTCGTAAAATCAGTACGACACACAGACTAGTATAATAATATCTCTCTCATAAATATATATATATATATATATATATATATATATATATATATATATATATATATACACACACACAGCGCTCTACCAACTGAGCTAATAGGGAAATTCCCACTAGCTACTGCCAGTACGAGCACTTTATACCAACACTACTACATATACGTGTTACATTTTATGTTATAGGGGCGGGACGTGGCCCAGTGGTACAGCGGTCGGTCTGGGATCGATCCCCGTCGGTGGGCCCATTGGGCCATTTCTCGCTCCAGCCAGTGCACCACGACTGGTATATCAAAGGCCGTGGTATGTACTACCCTGTCTGTGAAATGGTGCATATAAAAGATCCCTTGCTGCTAATCGAAAAGAGTAGCCCATGAAGTGGCGACAGCGGGTTTCCTCTCTCATTATCTGTGTGGTTCTTAGCCATATGTTTGACGCCATATAGCCGTAAATAAAATGTGTTGATTGCGTTGTTAAATAAAATATTGTTTAATATATATTATTACGGGGTGGTCAGCCGTAGCAACAATTAATATATTGTGAATTGAATTACAGCAGGTCATACGACGACGACGGCGCCATGTTGTATATTGTCTGCACCATCAGCTTCTACTGTCTCGGCATCGTTGCCTTCCTGATGTCCTACTTGTGCAAGAACAAGAGCGACTATGAAGACGAAATCGCTGTTTATTTGAAGTACTCCGCAAAGCAAGCGAAAGCCGTGAAAAATACCAAGGCTAGAAAAAAGCGCAGTTGGATGATTGCGAATGACTCTTGTGAGATGAAAGCCAAAAGTATGAAATGTCGGGTGAATGAAGGAAAACGTCGGGTTATCGGAAGTCTGGGAATACAGTCTCTCAACAGCGATGTGGAGATTTCTCGCAGACAGAATATTCGCCGTAATATCAGAAGTCACTCTCATGGAATACAGTCTCCCAACAGCGATGTAGAGATGCAGTCAAATCAGAATATTCGTCGTGATATCAGAAATCTTGGAATACAATATTCCAACAACGAGGTGGAGATCTCGCCAAGACAGAATATTCGTCATCATTCTTGTCCAAGGAAACAATGTCTGCATGCTACGAATGATTTTGATTTTCCAGCAGACAGTAAATTCGACAATACACCCGTCACAGAAGAGAATCTACGTCTGCTAGATGAAACGGTGCTGCCAGTAGTAGCTAAAGGACCACAGACCGATGTTGTCCAGACAGACACGGAGAACAGTTCTTCCCTGCTGTACGGCGCAAGACGAGCCGGTACGGCTAGTGTGGATGTCGTCAATGAGATTGAAAGGTCCAAGCAGAATCAAGCCCTAGTGGAAGACTTCTTCAGAAGTCAGATCCATCCTAAGACACATGGTTACCGGGAGACATCGGAATCAAAAGAACACTGCAGACTTATCCATGTACAACCAACAACAGGCCAGATGTCTCTAAGCGATAACGGTGAAGGGGATTCAGCAGAAATGTGCAAATCGTTTGACTGTGAAATGAATGAACCGAACCATATTGATTCGCAGAAAAATGCGGATTTAGAGAGGAGTGCGGAATGCAGCGGAAGTCAAGGAGATGAAGATGAACATGTTTTGAAAGCAATCTTCCCAGTTGAAAACTCTAGTAATAATCTGTTTGTGGTGAATGATTCACTTTAAAAAACACACCACAATGGGGACAGCCTTGAAAGAAGTGACCCACACCAGAATGAACAACAAATTAATTCCCTTTAAAACACCACCATGAGGTCCAACATAGCTTTGAAAGATGTGACCCAGACAACAATGAACAATAAACTGGTAAGATGTTGTTTTAGCTGTGACTGGACCTCTACTAGGAGCTGATATCACAGATTACGATAATCGTATGACTAAAACAAAGCAGACTTGATATGACATTTGACGCTTTAGATACTGAAGATACTTCGAAAGACTGTGAGGACAGAAATGGCGAAGCTGGTGCCAGTTATAGTACATGTAGTTTTGAAAAAAATTCTCGTTCCAGCCAGTGCTCCACAACTGGTGTAACAAAGGCCGTAGTATGTACTATCCTGTCCGTGGAATGGTGCATATAAAAGATCCCTTGCTGCTAATCAAAAAGAGTAGCCCAAGAAGTGGCGACAGCGGGTTTCGTCTCTTAATATCTGTATGGTTCTTAACCATATGTCTGATGCCATATAACCGTAAATAAAATGTGTTGAGTGAGTCGTTAAATAAACATTTCCTTCTTTTGAAAAAAGAAGCATTTAGACGGTATTATAGGTTTGTCGTCTGGTGTATACAAGTCTGGCAACACGAGTAAGGATTTAATTAGGAGACGCCATGCCACGTTTAAATAAGAATCACAGCACGTGTCATAGACATTGAACGATGTGCACTTCGATGAGCAGACGACGTCAAGCAGACGACGTTTTAACAGCACTACTGAAATCTCTAACAGTATCAAACTGCAGATGATTCTAAAATATCAACCTCCATAGAAATAAGTCGACGCTTATTACAGTATCACCGGCCTCGGTGGTGTAGTGGTTTAAGCCATCGGTCTTAAGGCTGATAGGTACTGGGTTCGGATCCCGGGACTTGCTCCCACCCAGAGTGGATTTAACAGCTCAATCGGTAGTAAGAAGCCCCTAAACCGACTTCTCTCTCAGTAGCCACTAACCACTAAACCCACGGTCCTGGACAGACGGCACAGATAGCTGAGGAATGTACCCAGGACAGCATACTTGATTCATGAATTGGACATAAGAACAAAAATAAGTATAAACAATACATCGTCGGAGGCAGAGCTTTCACAAGTTTACCCCATACAGCTTCAGGGACAAAGAGGATGCAAAACTCCAGCATTTCGTGTTCAAAAGCAAATGAAACGGTCAAAGTTAACAGGAGCATACACGTTGGCAGCTAAATAACTTTATCTCTGATCCGGAATTTTACTATCAAAACGAAAACCGTCCCTTGTGTACTCTGAAGGAAAATCCAATAGTATTCAATCGAAGCAGGACATAATTTCCATTTCGAAGTATGAAAACCACAAAATAGTCTCTGAGAACAGCTCTAATGGACAATACAGTTTAGGAATTTATTAAAGCTCGAATTTGAATATATGTACATACACAACACACACAAACACACACACACACACACACACACACACACACACACACACACAGAGAGAGAGAGAGAGAGAGAGAGAGAGAGAGAGAGAGAGAGAGAGAGAGAGAGAGAGAGAGAGAGAGAGAGAGAGAGAGAGAGTCTCTCTCACACACATACTCTCTCTCACTCTTTCTCTCACTCACGCGCAGACACACACACACACACACACACACACACACACACACACACATTGCTGTGATTGCTGTGTGGTCTATAATCCACATTTCTGGGATGCAAATGGACCAATCAGCGTCCTACATTTAAAAGCACCCCATGTTTGAAAATGTGTATTAGTTGTTTGAAATTAGTAATAAATTTTATTTTTGACATGAATTGCATCCGCTTTTGTTGTCCACAAGTCTGTTACACGAGACATTACTTTCCCTGACTTATTTTTGTAAACGGTGCGCGTACTGACTTCCTAGCAGCCGTCAAACGACTGACTGACTGACTGGTGGCTACTCCAAAATAGGAACGACAAAACCGTATCCCAATATCAAAATCGTATCTCCGCACAAGGCAGAGTCCAAGGGACGTTAAGCAAAATCGTGATCAGGTGCTCGTCCGTAGGAAAAGTTAAATGTTTGTTTTGTTTAACGACACCACTAGAGCACAGTAGTACCGGCTCTCCCCCCCAAAAATAGGAAAAGTTAAATGTTTGTTTTGTTTAACGACACCACTAGAGCACAGTAGTACAGGCTCTCCCCCCAAAAATAGGAACAGTTAAATTTTGTTTTGTTTAACGATACCACTAGAGCACAGTAGTACCGGCTCTCCCCCCCAAAATAGGAACAGTTAAAAGTTTGTTTTGTTTAACGACACCACTAGAGCACAGTAGTACTGGCTCTCCCTCCCAAAATAGGAAAAGTTAAAAGTTTGTTTTGTTTAACGACACCACTAGAGCACAGGAGTACCGGGTCTTCCCCCAAAATTAGGAAAAGTTAAAAGTTTGTTTTGTTTAACGACACCACTAGAGCACAGGAGTACCGGCTCTTCCCCCCAAATTAGGAAATGTTTAAAGTTTATTTTGTTTAACGACACCACTAGAGCACAGGGGGACCGACTCTCTCCAAAACATTTAAGATTAGTTCCAAAGTTCGGCTAACACAGTTTATTACAGGTGCCTTTGAACATACAACTGGCGTTGGGAATCGGTTGGAATTTCAAAATCGATCATCGGTTATAATCGATTTGTTTTATCCGATCAACTTTAGAAGGAAGGAAATGTTTTATTTAACGACGGACTCAACACATTTTATTTACGGTTATATGGCGTCAGACATATGGTTAAGGACCACACAAATATTGAGAATGAATGAATGAATGAATGAATGAATGAATGAATGAATGAATGAATGAGTGAATGAATGAGTGAATGAATGAATGAATGAATGTAATCACTGCTATGACTAGCTTAAACTAATGTATACTGATGGAAAGGATCCCACAGACAGCAACAAGAAATAATGACTGCATTAAAAATCAATTCATATTGTCAGAAGTTGACTGGAAACATATAGGCAGCACATTCAACACTACAGCCATTCAATTCCACATTACAACTTGGTATGAAATACAGACATTACTACGCTAGTAGTGAATTCAATACGGTCTAGAATTTGATGTGTTCCCTTATTTCTTTCCATCAGTATATAAATTACCAGTTTATGCAGCAGTGTTGTAAATGTCCACACATAGAGGGGTCGCTCAGTGGACCGCACGCTATCATGGCCATGAGACTGATACAAAACCCGCCTTTCTCCCGACACTCCTCTCTCTCCTGCATGGTGCTACCTGAAATACAGAATAAACTCAGCTAGTAAACATTCAGCACACACATTTTTTTCATTTTATGTGTCAGTAATATTACATATTTAAATATCAGTTGAAATGACAGAGAAAATAATCTTCAAATATATCACTTTAAACATACGAGTGTAAGAGTACTATATATGTATATATATATATATATATATATATATATATATATATATATATATATATATATATATATATATATATATAGTATTCTTATAACGAACCGAAATGAACCATGATAGTTAGTTCGTTATGGCAGTAGTTCCTTATACACATTTGCATACGTTGATTATTAATGTATAGGGAGATAAAACGGGACTTTGAGATCAGTTCGTTCTATGCAATTGTTCGTTGTAAACAATGAATGAATGAATGAATGTTTAACGACACTCCAGCACAAAAAAATACATCGGCTATTGGGTGTCAAACTATGGTAATGCAAACAAATACAGTGATGATCAACATCAATATAAAAATTCAAGATTTAAATAAAAGCAGTGTAAAGAACTGTGCAAAAATACTCAAAATTTAAACTTGTGCTGTATTGGCCATTCTCAAAGAAAATGTTACACCCCTGCACCACGGTGAGGTTACAGCAAAGCAGGGGTCGTTGTAAACAAGTCTGTTATAAGTGTACTTTGCTGTATATGACATGATGGGGCGTAACCTGACATGGCGTGGCATGGTGTGGCGTAGTGTGGCGTGGCGTTGCATTGTCTGGGGTATTTTAGCGTAACGTGGCCTGACTAGTATAGTGTGGCCTGACTAGTATAGTGTGGCGTGGTACAACGACGTAACGTGGCGTGATATAAGACACATGCCATGGCACGGTATGGGCTTTGTAAGGTATGGTACGGCACGGTATATAACCCGGTGCCTGTACAAAAAAAGTGCTCAAATTTTGTGTGGAACTAGTGTAGTCATGGAAGCTACCCGTCATCTCTGAAATGAGCAGCTTGACCCCCCCAATTTTTGTTCTGATTCACTTTAAGGGTGAGGGTTGGTAGTGTTGATATCCGTGGTGTTTATGTCGACTGATACTCTGATACAGGTAGGAGTTTTAGCCACATATATTACTGTTTTCGTCTGTGGGATTTAATTTGGTGGTATACACCCTATAACTGACATGTTGTTGTTTGTGAGGACAATTGCGTCGTCGAAAGAACGTGACAACTTAACGGAAACTAATTGTATGAGTGTCAAATTTGAAAGGTGAAATTCTATTACCCTAGTGCGATGTTCTTCACAGACATTGATGATGATCAAAACACATAGCTGCTCAGATGCTTTAAACACTGGGTGTCACTGTTCATTATACAGTTATAGTAGCTGGCTGTACGGTGTACTAAAGTTTGGTGTATTTTTAGCATGTTTTTATTAAAAACATTAAATAAAGAATAAATAAATAAATAGACTAGATTGGACTATATTCCTTCCCACAGGGAACGGCTTTTAAAAAAATATTATAGGATTTACTACAAGTTATTTATTTCTGAGACGATCGTTTTTTAAATTGCACACAAAAATAGTTGGGGGGTTTTTAAAATGTAATTTTCAAAACATTTTAACTTTTCTTCTTACGTCAAACCAAACTGAAATTATTTAAAAACAAAAAACAAAAACAAAACAAAACAAAAAAAACAAAAAACCCACGTTTTTGTAAGAGGATGGGACGGACTATAGACTAGACTGGACTGGACTATGTCTATTTCAGAATGACCAAATGTTTGACATCCAATAGTCGATGATTAATTAATCAATGTGCTCCAGTGATATCGTTAAACAAAACAAACTTTTTAAATGGTGACTATCATCGGCCAATACTAATAGTCACGTATATGAATAATTAAGGTCAAGGTGTACTTCGTATATCGTAATACGTAATGACAATGTGGTTATTGGACACTTTAGCAGACTTGATATAATGGCTTCTTTGTGTTCGAATGAAAGGCAAAAACACATCAGCTCTATCGGAAATATTACTTCCACTTGTTGTTGTTTAAAAAAATATATATATTAAACCATTAGAAAACGTGAGCCGTGGCATGCGCAAAACTCCTAATTTATCACGTAGCACGATGTTTAGTCAGATACTGGATACGGTAATCGGGGAGCAGCTGTCACCAGCAGAAATACAAAAAAAATATATATTAAAAAAAACATAGCCGCGCAGTTGATTTACTAAATGACACAACAAAGTTGCACATTTAAAATAAAAGTTGAAAAAAAAATCCAGCTATAACGAATCATTTCGCACTTGTAATCGATATTATGTCAAATTATAACTTGATTATGGCTAACGCTAGATTTTTTTTTTTTGGTTTCAATTATTATTTTTTAAAAGAACGTTTATTGATCCCCAAAATACAAATATGGTAGTGCCAGGGTTGGAAGGAAGGAAGGAAATGTTTTATTTAACGAGGCACTCAACATATTTTATTTACTGTTATATGGCGTCAGACATATGGTTAAGCACCACACAGATATTGAGAGAGAAAACCCGCTGTCGCCACTTCATGGGCTACTCTTTCCGATTAGCAGCAAGGGATCTTTCATATGCATCATCCCACATACAGGATAGCACATACTACGGCCTTTGATGTACCAGTCGTGGTGCATTGGCTGGAACGAGATATAGCCCAATGTGCCAGGATTGGAGACCCCAGTATCGCTAACTTCCAGCCATGTTGTAGGATAAATATTGTACAAGAATAATGTGCATACACACATGACAGGTCAGCGGGTTAGTGGTTAGTTGGTATTGGTTAATGAGAGAGAACTCTGTGGTTAGTTGGTATTGGTTAATGAGAGAGAACTCTGTGGTTAGTTGGTATTGGTTAATGAGAGAGAACTCTGTGGTTAGTTGGTATTGGTTAATGAAAGAGAACTCTGAAGACAGCGGGTTAGTGGTTAGTTGGCATTGGTTAATGACAGAGAGAACTCTGAAATCAGGGGGTTAGTGGTTAGTTGGTATTGGTTAATGAGAGAGAACTGTGAAAACAGCGGGTTAGTGGTTAGTTGGTATTGGTTAATGAGAGAAAACTGTGAAGACAGGGGTTAGTGGTTAGTTGGTATTGGTTAATGAGAGAAAACTATGAAGACAGCGGGTTAGTGGTTAGTTGGTGTTGGTTAATGAGAGAGAACTCTGAAGACAGAGGGTTAGTGGTTAGTTGGTGTTGGTTAATGAGAGAGAACTGTGAAGACAGCGGGTTAGTGGTTAGTTAGTATTGGTTAATGAGAGAGAACTGTGAAGACAGCGGGTTAGTGGTTAGTTGGTGATGGTTAATGAGAGAGAAATCTGAAGACAGCGGGTTAGTGGTTAGTGGGTATTGGTTAATGAGAGAGAACTGTGAAGACAGCGGGTTAGTGGTTAGTTGGTGTTGGTTAATGAGAGAAAACTGTGAAGACAGCGGGTTAGTGGTTAGTTGGTATTGGTTAATGAGAGAAAACTGTGAAGACAGCGGGTTAGTGGTTAGTTGGTATTGGTTAATGAGAGAAAACTGTGAAGACTGCGGGTTAGTGGTTAGTTGGTATTGGTTAATGAGAGAGAACTCTGAAGACAGCGGGTTAGTGATTAGTTGGTATTGGTTAATGAGAGAAAACAATGAAGATAGCGGGTTAGTGGTTAGTTGGTGTTGGTTAATGAGAGAGAACTGTGAAGACAGCAGGTTAGTGGTTAGTTAGTGTTGGTTAATGAGAGAGAACTGTGAAGACAGCGGGTTAGTGGTTAGTTGGTGTTGGTTAATGAGAGAGAACTGTGAAGACAGCGGGTTAGTGGTTAGTTGGTGTTGGTTAATGAGAGAGAACTGTGAAGACAGCGGGTTAGTGGTTAGTTGGTGTTTAATGAGAGAGAACTGTGAAGACAGCGGGTTAGTGGTTAGTTGAGGTTAATGAGAAGAACTGTGAAGACAGCGGGTTAGTGGTTAGTTGGTGTTGGTTAATGAGAGAGAACTGTGAAGACAGCGGGTTAGTGGTTAGTTGGTGTTGGTTAATGAGAGAGAACTGTGAAGACAGCGGGTTAGTGGTTAGTTTGGTTAATGGTTAATGAGAGAGAACTGTGAAGACAGCGGGTTAGTGGTTAGTTGGTGTTGGTTAATGAGAGAGAACTGTGAAGACAGCGGGTTAGTGGTTAGTTGGTGTTGGTTAATGAGAGAGAACTGTGAAGACAGCGGGTTAGTGGTTAGTTGGTGTTGGTTAATGAGAGAGAACTGTGAAGACAGCGGGTTAGTGGTTAGTTGGTATTGGTTAATGAGAGAGAACTGTGAAGACAGCGGGTTAGTGGTTAGTTGGTATTGGTTAATGAGAGAGAACTGTGAAGACAGCGGGTTAGTGGTTAGTTGGTATTGGTTAATGAGAGAGAACTGTGAAGACAGCGGGTTAGTGGTTAGTTGGTACTGGTTAATGAGAGAGAACTGTGAAGACAGCTGGTTAGTGGTTAGTTGGTATTGGTTAATGAGAGAGAACTCTGAAGACAGCGGGTTAGTGGTTAGTTGGTATTGGTTAATGAGAGAGAACTCTGAAGACAGCGGGTTAGTGGTTAGTTGGTATTGGTTAATGAGAGAGAACTGTGAAGACAGCGGGTTAGTGGCTAGTTTGGTATTTGTTAATGAGAGAGAACTGTGAAGACAGCGGGTTAGTGGTTAGTTGGTGTTGGTTAATGAGAGAGAACTGTGAAGACAGCGGGTTAGTGGCTAGTTTGGTATTTGTTAATGAGAGAGAACTGTGAAGACAGCGGGTTAGTGGTTAGTTGGTGTTGGTTAATGAGAGAGAACTGTGAAGACAGCTGGTTAGTGGTTAGTTGGTGTTGGTTAATGAGAGAAAACTGTGAAGACAGCGGGTTAGTGGTTAGTTGGTATTGGTTAATGAGAGAGAACTGTGAAGACAGCGGGTTAGTGGTTAGTTGGTGTTGGTTAATGAGAGAGAACTGTGAAGACAGCGGGTTAGTGGTTAGTTGGTGTTGGTTAATGAGAGAGAACTGTGAAGACAGCGGGTTAGTGGTTAGTTGGTATTGGTTAATGAGAAAGAACTGTGAAGACAGCGGGTTAGTGGTTAGTTGGTATTGGTTAATGAGAGAGAACTGTGAAGACAGCGGGTTAGTGGTTAGTTGGTATTGGTTAATGAGAGAGAACTGTGAAGACAGCGGGTTAGTGGTTAGTTGGTATTGGTTAATGAGAGAGAACTGTGAAGACAGCGGGTTAGTGGTTAGTTGGTATTGGTTAATGAGAGAGAACTCTGAAGACAGCTGGTTAGTGGTTAGTTGGTATTGGTTAATGAGAGAGAACTCTGAAGACAGCGGGTTAGTGGTTAGTTGGTATTGGTTAATGAGAGAAAACTGTGAAGACAGCGGGTTAGTGGTTAGTTGGTGTTGGTTAATGAGAGAGAACTGTGAAGACAGCGGGTTAGTGGTTAGTTGGTATTGGTTAATGAGAGAAAACTGTGAAGACAGCGGGTTAGTGGTTAGTTGGTGTTGGTTAATGAGAGAGAACTCTGAAGACAGCGGGTTAGTGGTTAGTTTGGTATTTGTTAATGAGAGAGAACTCTGAAGACAGCGGGTTAGTGGTTAGTTTGGTATTTGTTAATGAGAGAGAACTCTGAAGACAGAGGGTTAGTGGTTAGTTGGTGTTGGTTAATGAGAGAGAACTCTGAAGACAGCGGGTTAGTGGTTAATTGGTGTTGGTTAATGAGAGAGAACTGTGAAGACAGCGGGTTAGTGGTTAGTTGGTGTTGGTTAATGAGAGAGAACTGTGAAGACAGGGGGTTAGTGGTTAATTGGTATTGGTTAATGAGAGAGAACTCTGAAGACAGCGGGTTAGTGGTTAGTTTGGTATTTGTTAATAAGAGAGAACTCTGAAGACAGCGGGTTAGTGGTTAGTTGGTGTTGGTTAATGAGAGAGAACTCTGAAGACAGCGGGTTAGTGATTAGTTGGTGTTGGTTAATGAGAGAGAACTCTGAAGACAGCGGGTTAGTGGTTAGTTGGTGTTGGTTAATGAGAGAGAACTCTGAAGACATCGGGTTAGTGGTTAGTTTGGTATTTGTTAATGAGAGAGAACTCTGAAGACAGCGGGTTAGTGGTTAGTTGGTATTGGTTAATGGGAGAGAACTCTGAAGACAGCGGGTTAGTGGTTAGTTGGTGTTGGTTAATGAGAGAGAACTGTGAAGACAGCGGGTTAGTGGTTAGTTGGTATTGGTTAATGAGAGAAAACTGTGAAGACAGCGGGTTAGTGGTTAGTTGGTATTGGTTAATGAGAGAGAACTCTGAAGACAGCGGGTTAGTGGTTAGTTGGTATTGGTTAATGAGAGAGAACTCTGAAGACAGCGGGTTAGTGGTTAGTTGGTGTTGGTTAATGAGAGAGAACTCTGAAGACAGCGGGTTAGTGGTTAGTTGGTGTTGGTTAATGAGAGAGAACCCTGAAGACAGCGGGTTAGTGGTTAGTTGGAGTTGGTTAATGAGAGAGAACCCTGAAGACAGCGGGTTAGTGGTTAGTGGTTATTGGTTAATGGGAGGAAAGTCTGGAATCGGTTCAGTGGCCTTGCACCTATTTATTGAGTTTTTAAACTCGCTCTGGGTGGGAGCCGGTACCAGGATGCGAACACTGTACCCTACCATTTGTAAGTTCGACGAATTTAAAGCCACTACACTAAAGAGGCCAATGGCGAAATTCTTTTTAAAATACTCAGTAAATTTTGGTTTGTTTAACGACACCACTAGAGCACATTTATTCATTAATCGGCTATTGGATGCCAAATATTTGGAAATTTTGACATATACTAGTAGTCATCAGACGAAACCCGCAAGATTTTTTCTAATGCAGCAAGGGATCGCTTGTATGCACTTTCCCACAGGCAGAATAGCACATACCACCGCCTTTGATATACCAGACGTAGTGCACTGGCTGGAATGAGAAATAGCGCAATGGGCCCACCGACGGGAATCGATCCCAAACCGACCGCGCATCAAGAGAGCACTTTACCATTTGTCTACGTCCCGGCCCTAGGCTTAGTAATGCAGAGACGTTGTTTTGCAGGATTGACGTTACACAGATCTCAGAAAATAACCGTTAGACCGGATCTGTGTACGCCGATTCGATATATTTAGAAGTCTGTCAAATGTGTGAACTCGCAATTAACAGAGGCTTGTGCGATCCGACAAATGTTACAATACACCAGACGTATCTCCGTTATAATTTTAAGTCATATTTCTATCATCAAAACATCAACCATCAAATATGATTAGTAAAACTAGGACTGCAAATACAACCACATCTCTAACAGTAAGCTAAAAAAAAAAAAAAACCACGTAGTAAGTCTTAAAGAATTGATAAACTACCTTTGCGGCCACATAAAAACCTGGTAATCTACCCTTATAGCTACATAAATAATTTGTAAGCTGCCGTTTCAAGAGGCATTTGCAACCACCTACTGTGTACCCCTACTACCGGCGGTCGTTAGTTAGTGCCGTGGGTCAGACCAGCTTTATTACCGGCAGATGACGAGGATGCCAGGTGGGTGCAGGGAAATGCACAGAGACTGCACACGTGGAGGAAGATGAGACAGGTAGGCGATGGTGTGAACAGCTCAGAACACAGAGTCGGAGGAAACTGACAGAAAGAGTCGAAACATATTGAAATCGGATTTTTTTATTTTATATTAAGATAATGAGAATGATAAGCAGCGGGTGGTAGATGAGAAAAATTAATGAATGCGTAAGCCAACTTTGACGGGATTTGAACCACTGTCGTCAGCTTGATTGTCCAGCAGCTTATCCACTAGACCACGGAGCTCACTACCGCTCAAAACTCTTCTTGTTTGTATATTTACAGAATATTACAACCCTACTGAAACCATGAATTTGACCAGATTGGTAGAAAGGAAGAAAATGTTTTATTTAACGACGCATTCAACACATTTTATTTACGGTTATATGGCGTCAGACATATGGTTAAGACCAGACAGATGTTAAGAGAGGAAACCAGCTGTCGCCACTTCATGGGCTACTCTTTTCGATTAGCAGCAAGGGATCTTTTATATGCACCATCCCACAGACAGGGTAGTACATACCACGGCCTTTGATATACCAGTCGTGGAGCACTGGTTGGAATGAGAAATAGCCCAATGGGCCCACCGACGGGGATCGATCACACACCGACCGCGCATCGAGCGTGCGCTGTACCACTGGGCTACGTCCCGCTTCCGTGACCATCATTTCATCACGTTTGTCAACAAGAAATGTGAACGCGCTACTGAAATCCATAAGTGTACGGTTGGTGATTATAATTGTGGATCTTCCAATTATTCAGCAATTGCAGAATGGTCTCCTGAATTCCAGCTAGGACTAGAAAGCTTTGAAGATTATCAAAGGACTGGAAGATAATTTGATGTCAAGGCAAGGTTTGACAAACAACTGTTTTCAGAGATACGATAGGAACTCTAATGGTTGACAACATGCCACCAAAACGTACGATCACTGTCGTCTATTATGCGAATTTGATGACTAAATTGAGACAAGCAATCAAAAGGAAACAATTCCCCAGAAAACAAGAAACAACAGCTCCACAAAAAAACACAAAAAACCCCCCAAACAAACAAAAAACAACCGACGAGAGATGGTATACTGCTACTCCAAAATCTTTGTTTTATTTAACGACACCACTAGAGCACACTGATTAATTAATCATATGTTAGAAATGTCATTTTATATATATTAACCATGCGGACAAATGACATATTGATAGCAAAGTTTAGTTTGTTTAACGACACAATTAGAGCACATTGATTAATTAATCATCGGCTGTTGGATGTCAAACATTTGGCAATTTTGACACGTAGCCATCAGATGAAACCCGCTATATTTTTTCCTAATGCAGCAAGTGATCTTTCATATGCACTTTCCCAAAGAAGTTTGTTTTGTTTAAAGACCCCACTAGAGCACATTGATTAATTAATCATCGGCTATTGGTTGTCAAACATTTGATAATTCTGACATGTCGTCATCAGAAGAATACCGCTGCATATTTCCTAAAGCAGCAAGGGATCTTTTAAATGCACTTTCCCACAGACAGGAACGCAAATACCATGGCCTTTAACCATTGGTTGGAACGAAAAGAAAAAACCTAATCAGATGAATGGATCCACCGAGGTGGTTCGATCCTGCGACGCATGCATCTCAAGCGAGCACTCAACCGACTGAGCTAAACCCCACTACTACTCCAATGCACAAGTCTATGATTCCTCAAGCTGTTATTCGTAAGTGTGGCTTCAACATAGCTCTCGCTCGATGCGCGGTCGGTCTGGGATCGATCCCCGTCGGTGGGCCCATTAGGCTATTTCTCGTTCCAGCCAGTGTACCACGACTGGTATATCAAAGGCCGTGGTATGTACTACTCTGTATATGGGATGGTGCATATAAAAGATCCCATGCTGCTAATCGAAAAGAGTAGCCCATGAAGTGGCGACAGCTGGTTTCCTATCTCAACATTATCTATGTGGTCCTTAACCATATGTCTGACGCCATATAACCGAAAGAAAGAAAGAATTGTTTGTTTAACGACGCACTCAACACATTTTATTTACGGTTATATGGCGTCAAATATATGATTAAGGACCACATAGATAATGAGAGGAAACCCGCAGTCGCCACTTCATGGGCTACTCTTTTGGATTAGCAGCAAGGAATCTTTTATATGCACCATCCCACAGGCAGGGTAGTACATACCACGGACTTTGATATACCAGTTATGGTGCACTGCCTGGAACGAGAAATAGCCCAATGGGCCCACCGACGAGGATCGATCCTAGACCGACCGCTCATCGTGCGAACGCTATTCCACTGGACCCATATAACCGAGTGCGTTGTTTTGAGAGCGTCGTTAAATAAAACATTTCCTTCCTTCAACATAGATAACCAGCTAAACTGTACTAAGAGGCATAAATAACTGATTATTTTCTTATACAAATGCCATATCATATATGTTAAGCATGTAGACAAATGACATATTGGTAACAACTGTAACTGATAAAGGATCTTTTTTTGTTACAATCTGGATTTTTTTAAAAATAATATGCGTTTGGAGCAAAACCGTAACTTGATGTTTATTGCAGCAATACAGAATTGAATATGAAAATAGTTTTGCATGTGCGTTGCCTACACTCGTCCCCCTATAAAAACAACCGGGATTTTTGTCTGTGTTTTTTTAATATATCACGATAAATAATGCTGAAGAAATGCTGTTTTATTGCAAACCCCCCCCCCCCCCCCCCCCCCCCCCCAAAAAAAAAAAAAACACCCAAAAACAAACAAACAACAAAACAAATTAATGTAATAAATGTAACTTATATCACTTTATTTGTCCATGATTATATATAAACCACACCCACCATTGTTTTGCACGTGTGTATTTTGTATAGCTATGTTGTATTGTTTATGTTATGTATCCAGCTAATGAGTTGTAAAACTCAAAGCAAATAAAGAACTTGAACTTGCTAATGTTCTGGACACAGTTAAATACACACTATCTCGGCAATATGTCTTACTTAAAACCCAGCAGTACTAGAACCCCTTAACGAGCTACTCTCCGTGCACTAATCTTCCAAACCTATACGTAGCACCCTTTTTTATCTTTTGACGAACCGTTCCAAATTGCGCCTAACGTCCTTCACAAAAATGCGCACCATTTATCTTTGGCTTAATCCCACGGAACATTCCAAATTCCATAGCACCATACCACCCTCCGCCTGTTACCGTCTCCGGTCGGACTGCTGGTGCTCCCTTGCACCAGCCAGTACAGGCGGTCCCTCCTCCAACCCACCCGTTTCCTGTCCTGGACGGAGGAGCCGGCCGAGGCCCGCACCTGTGCCCAGGAAAGGCGTACGCTATAACAGCTCGCACTAAATGTGCACGTTAAATACTCTGACCTGACCTGACCTGACCTGACCAGCAGTACATTTTTACGTCGCTCTATCTAGCCTCGTGGCTGATCAGTCAGTCGTATTGAACAAACACTTGGCAATAGGAAATTTACCAGACGCTGTCAAACTCTTATTGGAAAATCAACTCCGGCTAGCCTTACAAAATGTTTGGTTTCTTATACCATTTTAGAATATTAAAGTTAAAGTTTGTTTTGTTTAACGACACCACTAGAGCACCTTGATTTATTAATCATCGCCCATTGGATGCCAACATTTAGCAATTTGGTAACTCTTTCCTAGGCATAAGACGAATGTTCATTCTGTGGTTCGGGTTTTCCCGTCAGTAACCGAATATACCGAAATTAGAAAGAAAGAAAGAAATGTTTTATTTAACGACGCACTCAACACATTTTAATTACGGTTATATGGCGTCAGACATATGGTTAAGGACCACACAGATATTGAGAGAGGAAATCCACTGTCGCCACTTCATGGGCTACTCTTTCCAATTAGCAGCAAGGGATCTTTTATGTGCACTATCCCACGGACAGGATAGCACATACCACGACCTTCGATATACCAGTTGTGGTGCACTGGCTGTGACGAGAAATAGCCCAATGGATCCACCGACGGGGATCGATCCCACACCGACCGCACATCGACCCTGATAGTCATAGAGTTATGAACATCGGTGGATTTTATTATTATTATTTTTTTTTTAAATTTTATTTATTAAAAAAATAAAATGAAACCACGTCAGACGCATGGGGTAGGTGCATTCAGGGTAGATAACATCTTTTTTTCAATACGCATTTTAGTTTTTCTCTCTTTTTTTAAAATAAATTTTCTACGGGAGCACGAATCGACCACATTAAAAACTTCGCCCCCACCACCCCACACACTCCCCTCCCCAACACATATTCATGCTCACGCACCTGCACGTGGTATCATAATTTTTTTTTAATTAAAATTATTAATGGAATTATAAAATTATGAACACTTATTACATTAAAGAGGTCAGCGTACATATAAACTGATGCATATTCATCAGTTGTAAATATCATATAAATATCATCCACCAGTTAGCGCAATTTGCACGCTTTAAGGTTTCCACAGTAAAAATAAGTGAGGTGAAGTGATTGTTATGAGTTACCGCGAACTTTTAAAAGGTTGGCCTTAATTGTTTTAGAGTAATGTTTATTTGTTAATGCCTAGATCGAGAGTAAAAGCACCTGCAATTACGGCTTGAAGAGATAATATTGTTTAATCCATTAGTTGGAGTTAATGACGTTAAGCACCACGGCGTGTGTAAACAGTCAACCCAGCTGAGTATCGATCTCGATATAATAGAATCCGACAGGAGAGAGACGTTAATTTTTAATAATAATCGGTGATTAATAATATTGGTGAGATAACGTAAGATACACGCACACGCGCGCGCGCACACACGCATTCATGCGCATACAAGAATATAAAAACACGTACAGTTTCACAATTTCTCTCTTTCTCTGTCTGTCTCTGTCTCTCTTTCTCTCTGTGTCTCTCTCTTTCTCTCTCTCTCTCTCTCTCTCTCTCTCTCTCTCTCTCTCTCTCTCTCTCTCTCTCTCTCTCTCTCTCTCTCTCTCTCTCTCTCTCTATATATATATATATATATTATTTTTACCTAAAACATTATGTCCATATCATCCGAGTGATATGCGTTATATTTGTTCATCAGTATATTACATATTTATGTAGCGAGTATGTCTCTTGGTTTGGATTTACTTGCTATTTTTGTTGTCTTGTTCCATTGTGTGCTATCTTTGTCCATCAATATTTCATTTCTTTACGTGGTTCTGACGTTAACGGTCTAGACCTACGTGACATTATGCACAGGTTTTGTTTTATTTTTGATAATACAACACACAACAAGCTTAACAATACTGTAAATATGTTTGTGTTTGCTATATAAATCTTTCAGCTGTTATTTTGATAAATCGAAATGACTGAACAATAATCGCGGATCATTATAAGATGAAAGGACGACAATGTGAATGACTCTGTGATGAAGGGTGTTTTATTCATGTAAATAAAGGATCGGAATATATCGAGCGATACAAGTCTCTAATATCTCACATGATTTTAGTTGGATCAGATGCTATTTAAACTATCATTTTAAAGGCGCATACCCTCGTTTCAGCCCGTGATAATGGAAAGAAAGAAAGAAATGTTTTATTTAACGACGCACTCCATAACCATTAATTATCAGATGAACGTGCGTTTTTAAAATTATGCAAAATACATTTCGGGATATAACAAAACCTTGGAAGACAGAACCATTATTCTAAATAATAAAATCTAAGTATTTCTAATTTAAATTATCAAAAAGGATTTTATTAGTGAATAATACGCCGTAGTGTTTAAAAACAAGAGTCTGTTGCTTTAAGAGTTTTGTTCAAATGACTTCCATGACGAATTATCCTACCTAGCTATTACAGCATTATTCGTTAAGGTACAATCCACTAGATAAAGATTATATTATCAATTTCAGTGCTAAATGCCAAACAATACATACATTGTATACAATTCAAAATGCTAAAGTCAACAACCAGAACAGGGGCGTAGCGTGATCTGGACCGTGTGTGTGTGTGTGTGTGTGTGTGTGTGTGTGTGTGTGTGTGTGTGTGTGTGTGTCGAATATGAACCAAGTGGATCCTTTTTCTATTTTGTTTTTGCACCACCAGAAACTCCATATCTGTAACAACCTGTATGTTTTAGTTCTGAAAGCGGACCATTTGCTTCAGCGGTGTGTGTGTGTGTGTGTGTGTGCGCGCGCGCGTGCATGTGCGTGTGTGTGTCCAATAAATGTTGAATAAAAGTTGAATTGTTGGACAAAACCAGTTGTATAGGGTTTAATGTATATTTATGTTTCTGAATTATTTATTCATATTTATAGAATATGTAGAATTGATTTACAAATGTATTATGTTAATATTTATATTAAAACGAATGGTACCTTTCTATAATACATCATCTGTTTTATTCTTATATGTTTATTTTATTAATACGTATCAGTTCCAATTTGTATACCTCATACTGCGTGGTGAATATTAAAAAGAAGAAGAAAAAAAAGAGAAGAAGATTCTATCCAGTTACATAATTATATAAAATATACTGATAAAAATAAATAAGCCACCGCACCAACACTAACAGAAAAGAGTGACTGCAACCTTAAGGTTTCACACCCCCATTAATTTCTCAGTGTAGTCCACTACAATTTTTATCACAATATATTCTGTGAAAAAATACAACGCTATCGAGAGGATCGTGTGACTACAAGTTTCAAGGAGAGCTAACCAATAACAACTATCGTGCGAAAAATCAAAACTGGTTGACGACAACAATTTTCAGTTAGCGACCCCCATGCCACAGCACCGCCTCATGTTGCTGTTATACAAGCGGCATTAATAGGAAAGAACGGAAATGTTTTATTTAACGACGCACTCAACACATTTTATTTACGGTTATATGGCGTCGGACATATGGTTAAGGACCACACAGATATTGAGAGAGGAAACCCGCTGTTGCCACTTCATAGGCTACTCTTTTTCGATTAGCAGCAAGGGATCTTTTATATGCACCATCTCACAGATAGGATAACACATACCACGGCCTTTGATATACCAGTCGTGGTGCACTGGTTGGAGCGAGAAATAACCCAATGGGCCCACCGACGGGGATCGATCCCATGCTGACCGCGCATCAAGCGAACGCTTTACCACTGGGCTACGTCCCTCCCCCACAAGCGGCTCTATACCACTTATACAGCTGTTATCAGTTAGTGCTAAATATTACAAGTAACGTCAATCCAAAATGGGTTATTTAAATGCTACTGGGGTCAACATACTTGTAATAATACTACAACTATTTCAATTCCTTCATTTCTTTCTCTCAGTACAATACAATTCCATACACGACATTATAGACACTATGGTTCATTTGAGTTTGTTTTGATTAACGACTGTGGCAAGCGAAATTTCATGGGAGGAGGGGCCTATGATCCCCAGGGAAAAAAATATTTTTTGAAAATAAAATTTGCTTTAAGCAGGAAGTGTTTCCTCCACCCCCTCCCTCACACGCCGTGACCTAATGAAGGCAGAGTATACTGTCTGTACGTTCCTTTTTAGCTAACGCTCTCTACCATAAATCTTTTTTTGCAAACATTTTAAAGCAGGGTCAGCTGAAACGTAACGAATATATAATTGTTTTCTTCTGATTTATGATCACGTATTCATAATTCATTTGCATCAAACAATATCATTAGCAAGTAGGATATTATGACTTTGCAGTTGGTTGTATAAAGTACGTTTCGGGACAAATTAAATCTATTTTGTCGTGCGAGTCAGCCGTTAATGTCAGTGCTTGATGTCACGTAATTAATTTTTGGGGGGTAATCTTAATGAAATAAAACTGATTGTACTGTTGTGTTTTTAAAATGAGATACAGTTTCGTCCTCATTAAGGTCAATATAACACATACAAGTATAACTGTACTTTAACACTGTAACAGTTAAAGTACCGTGTGTGTGTGTGCGTGTGTGTGTGTGTGTGTCTCTCTCTCTCTCTCTCTCTCTCTCTCTCTCTCTCTCTCTCTCTCTCTCTCTCTCTCTCTCTCTCTCTCTCTCAGAAAGTTAATGTGTCATATCTGCATTTTATACTGGAAAACAAAATGGAGGTAAGAATCGTCGGTGTGTGTGTGTGTGTGTGTGTGTGTGTGTGTATGTGTGTGTCTCTCTCTCTCTCTCTCTCCGGCTCCCACCCACAGAGAGCTTTAACGACTCAATGGGTAAGGTGTACAACCACTACACCCTCTTCTATCTCACTAGTAACTAACGACAACTAACACTCTTTGGTGGACAAACAGCCCAGATAGCTGAGGTGTGTGCCCAGGGCCACGTCCCACGAAGTGATCGTAATACTAAGATCATCTTAAGTGCAATCGGTAGTTATGTAGTTATGATGATCTTAGGGCTAAGATCGCTTCGTGGAACGGGGCCCAGGATAGCGTGCTTGAATCTTAATTGGATATAAGCACGAAAATAAGTTGAAATGAATGAATGTTGATCAGAATATAATTTTAAAAAATGCCTTTCGTAAGAATGGCGAAACAGCCAAGCAATACGACAAGAGCGTATTTAATGACTGATATCTAACTATGTATAATATCAGTTTTATGTCTACGTGGCTATAATTCAATTAGATGTATCTGAATATATCGATAACATGATGAAAACGATGACGATCTTCCTGGGTCAATAAAGTACTTGATTAAATCTATGTATACACCTGCGTGTAATAGTATGTGGAGCCATTAGTAAGTCAACTGTCGTGATTAAGCGTCTGGTTTTAATTTCAATTTCAATGCACGAGTGAAGTGCGAAACGTAATCTCAATCTGTTATTTTTCAAAGCAACATAACTGTTTTATTATTTAGAAAGTTAATGTGGCATCTGTACTTTTATACCGGAAAACAAAATGGAGGTAAGAATAGTCGATGTGTGTGTGTGTATGTGTGTGTGTGTGTGTGTGTGTGTGTGTGTGTGTGTGTGTTTGTGTGTGAGTGTATGTGTGTGTGTGTGTGAGTGTGTGAGTGTGTGTGTCTATGTGTGTATGTATGTGTGTGTGTATGTGTGTGTGAGTGTGTGTGTGTGTGTGTGTGTGTGTGTGTGTGTGTGTGTGTGTGTGTGTGTGTGTGTGTGTGTGTGTGTGGCCCCATTCCCATGGCTAGTGTTATTCAATGTTGGGCTAGTAAATAACTTCTATTACCATGTCTATTTATCTTCCTCTTAGGTCACATATCTGATTATTTCTATTAATTAGTAAAATTGTATTATCTTTAAGTAAGGTAGGGCTAGTGAATTTTTAATCGTGGCTAGTAAAGTTTTAAAATCACTGATAGTGGATTGTCTAAACATTCTCTCTCTCTCTCTCTCTCTCTCTCTCTCTCTCTCTCTCTCTCTCTCTCTCTCTCTCTCTCTCTCTCTCTCTCTCTCTCTCTCTCTCTCTCTCTCTCTCTCTCTCTCTCTCTCTCTCTCTAGCTCTTTATAAAGATTACTGAGGAATATAAGAAACGCATATTCTAATCACTTCACCATGATACAACACACACACGTGTGATAATTGAGAAACGCTGCCAGGGGAACTTAATTAATAAAGGAATTACAACTCTATTCCTAACTGGTTAATTTTTAATTAACCCTTAACTACTCATTCAGTAACCTTGTAATACAGAATTAATACTGGTACCTATCACAATAAAGACAATAACCTACAGTTTACCTAGGTCCTCTAGGATCACTGGTTAAGCTTTAATAATTTTAGAACAGTAAAGCCTACAATTTACTTCGTCAGATTACCGGAAACACTGTCTAAATAATATTGGTATAATACAGTATTAAAATATTTAAATTCACATCAATCACATCAAGGTTATACAACAGAGCAGAAATATATATTTAACAGTCCAAACGGACACGTTCCCCGGAAGCCTTCCAATATGTTTCTCCTCGATATATCTAAAATCCTATCTATTTATTACAAAAACCGAATATCGCCTGGGGGCACATCGCAGTACTCCCCCTATCATGTGCATTTTCCACAGCGACCAAGACGACATTTTTTCTTAGATGGTCAGACTAGCTGTCGCCATTCCGCTAGGAATACAAGGTCGTAAAACAGAACTCGCGGAGGTATTACGTAACTACTGGCCACATGGCCTCCGTACCTGGTCTGGGTGTGTATTAGGGGGTACGGTCGCGCGGAGGTATTACGTAACAAAGTGCCCACCTGGTCTAAGTGCATATTGGGAACAGCTCGACCACCATCGCGCGGGGGTATTACGTAACCACGCCGCACACGGCCCTCTGAAACAATTAACTTCGCCACAGGCGAAAAAAATAAGAGCATGTTCCGTCACATAAATGTATCTGCATATAGACCATGGGCCCACTATAAGCCCCCTTAGTAAAGACGGACACTTTCATAATATTGTTGCACATGCATGTATACTCAACAAAATTAATTAAGGGCGAGTAAACGTTCTTATATTATAACATAATTCTTTGTTACTCTCATATTATTTTAGCACATTTTGGTCACATACATGATATCTACACATTGTTTCAGTAAACTGATACTGGCGATACACGCAAAAAACACTGGGTATTTCATATATTTATGAAAAATATTGAAATGACAATTAGGCTAGTATTTGTTAGACATTTGTTCAGAATGATATTTGTCATTGTGTTCCCTCTAAATTGTTATTTAAAGCATTAAGAACATGCCACAATGCTGATAACTTTCAATGGAAGATATTTAAAGAAAACTGCTAAAATATCTATTAGTCCTTAATTAACTTTGTTGAGAATAGCATAGGTAGATATACTGAACCATATTTGAATAGTGCTGCCTCACTATATTAAATACAGTGCAATTTTTAAAAATAAAAGGTTCAAACAGCCCAAAGTATGTATAAATATAGAAAATAATGCATTTCAGTCATTGCTTAACTTTTACCGATGAGTATATCATTATTCATACCACATATTGCATTGTTATTTGGTTTGTTAATATTAACTTCTAGTACAGAATG
The DNA here is from genome assembly GCF_016097555.1 of Gigantopelta aegis. Taxonomy (NCBI): domain Eukaryota; kingdom Metazoa; phylum Mollusca; class Gastropoda; order Neomphalida; family Peltospiridae; genus Gigantopelta; species Gigantopelta aegis. The sequence goes on along the minus strand of NC_054713.1, from coordinate 18,075,029 downwards.
AATATAATTCATGTTGGCCTTATATCTGTTATAAATTTATATGGATGACAACTTTATCACTATATTTAATTTTTCCATATAGCAGTTTTGGGACAAAATGTGCAACGGTACCCATATTCAAATGGCAATATTTTTTTAATCCACCAAAATTTTTGCTGCAGACAAGTAGATATTAAATCCCTAGGGAGGAGGGGAGGGTTTCGGTATTTGACCCATGGACTAATATCGATAACATGATGAAAACGATGACGATATTGCTCGGTCAATAAAGTACTTTTCGAGACCGATTAAATCTATACACTCGTTTGTGGAACCATTAGTAAGTCAACTGCCTTGATTAAGCGATGTGGATTTAAATTATTCAATGCACGAGTGAAGTGCGAAACGTAATCTTAATGTCTGTTCTTTTTCAAAGCAAGATAACTGTTTCATCATTTAGAAAGTTAATGTGGCATATCTGTACTTTTATACTGGGAACAACTGGAGGTAAGAATCGTCGGTGTGTGTGTGTGTGTGTGTGTGTGTGTGTGTGTGTGTGTGGTGTGTGTGTGTGAGTGTCTTTCTCTCTCTCTACATGTCTCTCTACGTCTCGCTCTCTCACTCTCTCTCTGTCTCTCTCTCTCTCTCTCTCTCTCTCTCTCTCTCTCTCTCTCTCTCTCTCTCTCTCTCTCTCTCTCTCTCTCTCTATCTAGCTCTTTCTAGAGCTTACTGAGCAATACAAGAAACGCATAATTATGTTTTAATGTTTTTTTCATTATAAAATTAATTCTGTAAATAGATCGGCATATCAGCTAAAACTGTCCGCGAGACATTGATAATTTTAGTAGACACAAAATTATGCTAGGTTCAGACTACCAACTGCCAGCAGAAAGTTGGCCAACTTTCGGCTGTCACGACTTCTACGACTGTCCAGTTGCTAGTCTGAGCGCTCTTACAACTCGATTCTCGTCGTATAATCCATTAATTGTTAATCTGAGCGCACCCGTCGTAAAGTCGGGAGTTGGTTGAAATTACAACGCCACCGTATAGTTGGGAAACTTTCTGCTGGCAGTTGGTAGTCTCATATTAGCATTGTGGAATTAAATTAAATAATTCTAAATTAATTAAAGAAAACTAAATTAACATTCGCGTTTCTTTTGTTGATCAGTCGGCTGGTAGGCACTGGGTTCGCAGCCCGGTACCGACTCCCACCCAGAGCGAGCTTTAACGACTCAATGGGTAAGGTGTACAACCACTACACCCTCTTCTATCTCACTAATAACTAACAACTAACGACAACTAACACTCTTTGGTGGACAAACAGCCCAGATAGCTGAGGTGTGTGCCCAGGGCCACGTCCCACGAAGTGATCGTAATACTAATATCATCTTAAGTGCAATCGGTAGTTATGTAGTTATGATGATCTTAAGGCTAAGATCGCTTCGTGGAACGGGGCCCAGGATAGCGTGCTTGAATCTTAATTGGATATAAGCACGAAAATAAGTTGAAATGAATGAATGTTGATCAGAATATAATTTAAAAAAATGCCTTACGTAAGAATGGCGAAACAGCCAAGCAATACGACAAGAGCGTATTTGATGACTGATATCTAACTAATGAACGCAGTTACCGTATATTATCAGTGTTATGTCTACGTGGCTATAATTCAATTAGATGTATCTGAATATATCAATAACATGATGAAAACGATGACGATGTTCCTAGGTCAATAAAGTACTTTTCGAGTCTGATTAAATCTATGTATACACTCGCGTGTAATAGTTTGTGGAGCCATTCGTAAGTCAACTATCGTGATTAAGCGTCTGGTTTTAATTTCAATTTCAATGCACGAGTGAAGTGTGAAACGTAATCTTAATCTCCTGTTATTTTTCAAAGCAAGATAACTGTTTCATTATTTAGAAAGTTAATGTGGCATCTGTGTGTGTGTGTGTTTGTGTGTATAGTGTGTGTGTGTTTGTGTGTGTGTGTGTGTGTGATTGTGTGTATAGTGTGTGTGTGTGTATGTGTGTCTGTTTGTGCGTGTGTTTGTGTGTGTGTGTGAGTGTGTGTGTCTGTCTGTCTGTGTGTGTTTGTGTGTGTCTGTGTGTGTGTATGTTTGTGTGTTTGTGTGTGTGTGTGTCGTGTGTGTATGTGTATGTATTTTTCTTTCTCTCTCTCCCTCTCCCCCCACCTCTCTCTCTCTCTCTCTCTCTCTCTCTCTCTCTCTCTCTCTCTCTCTCTCTCTCTCTCTCTCTCTCTCTATATCTCTATATATATATATATATATATATATATATATGTATGTGTGTGTGTGTGTGTGTGTGTGTGTGAGTGTGCGTGAGTAACTCTCTATCACCGTCTCTAGCTCTTTATAAAATATAAATACCTTGCGCGAGTATAACGAGGCAGCACAGCAGTATAACAAGAGCGAACTTCATGGCTGATATCTGACTGAATTATGGCTTGAGATAGCAAATACACCAAGTCACACACACACAACGTCTTAAAGGTACAACGCGCGGAAAAGTATCTTCCATTGTTTTCCTGTTCCAACCAGTGCCCCACGACTGGTATATCAAAGGTCGTGGTATGTTCTATCCTGTATGTGAGACAGTGCATATAAACGACCCCTTTGCTTCTGATGAAAAATGTACCGGGTTTCCTTTCTAACACTATATGTCAGAATTACCAAAAGTTTGACATGAAATAGCCGATGGTTAATAAATCAATGTACTCTAGTTGTGTCGTTAAACAAAACAAACTTTCAATTTTGATAGTTTTAGAGAAAACTCATTTCATTTTTCCATTGGCAGTAAGGGATCTTTTACATGCACCATCCCATAGACAGGACATAACATACCAGGGTGTTTAATATACCAGATACCAAATATACTAATGGGCCCCACCAACGGGCATCGATATCAGATCAACCGCGCATTAGGCCAGCTCTTTACCATTGGGTTACGCCCTACCCTCCTAAACAAAACACATTTTAACTTTTTAACTTTCATTATGCCACATAGTGTAACGGGTCCTAATATCAGTTATTAATGTTAAATTAACATCGGATCCATAAAATCCTCTTCTTCTTTTTTTCTCTTTTTTTTTTTTGGGGGGGGGGGAGAGGGCAATGACATTTGGCGGAATGCCAAAGGAACTTTGTTGGAGGTTTGGAGGGGGAGTCGTAAAAAAAAAATGAAAATTAATATATAATAAAATTATAACTGTCGTACCCTCCAAATCTATAAGTCAGAATTATCAAAAATATTTGACATCCAATAGCCGATGATTAATTAATATGCTCTACTTGTGTCGCGAAACAGAACACATTTTAACTGTTTAACTCCCATTATGCCACATAGTGTGACGGGTCCTAATATCAGTTATTAATGTTAAATTAACATCAGATCCAGAAAATCCATTTGGGAGGGGGGTGGGGGGGGGGGGGGGAGGCAATGACATTCGGCGGGATGCCAAGGGATCTTTGGGGCAGATTTTGAGGGGAATCGTAAAAAATAAAGAAAATTAATATATTATAATAAACTGTCGCAAAACCTATGGGGTGGTGGGGGGGGAGGGTGGATCGTGACCTATTCGTGTTTGAAATGCCTTGCTATGTGCTACACGACTGTTATATCAAAGAATTTAATCTGTAAAAGTAATCAGGTGGTTTTTTTCATATTCTCCAGGCCAAGTTAGACACACAATAGCCGTTTTGTTTTTTATTTTGGTTTAGCGTGTGTGTGTGCGCGCGCGTATGTGTGTGTGTGTGTGTGTGTGTGTGTGTGTTTGTGTGTGTGTGTGTGTGTTTCTATGTGTGTGTGTGTGTGTGTGTGTGTGTGTGTGTGTGTGTGTGTGTGTTTCTATGTGTGTGTTTGTGTGCGTGCGAGCGTTTTAAAAAATTACATCCAAAACCTTGCTTTTTAGTAAAATAAAGACATTTCGTCTCCAGTTTTTCAATTCTTAGCATTTTTAATATGGACTATGCACAGTAGATGTAAACAATTACAAATATGTAGTCGCTGCACATATTAAAACATATAGGGCTGAATTTAAGAAGCCTGTTTATAAAAAACAAAACAAAAACAACAAAAACAAAAACAAAACGCAGGTGTTTAAGCATTGTAAATACGTTTAGTTACAAGCGTGCAAGACATAAACATGCTTTGTATTTTCGGCCCTTATTGTTTTGGGGGTTTTTCAATTCCATTCAAAATCATTTAATTTTCTTGTATATATCTTTACACACACATGTTGGCTATACAGGATATCTATTTTATACCATTTGTACATTTTGATCATCAGTGGCGGATCCAGAAAATCCATTTAGGGGGGCCCAATGACATGAGGTGGAATGCCAATGGAACTTTAGGGAAGGTTTGGATGGGATCGTCAAAAAAAAGAAAATTAATATATAAAACTATAACTGTTACAAAATGTAGGTGGGCCCAGGCCCCTGGACACACACCCCCCCCCCTTAGATCCTTACCTCTGATCATGTATGGTCCGGCAGGTTTTCATTCGGTCCGACAGAATGTGTAACTTGCCGGACCGAATATCCGGCAGAAAATTCAGCCAGAGAGAGAGAGAAAGAGAGAGAGAAGAGAGAGAGAGAGAGCGCGCGCGAGAGAGAGAGAGAGAGAGAGAGAGAGAGAGAGAGAGAGAGAGAGAGAGAGAGAGAGAGAGAGAGAGAGAGAGAGAGACAGAGAGACAGAGACAGAGAGACAGCGAGAGAGAGAGAGGATGAGAGAGAGCCACGCTCAAAATCCCTAACGTTAACGACAAACGTACATAAAAATTGTTGTACAGAGAGGAGAGTAGAGAGAGAGAGATAGAGAGAGAGGGTAGAGCGCGAACGAGATAAGTGAGAGCCTTTGGAGAGAGAGAGCCAGTGGTATAGGAAGCGACGTAGTTCGATAGAGGCCCGGCGCTAGGAGGTGTAGACGAGGCTAAAGAGATGTATAGGAGATGAGAGAGAGAGGAAGAAGAAAGAAGGTGGGAGAGAGCCAGGTCGAATCCCTAACGTAGGGGGAGCAGAGAAACGGGAATAAGAGAATATTGTTTACCCGAGAGAGAGAGAGATAAGGACAGAGAGTAGGTAGGGAGCCGTGTCTCTGCCCTCTTAGAAACTTTTTCCTCGTCTTTGAGAGACTGAGAGAGAGAGGATTTAGAGAGAGCGAGGTCGAGTAGATGAGGATATAGCTCTGAGATCAGCAGTCAAATACCGAGAGTCTAGAGAGAGTGAGTCTATAGAGACAGAGAGAGGAGAGGGAAGGGGAGCAAGACCATGAGAGGATCTCATCTTGTGGTAAGGAGGGGACATAGAGAGAGAGACCATAAGGAACCAGCCCTAGACGTTAAAAACACAAACGTAAAATAAATTATTGTTTTAGAGGAGAGAGGGTGAGAGAGGAAGATAGATTAGAAAGAAAGAAGATGAATAGAGAGAGGAAGAGAGAAGTATAGCTCTCACTACTGAAGAGAGAGGAGATCGCAGAGAGCTTTTCGAGCTTAATATACGATCTACCCCCCTATTCATATATCGGAGAGAAGAGAGCGGGAAGAGCATCTCAGAGATGGGCCCGAGATCTGGATGCTGAGCGAGTTAAGAGAAATTTGATGTACAACTCAAGAGGAAAGAAGTTGGGGAGAGTAGAGGTTTAAGAGAGACCAAAGAGAGCAAGGGGGCCGGGGGGGATAGATACTTGGCCTGTTTGGCAGTCGAAGCATGAGAGAGGGGTGGGGGGGGAATAGACAGAGAGAAGGGAGGGAGAGAGAGAGAGATAGAGAGAGGCGAGAGAGAGAGAGAGAGAGGAGAGGAGAGAGGAAGAGGGGGAGAGCTCTCAGGGATAGGAGGGGGGGGGAGATAAGTTGGTGGTGGAAGCGAGAGGAGAGAGAGCGAGCAGGAGATAGAGAGAGGTAGAGAGGGAGACAAGCTTTCGTCTGAGAGAAAGAGGAGGAGAGAGACATAACAGAGAGAGAGGAAGAAATACGATGAGATACCGTTGGAATAGTGAAGATTTAGAAAACAAGTGGAGGCTCAGTTAACTATAATAAATAATAGAGGTAGGTATCTAGATAGGGAGAGAGAGAGAACTGGGGTGGTGGTGGTTGGTGAAAGTGAAGACAAATTCTTCTCGACCGTCCTCTCTCCATCTCTCTCTCCTCCCTCCGGACATCTATCGTCCTCTCCTTATATATATTATATATAGTATAACCTCCTCTCTATACTCTCTCTCCCTCAGGATTCTTCTCTCTCAGAGCTCTAAATATATATATATAATATATATATATATAATATATCGTATATTACTAGCTACGAGCTCTAGAGAGAGAGAGAGAGAGAGAAGAGTGCGGGTAGAGAGATCGAAGATTAAGAGTGTGGAATAGGTGGGATTAGAGAGATTGAGAGAGTAAAGAGGGTTATTTAGAGAGAGAGTACAGGAGGTGAGAGAATCTAGAGATACGTAAAAGTTTTTGTTTGTTTTTTTAGTCAGAAAACGCCGCTAATCCCGCATTTGATCTTTTATATCTTATCATTTTTCTATTTGGACGTGCAAACATTTTTATTTTGTTATTCGCTGACACTGTTTTTTTTAGGAAACCCACTGTCCTGCCACATAGGGGCTACTTCTTTTTACGGCAGGCAGCAACTTTTATCTTTTTATTTTGCGCTTCCCACAGGCAGGATAGCACAAACCATGGCCTTTGTTTTGAACTCAGTTATGGATCCCTGGTCCGGTGCAAGTGGTTTTACACCTACCCATTGGTATTAAAAAAAAACCTTGCAAAAAACAGCACTCAAGGGTAGGATATTTGGAGTCGGTATCTAAAAGGATTAGAAATAATCTTTAATAAAAAAAATCCTAATGCCTCGAACTGGGAATCTGAACCCAGTACCTACCAGCCTGTAGACCGATGGTCTGCCACGACGCCATCGAGGCCGGTGAAGAGATAGAGAGAGAGAGAGAGAGAGAGAGAGAGAGAGAGAGAGAGAGAGAGAGAGAGAGAGAGAGAGAGAGAGAGAGAGAGAGAGAGAGAGAGAGAGAGAGAGAGAGAGAGAGAGAGAGACAGACAGACAGACAGACAGACAGACAGACAGAGAGAGAGACAGAGAGAGACAGAGAGAGTCGTTAAAAGTGAGTGTGAGTAGGAGCCGATGCCGAGAACCGAACCTAGAACCTATGAGCCATAAATGCGAAGACTTTAAAACCATCACGTTTGAACTGACTGAACTGAACTTTATTTACACTCAGGCCGTAGTCTACATATATATACATACAGCAGTCAATATAATTGTAACAAGATGGTGGGTGTACATAAATGTACATAAATGTACATAAATACATATTAATAAATATAAAAAATACACAGAATATCAGCCAGAGGATTTGAAAGAATTCATAATTAGATTACAAAATATAGAAAGTTTTCTAAGGACACCAGCTTTCTTAGAGTTGAATAATTTATAAAATGTATATATATTTGGTTTAGACTGACAGAAAGATGGTAAGTAACGCTTTCTTTCATTCTTAAAAAACAAACATGTAAATATATAATGAAACTCATCTCCGATATCGTAATTATTACACAATGGACACCAACCCTTATATCGACACCCACAACTACCGTATACAACATTAAACTAGTTTAGCAAGACAATTGCAAATCGCAGTAATATGTTCTCGTAATTGTTTTCACGAATACCTGAGATGATATTTGAAGAAAAAAAATTAATCCAACAAAATATATCAGAAGGTGTCTATTTCAAATTAATTTTGAAAGGTTTGTTGAACCAATATCCTCAATGATATCGAATTTTATTGTCTAGAAACTGTGAAAGTGTATTGCATTATTGTTATTATATACTGACGGAAAAAAGTTCCTGTGCATCATTAAAATTTCAGTAGGACTTAAATATTGTGATTTACATAGATGTACTATTTATCCGTTAAAAGTACGGTGATCCTCTCCTGCCTTCTGAACCTGAAGTACTGTCTACACAATGCTTGGTGCGCCGTCGGTGACGATGTAACAGAACAGCGTATTGATGTACGGTCATGGTCGTACTTTGTTATCACCGGTTGCGTTCAGTTCTTCCACTGATTGGCCTCAACTTAGAGATGCATTAGGATGTTAAACGTATCATTTGCAAATGATTCCATATGTGCACCCGCTTAATACTGACGATTTGTTGACGTGGCGTCACGTGTCGACTCCCTAAACATGGAAGATCCCTACCTAGTACCCCTAAACTGTCAAGAACATCTCCGCAGATATTGCATAGTGTTCTGATGAACACCAATGAATACCAAAATTACTAGCAACAGCGTTTGTGCCGTTCTAACCTCAATCATACCCATTGTTCGAAGGAGTCCATTTTCTGGGAGGCGTGGCATCACACTGACGACGATCAGGTACCAACAAAAATATTTCTCTGAGTGATGAGAATCCATATAATAGTTTTAAAGTCCAATGATAAGAACAATGACGTCAAACAGGAGCACGTTACCAAGAATGCTAGTAATGCAACGTATGATCACCAAGTATGAATAGTTCGTGCAATTGACAGGACACCGCTGGAATATCGACGGAAGTGATTACACGTTCAGATACTGAAATTTTTATAACCAGATTTCAAGTAAATTATATTCTATATGCAATCATTTGGTGCACAGGAACTTTTTTCCGCGAATTATATATATATATATATATATATATATATATATATATATATATATTATATATATATATATATATATATATATATATATATAGAAATAGAATAGAATAGAATATATATATAGAATAGAATAGAATAGAATAGAATAGAATAGAATTAGAAACTGAAAATAAGAATAATATTATGTGATACTGATGACAAATAATGAGAAAAAAATAGAATAATACATACTGTATATTACATATATATTTTTTGTTTTTGTTTTATTATTTATTATTTTTAAATGATCGGAGGTGTGAGTAATTTAATTGCATGCACAGAACTACTTCTAAACATCAGTCGTGGACACAAATTCTGACTTTGTCAGAGAGTTCCGTCCAAAAAAGGAACTTATTCCTTGAATTACCACACTTATTAGCTAGGTGAACAACGATAGAGGGCGCTGCGGTAATGCGCTGTTAGCCAGTCGGCTATTTTCAGGACAATATAAGCTTCATTGTATACCTATGTAGATGCTACATCTTATTTATATGTCTTATTACGACAATCTTAAACATGGGGGGAAAAAGCCTGTAATATACCAGGGGAGAAATTGAGGTTTGTGAACATCGTAATATATACTCTTCAAAAAAAAAAAAGGGGAACTCTAATAAGAATTTACAATTGCCAAAATTGTAAGGTATATTAGTTTTGGGGAATGGTTATATGATAATAGTGAATTAATTGGGGAAATATTACAACCGGTAGTTCAGTATTACAGTAGGTGTTATGACCACCAAAGATCTTGAAGGACAATTTGGGTCAGAAGTAAATCGCAAATTCAAACAATAAATATGACTAAAACCAAAACAATAACAATTGTATGATCAACAGAATGAAAAAGATTGACAGAAATAATGTTTCACAGTGATTAATCGACCTTCCTGGAAATGGTCAAAATCGAGAATAACACAATAAAACTATGGAATGTGTTTCGGTGTGTTGATAAACAGACCTGAACGTTCTTTACTAGGATGTCTGTGGTGAAAACGTATGTTAGGTCTAATAGTTGATATTAACATTAATATTTCAGGTTCCCCTACTTTTTTGAAGAGTATATTTGAAAAAAAGAACTTAATACAACAAAATATACCAGAAGGTGTCTATTTCAAATTGATTTTTAAAGGTTTGTTGTTGTTTTATGGGGTTTTTTTTTAAATGATCGTAAGTGTGGGTAATTTAATTTCATGCTTCCATCAGAGAAGTACCGGCCTCGGTGGCGTCGTGGTAGGTCATCGGTCTACAGGCTGGTAGGTACTGGGTTCGGATCCCAGTCGAGGCATGGGATTTTTAATCCAGATACTGACTCCAAACCCTGAGTGAGTGCTCCGCAAGACTCAATGGGTAGGTGTAAACCATAACTGGTTCAACAAAGGCCATGGTTTGTGCTATCCTGCCTGTGGGAAACGCAAATAAAAGATCCCTTGCTGCTAATCGGAAGAGTAGCCCATGTAGTGACGACAGCGGGTTTCCTCTCAAAATCTGTGTGGTCCTTAACCATATGTCTGACGCCATATAACCGTAAAATAATGTGATGAGTGCGTCGTTAAATAAAACATTTCTTTCTTTCCATCAGAGAACTACTTCGAAACATCAGTCGTGGGAACAAATTCTGACTTTGTCAGAGAGTTCTGTCCAAAACGAGGGAAGTTATTCCTTGAATTCCACACTTATTAGCTAGGTGAACAACGACAGAGGGCGCTGCGGTAATGCGCTGTTAGCCAGTCAGGTATTTTCAGGACGATATAAGCTTCATTGTATACCTATGAGCATACTACGTCTTATTTATGTGCCTTATTACGACAATCTTAAACATGAAAAAAAAAACTGTAGTATACTAGAGGAGAAATCGAGGTTTTTGAACATTGTAATATATTTATGTGTAGTCAGGTGAAAAGATAAATAATAATAATAACAACAACAACAACAACAACAATAATAATAATAACATTATTCAAAGACCATTTTAATAGCAATGAAACGTTAGCTCACGGTTCACATAATTACTGTGGAACCTGCCTAAACCAAATCCTGACCAAACCGGCTTCCTGTTAAAACCGACCAAATTTCTAGATCCTGGAGGTTTTTCTATGTAGTCAAAGTAATTACAAACCTGAATAAACCGGAACCTGTCCATCCAGGTAACCAGGTATATGTTTTTGTTTCAGCATTTAACATTATGTCTCATAAGAAAATTATGCATACTAGCCAGGCACCTTACATGTATGTTCAAATTTTAAAATACTGTGGACATTCCGGACAAAAGCATAAGGCTAGCAGGTATTATGTTCGCTTCCCAGTACTGGCTCCCAATCAGAATGGGTTTTTAAATGGGGTTTTTTTTAACAGATCAGTGATGTAAGACAGATAGGAGGTTTAAGACCGTTACTCCGACTTCTGTCTCACTAACCATCCCCTTCTGTCTCACTAACCATCCCCTTCTGTCTCACTAACCATCCCCTTCTGTCTCACTAACCATCCCCTTCTGTCTCACTAACCATCCCCTTAACTCCAGTGCCCTCCCATAGAAAACACCTCCCGCTACTCCGACTTCTGTCTCACTAACCATCCCCTTAACTCCAGTGCCCTCCCATAGAAAACACCTCCCGCTACTCCGACTTCTGTCTCACTAACTATCCCCTTAACTCCATTGCCCTCCCATAGAAAACATATAACACCAATAAATATAAACTCATTTATTATTAACACACTAGGCCGGACGGACTGACTGGCTGTTTCACACAATCACTCTTTATAATAATACTTCACCATAATACAAAATAACAAAAACACCACTTGCCCTGTTGGTCTCATAGGCTGAATGACACGTGCTACAAATTGCACGTGCAACATTAACTTTATCGAAGCGCCACCTATTGGAGCTACTCCCAAATCAAGGGAAAATAATTTCAGTCTAATTCCCTGCGATCAACCGACATAAATTCATATTTAACCACTAACCAATTTTTTAGACAGACTGACCAGACAGCAAGGACAGCGTGCTTGAACCGTAACTGTATATAGACCTAAACACGTAAGACCCGTAAGAACGATATCTGGAATGGAGGGGCGCACTCTCTAGTTGCGGGGTCACACTCTCTAGCTGTTGGGTCACACTCTCTAGTTGCGGGGTCACACTCTACAGCTGTTGGGTTCACACTCTCTAGCTGTTGGGTCACACTCTCTAGCTGTTGGGTCACACTCTCTAGTTGCGGGGTCACACTCTCTAGTTGCGGGGTCACACTCTACAGCTGTTGGGTCACACTCTCTAGCTGTTTGGTCTCTCTAGTGTGCGGGTTGGGTCACACTCTACAGCTGTTGGGTCACACTCTCTAGCTGTTGGGTCACACTCTCTAGTTGCGGGGTCACACTCTCTAGTTGCGGGGTCACACTCTCTTGTTGCGGGGTCACAGCCTCTAACAGGGAAGTGCCATATAACCGTAAATAAAAGGTGTTGAGTGCGTCGTTAAATAAACCATTTCCTTCCTAATAGGGCGATGGGGAAAAGCCATATTGTTTTGCCTTTTGTATATAGAACTTTGTTTGTTTTGTTTTGTTTTGTTTAACGCCACCACTAGAACACATTGATTATTAATAATCGACTATTAGATGTGAAACTTTTAATGATTTTGACATATTGTCTTAGAGAGAAAACCCCTACATGTTTTTCCATTAGTAGCAAGGGATCTTTTATATGCACCATCCCACAGACAGAACAGCACATACCACGGCCTTTGAGATACCATTCGTGGTGTACTGGCTAAAACGAGAAAAAGCCCAATGAGAGGAAATCCGCTACATGTTTCCATTAGTAGCAAGGGATCTTTTATATGCACCATCCCACAGACAGAACAGCACATACCACGGCCTTTGATACACCAGTCGTGGTGCACTGGGTAGAACGAGAAATGGCCCGCCCATTGGACAAGTTTAAACGAAATAAATAAAATGAAGTTTCTAATGTGTACCTGACCTGTGTACCTTTAAACACAGCCAGCTGATAAGGTTAAGAATGCAGTTGCCATTTTCCCATGAAACAGAACGTCAGCTCATCTGCGTATCGGTCTAAAGTCCGAACCACGTTGTTAACTACTACGATAAATAATTGCTATCCTACCTTTAATTACCGTTAGATTGGAACAGCATTTTGTCCAGACATACTGTTGCACTGATAAATGCCAGCCAATGCAAAGCCAAGCCAAAAAACAAAGGTTGCACACCATCCTACCGGTCTCAGTGGTGCAGTGGTTAAGCCATCGGACTACAGGCTGGTAGGTACAGGGTTCGCAGCCCGGTACCGGCTCCAACCCAGAGCGAGTTCTTAAAGGACTCGGTGGGTAGGCGTAAGGCCACTGAACCCTCTTCTCTCTCTTACTAACCACTAACAACTAACCAACTGTCCTAGACTGACAGCCCAGATACCTGTGGTGTGTGCCCAGGACAGCGTGCTTGAACCTAAATTGGACATAAGCACAAAGTCCGAGTATTCTGACGGTAAGACAGCTAGAGAGACATTTGGATAGAGTGTTAACAATTGTCCAAATGTCCGTCTAGCTCTCTTACCGTCAGAGTACCCGGGTTACACACCACCGTTTACTTTTGCATGCATTCCAATACAATTTATATTTCTGTTTCAGAATATATTCTGTAAAAAAAGAGGAAAATTTCGAAAGGACTACATAACAGCTATTTTTAGGAAGTGCAGTCAATTACCCCTAAAATATAGGTTGACCACAAAGGTTTTGAGTTATCTACCCGTAAGCAGGAGCACCGCCTTATTTCGCTGTTATTTAGTTACCGTATTCCACTTGCAAGTGACCGTTATAATGTAAAGGGACTTCTCAAGTTTGCTGCAATTTTAAAGATGTTATCGACTAGCAGAGACTTTTTAACGATTGTAATTACATATGAAATATATTTTTCTGCATAAAATATTAGTGGCTGCATATTAAACGTGTTTCTGATCATTATAATATTTGTAGTAGGTTAACGGAACATTCCTGAGTTTGCTCCATTGTAAGATGTTTGCGACTAACAAAATAGTTCTGCGATTACACATATTAAATATATTTTCTTGTTTAGAATATCAGTGTCTGTATATTCAATGTGTTTCTGGTCGTCTTAATATTTGTAACAGGCCCAAACTGGATTTTGTCTTCAAATAATTTCGTACGTACGTAAAAACAATATTTTAGGAAATAAAATGAAATTTAACCTAGTTCAAATATTAGAACGATCAGAAACACGTTTAATATACAGCCACTAATATTTTATGCAGAAAAAATATTTGATATGCAATTACAATCGTTAAAAAGTCTCTGTTAGTCGATAACATCTTAAAAATTGCAGCAAACTCAAGAATGTAACTTTAAATTTAATTTAATTTCCTAAAATATTATGTTTTCATATGTACGAAATTATTTGAAGACAAAATCCAGTTTGGGTTTCTTACAAATATTAAGATGACCAGGAACACATTGAATATACAGACACTGATATTCTAAACAAGAAAATATATCTAATATGTAAGGTTAATCGTAGAAATATTTTATTAGTCGGAAATATCTTACAATGCAGAAAACTTATGTTGGTAGTCTTGACATATGATTTCCTATATTTGTAGTTTTATTTTACCGCTGTGTTCGTGTTAGTTCACCTTATTTAGATTTGTCATTCCTCCATATTGTTTGGATATGACAAATACAGCTGTATTACATATTTTGTTCATACAATTAATAAAGGATTGAACTCAGATCCCATATGCGTACGGGCTCCGATTTACAGGCTGATTTTTGCCCGAATCTGGATAACAACACTTATTCATATTACCAAGAAAGAAAGAAAGAAATGTTTTATTTAACGAAGCACTCAACACATTTTATTTACGGTTATATGGCGTCAGACATATGGTTAAGGACCACACAGATTTTGAGAGGAAACCCGCTGTCGCCACTACATGGGCTACTCTTCCGATTAGCAGCAAGGGATCTTTTATTTGCGCTTCCCACAGGCAGGATAGCACAAACATGGCCTTTGTTGAACCAGTTATGGATCACTGGTCGGTGCAAGTGGTTTACACCTACCCACTGAGCCTTGCGGAGCACTCACTCAGGGTTTGGAGTCGGTATCTGGATTAAAAATCCCATGCCTCGACTGGGATCCGAACCCAGTACCTACCGATGGCTTACCACGACGCCACCGAGGCCGGTTTCATATTACCATTACTATTAAACAGCTATATAGGGTTGCAAACGAATCACTACGCATTTTTACATGGATTACGACTAATTTTGAGGGTAGAATGATGAAAATACATGGCATAAAAGTATTAGGTTAGCACATTTTGCCCATCTGGAGATTTTGGTACAACACTTTGTTCCTGCCCCCCCCCCCCCCCCCCCCCCCCCCCCCCCACCTCCCGTCGCACATATATATGATATGATTTCATGATGGTTTCAAAAATTAACATTCAAGTCCCACGGAATTACATATGCACTTACACTATTATCCCCTGCGCGAGCTGTAACCTCATCGTGGTGCAGCGTTGTAACATTCTCTTTGAGAATGGCCAGTACAGCACAAATTGAAATTTTGAGTAAAAGTCAGTATCTATCTGTGATATTTGTATTTTTGCACTGTTCTTTACACTATTTTTATTTAAATCTTGAATTTTTATATTGATGTTGATCATCACCTTATTTGTTTGCATTACCATAGTTTGACACCCAATAGCCGATGTATTTTTCGTGCTGGGGTTTCGTTAAACATTCATTCATTCATTCTTCATTCATTCTACACTATTATAAGGCAATGTGTTTGTATTCTCTTATGTTAAAAATAAGACAAAATAACAACAGCAGCAGCAGCAGCAACAAACACATTTTATTTCAGATCATGAAGAATATATTTACACATCAATCACAAATATAAATAAAAAAACTTCGTATATTTACACATTTACACAAACAACAGGTTCATGCCAGCTGTGTGAATTGTATACCGTTTTGGCAAATGAGTAGGCTTACGAACATTTTGTTTAACGAATATAGAGTACAGCTGAGCAAAGAAAATAACAAGTGTGCTTTTAATCCGCGTAATGGACGTAGCTCAGTGATAACGCGCTCGCCTAATGCGCAGTCGGACTGGGATCGATCTCCGTCGGTGGTCCAATTGGGCTATTTCTTGCGCCAGCCAGTGCACCACGACTGGTATATCAAAGGCCATGGTATGCGCTATCCTGTCTGTGGGATGGTACATATGAAAGATCTCTGGCTACCAATGGAAACAGAATGTAACGGGTTTCCTCTCTAAGACCATATGTAAAAATTACCAAATGTTTTATATTCAATAGCCTATGCATAATAAATCAATGTGCTCTAGTGAAGTCGTTAACCAAAACAAACTTTTTAATCCTGCTTTAACAAATCCTATTGCTGACACTGTACGGTAATCTCGTTTAAAATATAACATAGATATTTCTGTCCATGTGTTGAATGAACATAGTGTTATTTATTCAGAAAAAAATCGAAAAACTGCCCTTTTTATTTTTATATGTCTCTTTTTGTCTGATTCCTTTTTGCTGCCCATCGAGTTATATTACCCTACTACGTCCCTGCCCCGTTTACTAAACCATCTTAGCGCTAAGATCACCTTAAGCGCATAACTACCTTGTGCACTTAAGGTAATCTTAGCGCTAAGATCGCTTCGTAAAACGCTGCTCAGAATCCATATTTACGATTGTATCTTAGCGCTACGATATTGTAAAACCGTCGTAGGCTACATGACAGTTTTTCGATACCCTAGTACTAAGATAGCTTAAAACATATGTAGGCCCTGCTGTACAAACTGCTACATCTATGTTCACACATACGTTCTGAAATCATCCTATAATTTATTTAAGGTCAGCACAATGTTGATAAACTTCTGTTATCGCTATTCATAGATATTGTCATTCGTTCTTAAGCAAATTTACACTTTTGTCGTGATGTGTTTAATATTTTATAATAGTGATACAATGGACAATAATACATTTTATGTTAAATATAGCCAAATGATATCGAAGAAGGGTGTGAAAGTAATATGGGTTATCTTTTTAAAAATATATATGAAAAGTTAAATACATCGAGTCAGAAACGTTAATATTACATTCTATATAACCAATTAAAGCAACTTAACGTATTTGACTCAGAAATTGTTTATTTCATTGTGTATAATATCATGTTTGTTGCAAATTAAACTGTTTACTAACTGCAACAGTTGACGAAAACAGGAGTGCTATTTCATATTAACATTTAAAACATATCATAAAGGTGGCATACGCTCACCTTGTCGAACGTCATTTAATACATTGAAGGATATTGAAATATGCAAGAGTTTAAGACATTATGTCTATTAAACCACTCGCTAAACACGCCTTTGGAACTAACATTTAACATCAGTATCACAGTTCCACAATACTTTTTGTGAAGTATAACATTTAACCAGTTACAAATAAACACATGCTACTGAATAGAAAATCGCATTTGCATCTAATCTGAATTTTGACTGTTTTGGAAAAGATCAGATAGGGTGGTAAGATGCACCACAATAAAAGTGGTCACACTAAGCCCACAGCCAAAGCTGACAGGGAAATGGCAGGTGTGTGGCACTGATAGCCACAAGAGACAAGCACCTGTCGCGGTTGGATAGGTAAGTCCTGGGGTGTGGAGGTGGACAGCGAAAGAAGTTGAGAGATAGGAAGGGTTACCAGATTATATGAAGAAAATTAAATGGAATTCAAAGGAGAGAAGGGTATGGGGGCAGTGTGGTTAAACAAAAGAGAAGAAAACAAGAAAACAAGAAGAAAAAAAAAGATAGAAAGATGCACCATAATAAAATTGGTTTAACTCAAATAATGCTGCGCACGAACAAAATACCAGCTATATGCTTATAACAAGACTGCGTGTTTCGTAACTTTAAAATGTCAATTGCTAAAGCAGCCGATAATAGATCATATCTGTTAAATCTCAGGGGTGTTATGTTTGACGCACTGCGAGATGGATGCCTGAATACAAATCATAAAAAATTTAAAACCCAATGCATAGTAATGTTTATATGTCTAGCTTTACAGAAAACAAACCAAGACATTTTTTGTTGTCAAATCCAGCTATACATGGAGTGAAAATAAAATCAATGAAAACCTTTTAGAAAATCACTCATCTCAAATACAAACATACGATTACTTAACGAACACAAGTTTTTAATATCATATGAATCATATTTAATAAAATCAATATTAAAAGTGGTTATGATATATAGGTCTAGTGGCATATTGTTTATTATTAGAAGGCACCTTTGTCAGCTTTGATAATGCAAGATAATGCATAAATATACAGAACTTCACATACGTTGTTTTCGCTTCCTGTTTATTGCACGAGTTTATTTTGCGCAAGAATATATACCACGAGACCGCATAGCAAAATAAACTCGTGCAATAAACAGGAAGCGAAACAAACGTATGTGAAGTTCTGTATTTATTACTTACCTTCTTTTATGTTTTACAAAAACGGTTTTTAATTTAATGTCATAACAACACTTTGTTATATCTATGATCAAAATTTAACGTTAAGAATCATACTCTGCGGCAGCCTTGTTCAATGTTTCAAATAAGTTATGACGTCATTTGTAAATCATATATGACGTAAGTAAATAAAAGGCACTAACCGCTATAAAAACAAAAGGGAATTCCCCATTTAAAAGTTCCGGTCCAGATTGCACATGTGTGCAATACAGAATAAATTTATTACACGGTTTCAAAAGGCCTTTATCACTATGGTAAGATTGAATAGGTATGTAATAAACCATGATCCTTGTCCCCCTTAAATAAATAAATAAATAAAAACTGCTGATTTAGATATGTTTAATGTACAGCTATTATATTCATAGAATAACAAGGTGATGGCATAGACAGTTTAATATATACTTTAATAGTCAGCCATGCAATAAAACCACTCTGTAATATAAGACACCTGTATATACGAGTTTATTTCAAATTACATATAAGGACCACTTGTTGAAGACGACCAGATTTTTTTATCTCTCTGACGATCGTTGTAAATACATCTTACTATGTACATTGTGTAAACACAAATTAAAGGCGGGCTCGCATGGCGACTGAAACATTAAATGACCCAAACAACGCATTGCCTTTAAATATATACATTTGTCTACACAGTCGCTATATTCCACCTGTAATTATAGCTGCGTAGCCAAAACTCAGAAGCAAAATAATTTCGTTCGTGTTTAGCGACGTTTAGCTGCTTTTAAAAATGTTACAAACTAGCTTGTGTAGCGTTAGCTGAAGAACCTGTACACAGTGTTCATTTCAAGTGACGTAATCTGTGAGATTATACAATTAAAGGGACCTTCCTGACTTTGCTGCAGTTTTTAAGATGTTATCGACTAACAGAGACTTTTTAACGATTGTAATTACATATCAAATACATTTTTCTGCATAAAATATTAGTGGGTGTATATTAAAAGTGTTTCTGATCGTTCTAATATTTGTACTAGGTTAAATTTTATTTTATTTCCTAAAACACATTTTTCGTACAAAAGACAAAATCCAGTTTGGGCTTCTTACAAATATTGAGACGACCAGAAACACATTGAATATAAAGACACTGATATTCTAAACAAGAACATATATTTAGTATGTAAGTTTAATCGTAGAAATATTTTATTAGTCGGAAACATCTTACAATGCAGCAAACTCGGGAATGTCCCTTTAAGAGATCGCGAATCGTGCAATCCCGGTTTTAAATAGCATAATAATCTACATAGCAGACACTACTGTCTAAACAACTATATTATACAACATTAATAATTCTGTTTTATGAGAAAAACACATACAAATACACAGTGTGCCCTGAGATAAGTATGAGTAAGACATAACATTACCAACAGCTGTATTATTCCAACTGGAGAACATAAATCTCCAAACGTTAGTGTAAACCACCAAAGCATTTGCCCTTCTAATATTTTGTTTATGTTGGGCCTTCATTACTCTCAAGGAGCCAATTTTTAAAAACATATTTTTAAACCAAGATACAAAGGACCACGTCGCGTCATATCATGCTGTCAAATATTAAAATGTTTAGTCACAAATTGGAATTATTTGACTTGTTTTAGAATAGGTTCATGATTGTATTTTTTTTTTTTTCAAACATTTTGATCACGCATTGATATTTTATCCACACACATTATATTATGCTTGTGATCCTTCGTACATAAACATGAACATAACATGAACATAACATGGAAATTACATGAACATAAACATGAACATGAACATGAACATAACATGAACATAACAATGACCATGAACATAACATGAACATAACATGATCATGACCATGAACATAACATGACCATGAACATAACATGAACATGACATGAAAATAGACTTGAAGTTAACATGAACATGAACATAACATGACCATGAACATAACATGACCATGACATGAAAATAGACTTGAAGATAACATGAACATAAACATAACATGACCATGAACATAACATGAACATAACATGACCATGACCATGAACATAACATAAAACATAACATGACCATAACATGACCATAACATGACCATACAATAACATTATGCAATATCATGAACAGAACATGTTATGGTCACCATGAACATAACGTATTAACATGAACATACACTTTATGAACATGAAAGTACATATTTTATTATCACTTCGTACAGCAACATTAACGTAACATGAACGGAGAAGGTACCGAAATTCTTGTTTTGGACAGTTCATTTTTGAAATTTTAAATGTCAGATATCTATCGTTGTTACTACATGTATGTGTTACAGGGAATACGATATTATCAGGGATTAAGAATAGGTCCTGAGATTTTCAGGAAGTATTATGCGTAATAACTGATTTACTCAGAAATTATGTATAATCCTTGAAAATGTCAGTATAGTATTTATTGACGACAAGTCACACACAGATACAAAAAAAACCCCAAAAAAACCCACTCCACGACCGTGTTCTGGTTTAGGAGATAAAAATCGGTCTTGGTGGTGTCGTGGTTAAGCCATCGGACATAAGGCTGGTAGGTACTGGGTTCGCAGCCCGGTATGGGCTCCCACCCAGAGCGAGTTTTAATGACTCAGTGGGTAGATGTAAGACGACTACACCCTCTTCTCTCTCACTAACCACTAACAACTAACAACTAACCCACTGTCCTCGACAGACAGCCCAGATAGCTGAGGTGTGTGCCCAGGACAGCGTGCTTGAACCTTAATTGGATATGAGCACGAAAATAAGTTGAAATGACTCCAACCCAGAAAGATAATTTTAACGGCTCAGTGTATTTGTGTGTGTGTGTGTGTGTGTGAGAGAGAGAGAGAGAGAGAGAGAGAGAGAGAGAGAGAGAGAGAGAGAGAGAGAGAGAGAGAGAGAGAGAGAGAGAGAGAGAGAGAGAGAGAGAGAGAGAGAGAGATGGAGATGGAGATGGAGAGTGAGAGTGAGAGTGAGAGTGAGAGTGAGAGAGAGAGAGAGAGAGAGAGAGAGAGAGAGAGAGAGAGAATGAGTGTTTGAGCTTGTGTATGAAGATTGTGTGTCTGTGTTCATATGTCTCCGTGTGTGTTTGTATGTGTTTCTGTGTGTGTTTTTGTGTGTGTTTCTATGTGTGTCTGTGTGTGTTTGTATGTGTGTCTGTGTTCGTATGTCTCTGTCTGTGTTGGTATGTATCTTTGTGTATCTGTGTGTGTCGGACCATTACACCGATGTCGCTCTCGCTAACCATTAATTGCCTACCGCACCGATATTCCTGCTAGCTGATGTGTCTGTGATCAGGATACCATGCTTGAACCTTAATAGGATTAAAGAACAGGAATAAATAAGTCACAGAAAATCACCATGCTCCCCGGCAGTCTTTAGCGTAAATAGATATGCTTTGAAGATTATTTCAGTATTTCTCAATCATTTGCTACAAATCACACCCTGAAAAAAAACCCCGCACACACCAAGAGACCCCAAACGCATCTATAGGAATGCATAGCGCAGGAACTGGACATAAATTCGGACCACAGTTGAATCAAAATCCCTGATTTCATTCCATTACACAGTTTGCAAGCTCTTCTAGAGAATTGCTGTCATAGAGCTTGTAAGCGTTGTCATTTAAAAGGCAACCATTGGCGGGTATATATATATATACACACAGTGTGACCTTGGCCTTGACCTTGCTAATCGGGCATTGTACTCTTCATGTGGTAGGTGATGAGACCAAACAAGGCTTTCCACGCATCCGTGTGTTCGTCCGTCCAATCGCCCTGCATTTGCTGTAACGACGATATGAACTGTGGACACATCAGCTGAAACAGTGAACAAACAGTATATTAAACCTGGCAACACAACAAACAGTATATTAAACCTGGCAACACAACAAACACTATGTAAACTTCGCAGTACAACAAACAGAATATTAAACCTGGCAACACAACAAACAGTATATTAAACCTGGCAACACAACAAACAGAATATTAAACCTGGCAACACAACAAACAGTATATTAAACCTGGCAACACAACAAACAGTATATTAAACCTGGCAACACAACAAACAGTATGCAGACTTCGCAGCACAAGAAACAGAATATTAAACTTGGAAACACAAAAACAGTATGTAAACTTCGCAGCACAAAAACAGAATATTAACCTGGCAACACAAAAACAGTATTTAAACTTCGCAGCACAGCAAACAAAATATTAAACTTGCAAGACAACAGACAGTATATCAAAATTCGCAACACTTCAAACAGTATATTAAAATTGGAAAGACAAGAGACAGTATATTAAACATGGCAACACAAAAACAGTATGTAACTTCGCAGCACAACAAACAGAATATTAAACTTGGCAACACTATAAACAGTATATTAAACCTAGCATCACAAAAACAGTGTATTAAACTTGGCAACATAAAAACAGAGTGCTGAACATCGGAACGCACAAATGCAAAAACCCACACAAAAAAAACGTATATTAAACTTGGCAACAAAACAAACAGAATATTGAACCAGGCAACACAACAAACAGTATATTTGGCAAATAGTGGTTGATTCCATAAATCTTCTATCTAGTGCCTCGTCTATAGGAGGACAGCCACTCCCGAGGAGATCCTTCACGAGACAATATATCCTTCTTGACCGCCAAAAAGTGGACTGCCATTCCCAGATTAGTTTACTGAATCCATACTAGCACAGGACGGAGCTCATTGGAATAAATACAGTTGTATTCGATGGCATGCACTCAAACAGTGATGATATCAGGTGTTGGCGAAAGGTTAGCATATCCTGCCCCACTGGCGGTACCCGTCATGACTACTGTCACCACAGCTGTCAAGTCCGTCATTACCATTTATGTTACATTTCATTTCATTTAAACTTATGTTCGTGCTCATATCTAATTAAGGTTCAAGCACGCTGTCTTGGGCACACATACCTCAGCTGTCTGGGCTGTCTGTCTAGGACAGTGGGCGAGTTGTCAGCTGTTAGTGGTTAGTGAGAGAGAGAAGAGGGTGTAGTGGTTTTACACCTACCCATTGAATCGTTAAAACTCGCTCTGGGTGGTAGCCGGTACCGGGCTGCGAACCCCGTACCTACCAGCCTTATGTCCGATGGCTTAACCACAGCGCCACCGAGGATGGTATTATGTTACAACGGGTTGTTTCAAACTTATCTAAGGATCAAGAGTGAGTTAGATACGTTTACAAACAACGAGATGTAAGATAAATGGCATTCTATTTCTAACATATGATCAAAAACCAGGTTTGAAATAGATGTAAACGACTTTTGCAACTAGTATGACTGTGGCAACCGGGTCATCACTGTGGAGCACCTATGAGTCTCACAAGTGATCTCCAACTAACTTGGATGGCAAAATAATTTACAAGAGGTGATCTCTAACGTGGATGTACACGAAATGGTATTTTCTTGTTGTCATTATTATTATTATTATTGTTGTTATTATTATAAAGAATAATACACGAGTGGCTTTCGCTCGTTAGATACATTTTAAAACAACTCGTTGTAGATAAATGGTATCTAACAGCCACTCGTGTATTATTCTCTGTATAGAAATGGAAATGTTTTATTTAACGACGCACTCAACTCATTTCATTTACGGTTATATGGCGTCAGACATATGGTTAAGGACCACACATATATTGAGAGAGGAAACCCGCTGTCGCCACTTCATGGGCTACCCTTTTCGATTAGCAGCAAGGAATCTTTTATATGCACCATTCAACAGATAGGATAGTACATACCACGGCCTTTATTACACCAGTTGTGGAGCACTGGCTGGAACGAGAAATAGCCCAATGGGTCCACCGACGGAAATCGATCTTAGACCGACCGCGCATCAAGCGAACGCTTTACAACTGTTTCTCTATATAGAATGCATAAATATCATGCATTTTTGAAGGAGAATGCAATTATTATAATGTGTTGCTGCTCCACACTTCGTCACTTCGTAAATCTCCTCGCTGAATAGAGCAATTCTAAAAACACACGTTCTACTGTATGTATATTAGCCCGAGTTCAGAGACCTAACAGTTATTATTTGTTTACGCCAATCTGTTATCAGCTAACAATTCCTCATTAACATTAATCAATTACACGCTGACTGCTAGAGGCCTTTCGATTGGTCATTACTTCTGATTTATTGGCACCCATTGGTCATTACTTAAACTATTATTATTCTGCGGTTGCCCGAAGTGCATTGCCAAAATACATTGTAAGAGTTGCCAACAACGGCCATTATTTTCTTTTTGTTCTGTAAACAGATCGCTACATGGTTTATCATTATTTCTGGCATATACATTTACATAAACATTCAGTAATTGTAAACACGTGTTCTACACAACGAGAAAAGAAACCCGACAAAGTCGCCATTATTATTAATCAACATCAAGCGGTATTTTAAGCGAATATTTCCCCCGGACAGACAGAATACTGTGCATACCACACACAACCTTTCATGTATCAGTCACCGAGCACTGGCTGGTATGCCCCCCCCCCCCCCCCGTCCCCGGAATGGACCTATCCATTAATATCTGGAGGGGGGTTGACACAATCTTTAGTGCCAGTTTTTTTATCTGTATTATTTATATGAGATAGGACCATAAAACGTACGTTTTGATCCTCAAGTGTGTGTGTGTGTAGGGTGGGGGTGAGTGGGTGCGGCACAACCCCCCCCCCCCCCCTGCTCCCGGTTGTATAACCCAATTTACCTATGGACCTTTGATATACCAGTCGTGGTGCATAGCTGGAACGAAAAGTAGCCCACTGACGGGAATCGATACTCGGCCGACCGCGCACCAAGCAAGCGCTTTACCAATGGGCTAACGTCCCGCGCCAGCCAGTGAACAACGACTTGTATATCAAAGCCTGTGGTATGTGCTGTCATATCTGTTGGATGGTGCATATAAAAGATCCCTTGTGTATAATGGAAAAATGTAGCGGGTTTCATCGCTAAGACATAGTGTTTGAAATCCAATAGATCGATAATCAATATATCAATGTGCTATAGTGGTGTCGTTAAACAAAGCAAACTTTAAACTTTAACTCTAGGACTATGTCAGAATTACCAAATGTTTGATACCCAGTGGCCGATGGTTAATAAATAAATGTGATCGTTAAACAAAACAAAAACTTCAGCTTATAAAACACACAAGTCTATAGCTATGGTATTTTTGGCTGTGGTATTTTAAGTTAAAAAAACACAAACATAAATAGAAATAAATAAATAAAGACAACAAGCCTGTACTATAAAACAATAGGACCCCCCACCTCCCCCCCCCCCCCCCCCCCCCCACACACACACACAAAACAAACCACCCACAAAAAATACCACTGCACTAACAGTAGACAGCCGGTAGTAAGGGAGCATAGTAGGTGCCTTTTAACAATGCCTGATGTAACTACTGAACACTCCCTAAAGTGGTCAGACTAAGCTCACAGCTAAAAGCTGATGAGGAATGACAGGTGTGTGACACGGATAGCTACAAGAGACAAGCACGTGTCGCGGTTGGAGAGACAAGGACTGGGATGTGGAGTTGGACAGCGAACGAAGTTGAAAGATAGGAGGAGTTGCCAGATCGGAAAGAAATGAGATGGAGTAAAAGGAAAGGGGGCGGTGGGATAAAAACAATAACAACAACAAAACACACACGCAACACACACACACACACACACACACACACACACACGCACACACACGCAACACACAACCTCCCCTCCAACCCCTCCCTCAAAAAAAAAAAAAAAAAAAAAAAAAAAAAAAAAACCACCAGTAGAAAGCCGCCCCACTTTCAAGAGTTCAAATAAAACTCCAGAATAAACTGAATTAGCGTTTATTGTCAAAGAATATGGAAGGATGGCGTGCGATCGTAAAAAAAAAACAAAGAATAAAAAAAACAATGTCAGTGATCTGACCTGAATGTCTAAATAATACAAACCTACTTGAAATGACATCTTTAATTACAAACTAAAACCTGGAAGATTAACTTATAGTGTTTGCCATCGTTTAGAAAAAAATCTGTGTCAATCCAGTGTGCTTTATCGTGTTTGGTTTTGAAATCTCTTGAAAGGGTGTTTTATGAACGAATTAATACCGTCAGAATACAGTCAAAATGGCCGCTTTTGGCTCCGGGCAAACGGACATGACTACCAAATTGCACGGAATGATTATTAAGTTTCCGTTTCGTCTGTCTTCTGTGCTTTGAACTAATTAAATGCAGGATCTTTGATGCTATACAGAATGACAGGTTATTCTCACTAGGGATTTCGGTTTTAATTTTTATGACTGACGTAAGTGTGTTAACATAATATTTCACACACCCTCCCCCCTCCCCACGCTCCACCGCCCATGTGAACTACAATTAACAAGGTACATTGGTGTGTGTGGGGGTAGGGTGGGGGGTGGGGTGGTGGTGGTGGGTGGTGGGTGGTGGTGGTGGGAGATACGATGGGTCGCAGAATCGCTCGCCTTCTGTGGACTTGTTTTGTTTAACGACTCACCAGCCTCGGTGGCATCGTGATTAGGCCATCGGTCTACAGGCTGGTAGGTACTGGGTTCGGATCCCAGTCGAGGCATGGTATTTTTAACTCCAAACCCTGAGTGAGTGCTCCGCAAGGCTCAATGGGTAGGTGTAAACCACTTGCACTGACCAGTGATCCATAACTGGTTCAACAAAGGCCATGGTTTGTGCTATCCTGCCTGTGGCGCAAATAAAAGTTCCCTAGCTGCCTGTCGTAAAAGAGTAGCCTATGTGGCGACAGCGGGTTTCCTCTAAAAACAGTGTCAGAATGACCATATGTTTGACGTCCAATAGCCGATGATAAAATAAAAAATATATGTGCTCTAGTGGCGTCGTTAAATAAAACATACTTTACTTTATTTATATTGAATATTTTACAGAATGTAATGGGATTTTTTTTTATTAACCAGTACTGCTTGAGATATTGACTTGTGTACTGTCAACATGTCATTTGTTTAAGAAGCTAGTCTTCAATGCTGATTGAGCACATTTTTTTTTTTTTAAAAGGGGTGATATTATAAATCCAAATATTTTTATCGTGGAATTAGTTTAGTAAGTTGTTTTAGAAGACTGCTCAGATATATTATTAATCAATAACTCGTCTCATGTTCTATAAATAATATTATTACTGAAGTTTGTTTTGCAAAACGACACCACTAGAGCACATTGATTTATTAATCATCGGCTATTAGATATTTGGTAATTCTAAGATATAGTCTTAGATAGGAAACCTGCTAAATTTTTCCATTAGTAGCAAGGTTTTCTTTTTATAAGCACCATCCCACAGACAGGATAGAACATACCACGGCCTTTGATATACCAGTCGTGGTGCTCTGGCTGGAACAAGTATTATTACTAGTGGTCAGTTTGGTTTCCAGTCTAAGTTTGGCATTTTTTTCATATAATTTTTGCATTGCATTCACTTGCTAGTAGAGCTATTTTACTTTGGAAACACTCTCTTATTACAAGATATATATATATGAGAAAGATACCCCTCCGCAAAAACGTAATCATGAAACTGGTTTTATTACACTCTCTGAGATACGTGGGCGGGACGGAGCCCAGTGGTAAGAGCGTTCGCTTGATGCGCAGTCTGTCTGGGGTCGATCCCCGTAGGTGGGCCCATTGCGCTATTTCTCACTCCAGCCAGTGCACCACGATTGGTACATCAAAGGCCGTGGTATGTGCTATCCTGTCTGTGGGACGGTGCATATAAAAGATCCCTTGCTGCTAATCGAAAAGAGCCCTTTCCTGTCCTGGACGGAAAAACCGGCTGCAATCTAATTAAAATTAGCTCCACTATTACATGGTGGATCTGACAGCAGCCAGTTGGAGCTCATGTCCACCAATCAAAACCTTACTTGCAGAATCCTGCCAGTGATTTAAAAATAATTTGAAAACATTCCGAATTATCCTGAGGGTATACGACATGTTTCGTGTTTCCTTAACCATATGTCCGAAGCCATATAACCGTAAATAAAATGTGTTGAGTGCGTCGTTAAATAAAAACATGTCCTTCCTTTCTCCGAGAGAAACAACTCCATACGGCTTTATTTACAATGTGGAAGATAACTTGCATTACATTAGAAAATGTCCGCTACACCACGATTTAAGGGGGGTGGGGTGGGGGGGGTGGGGGAGGTGGGGGGTGTCATACATGCTTCTACCGTGCCTGTTGAAAGCACCATAATTCAGAAGAAAAAAAATTATATAACATTTTCCATTATGTATGTATGTATGTATGTATGTATGTACATGTATATATGTATGTATATATGCATGTATGCATGTATGTAGGTGTGATCGTCCATATAAAAGATCCCTTGCTACTAATGAAAAAAAGTAGCGGGTTTCCTCTCTAAGGCTATACGTCAAAAACGTAGTGGGTTTCCTCTCTAAAACTATACGTCAAAATTACAAAATGTTTGACATCCGATGATGTGCTCTAGTGGTGTCGTAAAACAAACTTTTTTTCGTTTACAGTTGACTTACATCAATGCACTATCTACGTTTACAGTTTACTTGCGTCAATGCACTGTCTTCGTTTACAGTTTACTTACGTCAATGAACTATCTTCGTTTACAGTTTACTTACGTCAATACACTGTCTTCGTTTACAGTTTACTTGCATCAATGCACTGTCTTCGTTTACAGTTTACTTGCGTCACTGCACTGTCTTCGTTTACAGTTTACTTGCATCAGTGAACTGTCTTCGTTTACAGTTTACTTGCGTCAATGCACTGTCTTCGTTTACAGTTTACTTACGTCAATGAACTGTCTTCGTTTAAAGTTTACTTGCGTCAATGAACTGTCTCCGTTTACAGTTTACTTGCGTCAATGCACTGTCTTCGTTTACAGTTTACTTACGTCAGTGAACTGTCTTCGTTTACAGTTTACTTACGTCAATGAACTGTCTTCGTTTAAAGTTTACTTGCGTCAATGAACTGTCTCCGTTTACAGTTTACTTGCGTCAATGCACTGTCTTCGTTTACAGTTTACTTACGTCAGTGAACTGTCTTCGTTTACAGTTTACTTACGTCAATGAACTGTCTTCGTTTAAAGTTTACTTGCGTCAATGAACTGTCTCCGTTTACAGTTTACTTGCGTCAATGCACTGTCTTCGTTTACAGTTTACTTACGTCAATGAACTGTCTTCGTTTACAGTTTACTTACGTCAATGAACTGTCTTCGTTTACAGTTTACTTGCATAAATGCACTGTCTTCGTTTACAGTTTACTTGCGTCACTGCACTGTCTTCGTTTACAGTTTATTTGCATCAATGAACTGTCTTCGTTTACAGTTTACTTGCGTCAATGCACTGTCTTCGTTTACAGTTTACTTGCGTCAATGCACTGTCTTCGTTTACAGTTTACTTACGTCAATGAACTGTCTTCGTTTACAGTTTACTTACGTCAATGAACTGTCTTCATTTACAATTTACTTGCGTCAATGCACTGTTTTCGTTTACAGTTGACTTGCGTCAATGTAGTCTTCGTACTTATGTCAATGTACTGTCTTCGTACTTACGTCAATGAACTGTCTTCGTTTACAGTTTACTTACGTCAATGAACTGCCTTCGTTTACAGTTGACTTGCGTCAATGCACTGTTTTCGTTTACAGTCAACTTGCGTCAATGTAGTCTTCGTACTTACGTCAATGAACTGCCTTCGTTTACAGTTGACTTGCGTCAATGCACTGTTTTCGTTTACAGTCAACTTGCGTCAATGTAGTCTTCGTACTTACGTCAATGTACTGTCTTCGCACTTACTTCAATGTACTGTCTTCGTACTTACGTCAATGTACTGTCTTCGTACTTATGTCAATGTACTCTCTTCGTACTTACGTCAATGTACTGTCTGCGTACTTATGTCAATGTACTGTTTGTGTACTTACGTCAATGTACTGTTTCTGCACACAGTACCCCGCGTGCTTCTTCCCCAGGCTGGTCATTATGTTCTTGATTTTCTCCACGTCGTCTAGTCTGTTGATACACTTCTCTACAATGCCCATTACTCGCAGGGCGTGGTCCTTCAACACAACACTGTACTTCATCTCCTTGTGGGTCAGTCCCCGGAACAGTATGAACGACTCCTGGAATTCAGGGTTCGCCTCGAATAACCTGCAGCGGAAAACAAAAACAAGACGTTTAAATGCACAATTAAAGGTATACTGTCACGGATTTAAGGACATTATTTCGCTAAAAATGGATAATAAATAAAAATTACATTAATTGTTGGAAACCAAATCTAGCTATCGCGCATCACCTTAACTGAACCATGATGGAGTGAAGTCCATGTCATCCCTCTCGGCAATTTTAGTTTTTGAATTATGAACCATTGCCATAATTCAATTATTTTTACAAAATGTCATTACTAAATGGAAAGAAAGAAATGTTTTATTTAACGACGCACTCAACACATTTTATTTACGGTTATATGGCGTCAGACATATGGTTAAGGACCACACAGATTTTGAGAGGAAACCCGCTGTCGCCACTACATGGGCTACTCTTTCCGATTAGCAGCAAGGGATCTTTTATTTGCGCTTCCTACAGGCAGGATAGCACAAACCATGGCCTTTGTTGAACCAGTTATGGATCACTGGTCGGTGCAAGTGGTTTACACATACCCATTGAGCCTTGAGGAGCACTCATTACTAAATGGAGTATGGTGGTTATGAAGATGGTTGAATAAAGTACATTTAGGGACAAATCAAATTATTTTTGTTCAGGTAATAGTTTGTTAGACCATTAAATAGGTCAGTGGT
Organism: Gigantopelta aegis; assembly: GCF_016097555.1. Lineage (NCBI taxonomy): Eukaryota > Metazoa > Mollusca > Gastropoda > Neomphalida > Peltospiridae > Gigantopelta > Gigantopelta aegis. The sequence goes on along the minus strand of NC_054713.1, from coordinate 18,043,958 downwards.
CTGTGACAATATGCATTTAAGTCCAAAGTTTGTTTTGTTTAACGACACCACTCGAGCACATTGATTTTGTTAATCATCGGTTATTGGATGTCAAACATATGGTCATTTTGACACAGTCATAGAGAGGAAACCCGCTACATTTTTTTCCCATTAGTACCAAGGGATCTTTTATATGAACCAACCCACAGATAAGATAGCACATACCACGGCCTTTGATATGCCAATCGTGGTGCACTGGCTGGAACGAGAAATAGTCCAATGGACCCACCGACGGGGATCGATCCCAAACCGACCGCGCGTCAAGCGAGCGCTTTACCACTGAGTTACGTCCGACCCCAAACTATTAAGTTCAGTTCGTTTCTACAATCCAGATAAATCATTTTACAAACAAGACTTATGTCGTATTGGAGACATGGCAGTATTCAATGCTGAAAGCGGGGCGTAGCCCAGTGGTAAAACTCTCGCCTGATGCGCGGTCAGTCTGGGATCCATCCCTATTGGTGGTTCCTTTTGGACAATTTCTCGCTCTAGCCATTGCACCATTACTGGTATATCAAAAGCCGTGGCATGTGCTATCTTGTCTGTGGGATTGTGCATATCAAAGATCGCTTGCTACTAATGGGAAAATGTAACGGGTTTCCTCTTTTAGGCTATATGTCAGAATATATTTCGATGACCGAACGCTTATCACGGTGATTTTGTAAATGCGGGCGAATGGGTCCTAGCAACAATGTTAGACTATCTGTGAGACCAAAAATTATTTTTATCCGCTGAGCCAGTGCGTTAATATCTATGTATCTACTATTTAAACCCGACACGTACACTATCTACATATTAATACACGTTGTACATTTATACTTTCATGGTAGGTTTGTGAACAAACTCCTGTCTTTAAAGATGCAGACCTTAGTTTTAACCCGTAAAAAATGGAAACTAAGCTTAGTTAATTCACAAACCTGTAACTCATTTAGATAAAGTTACAATAGAGTGAAAGAAGAGACTGTGACGTTAAAACCGGAAATATCCTTAAAAATAGACTAGAACTCGAATCAATAAACCGCTACTTTTCAGACGCACGTGCGTTTTTTTAAATATGAAATATTTGGTACTACAAACACCAGGATGACCAGAAACACTTCGGTTCTACGGAAATGGATAACCTAAAGAATAAAACATAAGTAATGTTTGATTTCAGTGATCATAAACGTCTCTAATAGTGAAACATATGCTGTAGTGTTTAAAAACTAGGTTCTGTCCCTTTAAGGCATGACAAGCCACGTGGTTTATAGAGACAACCATAGAATTAGTTTACTGTGCATTCTCTTTAAGACTGTCTCGGTAGTCGGGGCGTAGCGTCACACGATTGAGTAATGTTGGTATAAAGTGCTTTTATTGGCAATAGCTTTTAGGCTTTTACTTGTTATATTAACTGAAACTAGTTAGAGCAAGGAAGGAAATGTTTTATTTAACGACGCATTCAACACATTTTATTTACGGTTATATGGCGTCGGACATATGGTTAAGGACCACACAGATATTGAGAGAGGGAACCCACTGTCGCCACTTCATGGGCTACTCTTTTCGATTAGCAGCAAGGGATCTTTTATATGCACCATCCCACAGACAGGATAGCACATACCACGGCATTTGATATACCAGTTGTGGTGCACTGGCTGGAACGAGAAATAGTCCAATGGGCCCACCGACGCGGGGATCGATCCCAAACCGACCGCGCATCAAGCGAGCGCTTTACCACTGGGCTACATCCCGCCCAGTTAGTAGAGCAATGTACTCTTGTACCGAAAGTCGTCCATTCGAATCTCCTCAGTGCCACAGATGGTGTTAACTTGTATGGCATTGCCATGAGCCGGTAAGTATGTTCGTCTTTAAAAACAGGGCCCCGTTTTACAAAGCGATCTTAGCGCTAAGAGGTAGTTAAAGTGATCGTAGCTCTAAGATCAACTTTAGTGTATAGGTACCATATGTACCTAAGGTGATCATAGCGCTAAGATAAACTTTAGTGTGTAGCTGCCATATGTACTTAGGTGATCATAGCGCTAAGATACACTTTAGTGTGTAGCTACCATATGTACTTAAGGTGATCGTAGCGCTAAGATCAACTTTAATGTATAGCTACCAATGTACTTAAGGTGATCATAGCGCTAAGGTAAACTTTAGTGTGTAGCTACCATATATACTTACGGTGATCGTAGCGCTAAGATAAACTTTAGTGTGTAGCTACCAAATGAACTTAAGGTGATCGTAGCACTAAGATAAACTTTAGTGTGTAGCTACCATATGTACTTAAGGTGATCGTAGCGCTAAGATAAACTTTAGTGTGTAGCTACCATATGTACTTGAGGTGATCGTAGCGCTAAGATAAACTTTAGTGTGTAGCTACCATATGTACTTAAGGTGATCATAACGCTAAGATAAACTTTAGTGTGTAGCTACCATATGTACTTAAGGTGATCATAGCGCTAAGATAAACTTTAGTGTGTAGCTACCATATGTACTTAAGATGATCGTAGCACTAAGATCAACTTTAGTGTATAGATACCATATGTACTTAAGTTGATCGTAGTGCTATGATCGGTTCATCGAACGGGTCCCTGATAGATAAATGTTGGTGCCCATCTGGTGAGTCGTGGCAAAAGGTCAGCAAGAAGCATGATGGCAGATTTTATTCAATCAATTCGATTTTCACAAACCGATCAACTTTCGATTAAGCAATCTGTTAGAATTATATGAACATACTAGGAAAAACAAATATAATTGTAAGGACCATCCACATGTAGTAATGTTGGTACAAAGTGCTTCTACTGACAGTCGCTAGAATGTTCCCATTAGCTCAGTTGATAGAGCACTGAACTTTGGTACTGAGAGTCTGTGGTTCGAGACCCCTTAGCGAAGTTTGCTTTTGTTATCTGTTACACACATATTTTGTTCACCGGCACATAACTTAAAGTGCAGGAATTTTTGCAGGGGAGTCTAGGCTGTGTCAAGCGAATTTTATGGTGGGTGTGGGTGAGGGTGGGGGGTGTCGAGACATGCTCCTCGAAAAAAGAGACATTTTACTTGATGGGTAGTGTGTGTGTGTGTGTGTGTGTGTGTGTGTGTGTGTGCTTGTGTGTGTGTGTGTGTGTGTGTTTGTGTATGTGTGTGTGTGTGTGTGTGTGTGTGTGTGTGTGTGTGTGTGTGTGTGTGTGTGTGTGTGTGTGTGTGTGTGTGTTTGTGTATGTGTGTGGGTATGTGGGGGGAGGGGGGTCGACCACCGAAAGCCACCCTCTGTACACATACCTAAATTTGCTAATTTATAAAAACAACTGTTTAATTTTCTTCCTTATGTAGACATGAAAACAGACACCAAACCAAGATATTTAAATCCATTCCATCATCTAAATTTCTTCTCTTTTTTTTTTTTTTTTTTAACCGGTCACCACAATGGTAGAGCCGTTCCCGATCAATTTTCGATTACAGGCGATCACCATCTCGGACATTAGATCGAAATCCGTTTTCAAAATGCGAGATCGCTTATGGATTACAGAACCTGACATTAGAAATAATTAGAAAACTGACTTCTAAACGACGAGTCTGATCAGTGCACGAAGAACTCGAAATGATTGCATTACACGAGAAGCCATCACGCATTTCACACTCTCCGCATTCGGCAGGTGCTGCCAGTATTACCGCTGATCAATCCGCGGTGCCGTTACATCCTTGCGAGACTCATTCTCCGCTCATTCTATTGGCTAAGGGTGAATGAGATCGCAGACATGCAGACGACAAAGACCCGACCGCCCTCCCCCTCAAGGCTGGTTCGTTAACAACGTTATTGGAATCGGTTTAGATTGATTACAAACTAATTTGGTTAGTTTACGGAAACCAGATCTGTTGTCGCTGTTGGGACTCGAGAGATAGACGTAGAAAATGGGTAAATTTTCAAATCGTCGTCGTGTTTGTTTACCCAATGGATTACGACGGAAGGTCAAGGTCTATAGTCAGTCGCACGTGCTAATCAAGACAAGACTGTTTATCAAACGTCCCCATTTAAGCCCCAGTCTCACTGTCACGATTTTGCACCCGACTAGCCACGACCAGTCCCGATCTCATCCAGCCACGACTGCTCCCTACTTTTCGCTAAATTTTGATCGGATCGACATAACTCCTGACCTTGACACGAATGTCCTACGAATGCCCAAGATTACTGACGACTGTTGTAAGAATGTACTACGTTTTCCAAGCCGATGTTCCACGTATAGCTACGACGTACCACAACGCCACTACGTTGCCAACTACGAATGCAGTACAACCTATCACGAATTAGCACTGTCTGGCCCGACTGCGCCACGACTCACCACGATCTGTCCCGTCTGTGCCACGAATCACCAGGACTGTACTACGACTACTGCCGGTCTACCCTGACGTCGTACGAATTGGATAAATACTGCTCCCGATTAGCTACGAACTCATTGCTATGTGCTTGCCATCCAATGCACCGAGGGCGTGGTAAAACTGCCATCTGGCCTCAAACTGGTCAGCTATCAGCAGGGGATCACTTCATCTGCATGTTCAGACTTCACAGACATCACGCACAATGGAGGAGATGGTGTTGTGGGCCACTCTGAAACCATACGTCAGGGAATGGTAACTGTCTCCTGTCGCTAGGTTCCTGAGGGTTAGACCCAGCTTCAATCCAGGTGGAATTGCATGCATGTACCATGTGTCCTTCTTCTCTGTTCTGACTCTGTTAAGCAGTTCTTGGAACACCATGGGTTCTAGCCTCATAAAGTTCTTGTAACCAGGTACATCTTCCTGACTCAGCTCAACCATCAGGCGTTCATACTGTCCTAGCAAAGGTCTTCTGGTCAACCAGGCCCTGGTCCAAAATCATTTAGGTCTCCTTACACCTCTTCTTCTTCTGTCCTCCTCAACTTGATAGGCAATTGCCAGGTCATGCTGTGCATTATCTGCCTCCAGTGCTTCGAGATCATGGAGAAGCAACACTATTCCAGGATCATCCATGGTAGACGTTCTTTGGATATGTTCTTGGTAGATGTTCACTGGTTGGAAGTCACAGAATGAATGATTTCAGGGATGTCGACGACCTGTATTTAAAGTGTTTGGCATCGTGAGAAGTCGTAGTAGTTCTTACTGCAATTTTAGCGCTGTCGGATAATTCATAGTGCATTCGGCAATATATGTGGTGTCGTCGTGTTAGTTCGTGATAATTCGGGACAAATTCTTAGTACGTTCGTAGTGTAATCGGCATAAATCGTGGTTGATCGTAGTTCATTCGTAGTACAATTGTGCCATAGTCGTAGGACCCTCGTACTAGTTCTTGCTGGGTCTTGTGCAGTCGTACTTGGGAAGTGCCACGAATAACCACGATTATCACGAATGCCTCTACGACGGTCTCAAGAATGCCGTACGAATGCCGTACGACTTGAAAAAAAAACAGCCGATCACTCCCGACAGTTTTGAACATGTTCAAAACAGTCGGGAGCCTATCCCGATGACCCACGAACACTCAAGAATACTGGCGACGACATTACGATCGTACTACGACTGCTGCCGATTTTTCAGATCGTGGCTAGTCGGGAGCAAAATCGTAACAATGAGACTGGGGCTTTAAGGGGCATACACAGACCGGATTCCCCCATCTCTGGTCTGGGCAGACAACCCTGATAGCTGAGGTGTGTGTCCCCGGGACAGCGTGCTTGAACCTTAATGAGATTTTAGCATGAAAATAAGTTGAAGTGAAATAAATGACTGGACGCGGTGCGTGCGTGCGGTCCGTTTTGGATGTTAACTTATTTTCGTGCTTATATCCAATTAAGGTTCAAGCACGCTGTCCTGGGCACACACACACACACTCACACACCTTAGCTATCTGGGCTGTCTGTCCAGGACAGTGGCTTAGTTGTTAGTTGTTATTGGTTATTGAGAGAGAAGAGGGTGTAGTGGTCTTATATCTACCCACTGAGTCGTTAAAACTCGTTCTGGGTGGGAGCCAGTACCGGGGCTGCGAAACCTGTACCTACCAGCCTTTTGTCCGATGTCTTAACCACGACTCCACCGACACCGGTTTCGTTATCAAATACCACTATTTCCAGTAATAACATTTAACCAAAACAACTGAAAATTTTCATTAAAATTACAATAGTATTAAGTAACTCATAATTAATGAAAGAAAGAAATGTTTTATTTAACTACGCACTCAACACATTTTATTTACGGTTATATGGCGTCAGACATATGGTTAAGGACCACACAGATTTTGAGAGGAAACCAGCTGTCGCCACTACACGGGCCACCCTTCCGATTAGCAGCAAGGGATCCTTCATTTGCGCCTCCCACAGGCAGGACAGCACAAACCACGGCCCCTGTTCAACCAGTTATGGATCACTGGTCGGTGCAAGTGGTTTACACCTACCCATTGAGCCTTCCGGAGCACTCACTCAGGGTTTGGAGTCGGTATCTGGATTAAAAATCCCATGCCTCGACTGGGATCCGAACCCAGTACCTACCAGCCTGTAGACCGATGGCCTGCCACGACGCCACCGAGGCCGGTCCATAATTAATGCGTCACTGTTATGTCAAAATGAAGGTAATACTGTATTTTCTGGGAAATTAATAAGATTGAGGATTAGTTTCATTTTATCCTTTTGTGTCTACGATATGAAATATTAAGATGGAATTTATTTTTAAAAAGACTATTTCACAACACACCCCCCCCCCCCCCCCCTCCCAGTGTCTTCAAATTGCTACAACTATTGACAACTGAAAACAATAAGGAGATAAATAATCTTGGCAAATTCTTTCAACAGGCGAACCAATTTAGAGAACAATTACTTGTACCAGCAAATTAATTATATGTACATAATAATGCTGTTGTTTGTATGTAATGTTTCTGTAAGTCACTCTCCACCATTGTTCCGCACTATTGTATATATTGATGTTTTTCATTGTTATAATACTGATAAATTGTAAAAACTTAACGCAATAAAAGAACTTGAGAACTTGAACTTGGCATTACTGAAACAAATCTAGCCAAGAACTAAACGCCTCTTGACAAATCATTGCAAACGGAGATGGGATGCAGGGTCTCGCTACATGTAATAAGCAATGGCGGACCCGAAATCTCTTAAAACTAATTTCCAATACGCCCGCCATCCATTGGCAGTGATAGTAATATCCGCCATCCGTTTATTTAGGCCGCCATCCAAAATCACAAGTCATGCCATCGTCTTGAACTACCAGAGTAATCAGGTTCATCGTCGTTTACAAGACATTTTCGAAGTTCTTGTACCCTGCAAATCTTAGGTACCTTCCTATAAGTGGAACCAGCTTTACCGATTCCCTCCATCCCTTTCCTGAATACTGGAGAGACCACTGGGTCTGGCACCAAAGTAGAACACGATTTAATCTATAAATCTTTCGCATAACAGAATTTCAAAATCGTTTGATTAATGTAGCTGTTAATCATACCCTATACATAATATTGTAAAACAGCAAAATAATTGGTACAGCTTACGCCATTTAACGATGAACGTCTTCTAATCTGTGTACGGCTGATTTCATCAGGAAACAAGTTATCAGGCATTAGCGTGTCCTAGACACTAATCTACACTAACTGCTAGCTTAACTGTCAGATAATTATAAAATCCCGTGGTCCAATTAGTGAAAAGAAAAATAAATATCGCTGCCTAAATGAACGAACCTCGTAACTGTAATGAACGCTAATGCTATTCCTCACCTTATTTTCTTGACAAAAAAAAAAAAAAAAAAAAAAAAAAAAAAAAAAAAAAAAAAAAAAAAATAATAATAATAAAAAAATAAAAAAAATAAAAATGTCTGAGGAAATTATGTATACAACCGTCTTGTCAGCCAGTAATTATAAATCACACACCAGACATTAAAATCAGACACTGTTTGTCTAATACGGTATTTCGTGGACTACATCAGTAGTTATTAGATTAGATTATGATGTAAAGACCCATCTAATCTTTGAAATATGAACACAATGACTGACATGAATTTAATCGAATCGGGTTTACACTAAACTTATTGAAGAACATATACGGTATCTATGATCCGCCCCACAAGCAACGCCTTTTTTTCATACTATGAAATATACTACAAGTAATTTATTTCTGAGCCGATTGGTTTGTAAATTGCACACAAAAATAGTATTTTTGTTTTGTTTTTTTCAAAAGACTTTTACTTTTATTCTTACGTCAAGCCAAACTGAAATTATGTACAAAAATCATTTTTATAGACTGATAGGACGGACTATAGGCTTGAAGCTTATGTTTTATAGGTGCTTTATCATAGTTGCAAAAAGTTTAAAAAAAAAAATAACGACTCCACTAGAGCACATTGATTTATTTAATCATTGGCTATTGGATGTTAAATATTTGGTTATTTTGACGTAAAGTCTTAGAGAGGAAACACGCAACATTTTTCATTAGAAGTAAGGAATCTTTTATATGAACCATACCACAGACATGATAGCACATACCACGGCCTTTGATGTACCAGTCGTGGTGAACTGGCTGTAACGAAAAATAGCCCATTGAGTCCACCGTCGGGGATCGATCCCAGACCGATCGAGCACGAGGCTAGCGCTTTACCACTAAGCCACGTCCCGTCCACATCATAGTTGCAAGTGTCATATTTTGTTATTTTAAAATTTAATTGTGACACCCTTCCCCCCCTTCCCCCCCCCCCCCCCCCCCCCCCCCCCCCCCCCCTTTTTTTTTTTTTTGGTTCCGTTCTCTGTGATCATCGGGATCCACCGGAAACGCTTTCGGTAATCAAGATAACGGTGAATTATATAAATATAATTTCTCTTGGTTGATCGCAGAGAATTAGAGGAAATTATTTTGTCTTGATTTGTGAGTAGCTCCTACAAGGTGGCGCTTCGGTAAAGTTAATGTTGCACGTGCAGTTGGTAGCACATGTCATTCAGCCCAGGAGACACGACAGGGCAAGTGGTGTGTTGGTGTTATTTTGTATTATGGTGATGTATTACTTAAGAATGATTGTGTGAAGCAGTTAGTTGTAAACGGAATGCAAGTCCGTTGGAACAGTTGTCTGCCCGGACTTGATCTCCTAGGAATGCAGGTCCTAGGTCTAATATACCTAGGAATGCAAGTCCGTTGGAACAGTTGTCTGCCCGGACTTGATCTCCTAGGAATGCAGGTCCTAGGTCTAATATACCTAGGAATGCAAGTCCGTTGGAACAGTTGTCTGCCCGGACTTGATCTCCTAGGAATGCAGGTCCTAGGTCTAATATACCTAGGAATGCAAGTCCGTTGGAACAGTTGTCTGTCCGGACTTGATCTCCTAGGAATGCAGGTCCTAGGTCTAATATACCTAGGAATGCAAGTCCTAGGACTTACGTTCCTTAGGAATGCTGGTCTGACTGCCAGGATATCAAGTCCGGGCCGGTGTAGAAGGAGTTTATTTTTAAGTTGTTTTTATCCTAGGACTTGTATTCCTACCGGACTTAAATTCCTTCTACAGCAGTGACAGAAATACTAGTCCGGCAAATTAGATGTCCATTTATTATACTTTGCAATTTGCACGAGCTGCCAGAAAGACACGAGAAATAAAAAGAGGTTTTGGCAGCCTTTCCTGGTAGTGATGGATAAGTGTACGAGTCTCTTAAGATTATTGTCGGTTCAAATCTCCATGTAAAAAAATATTTTTAAGTTTGAGTATCAATTTTTGTAATCGTCTTACATTTTTGTTACAATATTGAAGTAGGACGACTATCTGTCTTTTTTTCAAAAGTATATAAGGCTATATGTCCAAGTGTTCAACACGAAGAAATATACCCCCCCCCCCCCCCCCCCCCCCCCCCCCCCCCCCCCCCCCCCCCCCCCCCAATATGTAGCCCAAAATTGTTTTAAAAATATATATATGAAAACTGGTAACTCCAAAAAAACTAACATTTGGTGAACAACAAAAGACAATTTCTATATGCACCAGCATAATGTTTAATAATATGTTTTGTAAGTTTATATTTTGACGGTAAGTAACAATCTGATTAATTGTGATTTTCTAATCTTTGTCCGATCGGAATCCTAGTCTGTGGGACCTGTATTCCTAGGAATTTAAGTCTGTGGGACGTGCATTTCGAGGAATATAAGTCCGTGGGACTTTTATTCCTGGTACTCCTAGTCCACAGGACTCCAAAATATCGAAATTGTAATGCCATACTATTAGGCGTAACAAGTGTCTTCGTAAGGAAATCTAGTTTAAAAAAATAGAAATGAGAAAATGTCAATAATTGAAAAAATGCCATATCAATCAAAACAGTAGCCAATTAATTCTTACCCTCGAGGAACTATAACAGGAACGCGATAACTGTGACGTATATATTAGGAAGGAAGGAAGGAAGAATATGCTTTCTTTAACGACGCACTCTTTTTATTTACGGTTATATGGCGTAAAGAAAGAAAGAAATGTTTTATTTAACGACGCACTCAACACATTTTATTTACGGTTATATGGCGTAAGACATATGAATAATAATAAAAAGTTTGTTCTTTTAACGACGCCACTAGACACAATGATTTTTTTATCTTATCATCGGCTATTGGACGTCAAACATATGGTCATTCTGACAATGTTTTAAGAGGAAACCCGCTGTCGCCACATAGGCTACTCTTTTACGACAGGCAGCAAGGATCTTTTATTTGCGCTTCCTACAGGCAGGATAGCACAAACCATGGCCTTTGTTCAACCAGATACGGTTTGGAGTCGGTATCTGGATTAAAAATCCCATGCCTCGACTGGGATCCGAACCCAGTACCTACCAGCCTGTAGACCGATGGCCTAACCACGACGCCACCGAGGCCGGTAACATATGAATAAGGACCACACAGATATAAAGAGAGAGAGAGAGAGGAAACCCGCTATCGCCACTTCGTGGGCTACTTTTTTTTCGATTAGCAGCAAGGGATCGTTTATATGCACCATTCCACAGACAGGATAGTACATACCATGGCCTTTGTTACACCAGTTGTGGAGCACTGGCTGGAACGAGAAATAGCCCAATGGGTCCACCGACGGGGATCGATCCCAAACCGACCGCGCATCAAGCCAGCGCTTTACCACTGGGTTACGCCGGACCGCCACTCTGATATTTTAAACAAGAAAACCAGTTCCATATGAAAGCGTAGTCATTAAAGAGGAGCTGTTTGTTGTAACATTCTTAATAGCAGAAAAGTGCCTGAACCGCTTTTGCATATAGGCACGTAAATAACAGTAATAGAAAACTGAGGACAGTACCTTAATAAATAATTTTTTGTTCATTATGCAAGTACGATACTGCGCCTTTATTTTAAAGGCATATTGTCACAGACGACTCACCTATTAAATGGCCCAACAGAGAATTTTTTGAACAAAAATATTTGATTTTCCTCTAAATGTACTTCATTCAGACATCTATGTAACCACCATACTCAACTTATTAATGATATTTTGTGAAAATAATTGAATTATGGCAATGGTCCATAATTCAAAAACTAAAATTTCCAAGAGGGATGACATGGATTTCACTCCATCATGGTTCAATTGAAATGATGCGATAGCTAGATTTGGGTTTTAAAAATTAATGTAATTTTCATTTATTATCGATTTTTTTTAGAGAAAGAAAGAAATGTTTTATTTAACGACGCACTCAACACATTTTATTTACGGTTATATGGCGTCAGACATATGGTTAAGGACCACACAGATTTTGAGAGGAAACCCGCTGTCGCCACTACATGGGCTACTCTTCCGATTAGCAGCAAGGGATCTTTTATTTGCGCTTCCCACAGGCAGGATAGCACAAACCATGGCCTTTGTTGAACCAGTTATGGATCACTGGTCGGTGCAAGTGGTTTACACCTACCCATTGAGCATTGCGGAGAACTCACTCAGGGTTTGGAGTCGGCATCTGGATTAAAAATCCCATGCCTCGACTGGGATCCGAACCCAGTACCTACCAGCCTGTAGACCGATGGCCCGCCACGACGCCACCGAGGCCGGTTTTTAGAGAAATAAGGTCCTTAAATCCGTGACAGTATGCCTTTAAGGATTGAACTACCAACGCGGTCCGGTTTTGTCTGTTGTACGTAGGCAATACATAAATGCCCCCAAGAGAAATCGCCACAGTACGTCATAATAAGCCGATCAGGTACAAGAAATTCCTTTTCAAGTACCTCCATTTGTAATTCTCAATTTAGTGTATCAGTTGTCATTATTTCGGTTAACGGTTGTCTGAATTTGGAGACTGTGAATACACATAAAAAACGAAGTCGATATCTGGCGTCCTTGAATCAAAATACCAGCATTTCTATTCTGGATGTTATTTTAAGTCACAGAGACATCGTTATAATTCCCCGTCAAATATAATTATTCTTCGAGCATGCTCGCCGAACGCAGCTGATATAACGTACCGGATCACCCCGACAGAATTAAAGGTACTTCGCTCTCAAAATAATTTTCACCAATATTTTTGTAAAGTACCCCGACAGAATTAAAAGTACTTCGCCCTCAAAGTAATTTTGACCAATATTTCTGTAAAGTACCCCGACAGAATTAAAGGTACATCGCCCTCAAAATAATTTTGACCAATATTTCTGTAAAGTACTTACAATTCCTTGTTTGAAATATTTTTATATATTATAGTTTGTTTTATTTAACAACACCACTAGAGCTCATTAGTTTATTAATCATCGGCTATTGGATGTCAACCATTTGGTAGTTTTGACATATAGTATTGGAACCGGAGCCAGTAAAATGATTCACGTTTATCACAGCATATGCCTTGAAATGTTGTGGATTCTAATGTCATTATGTTACATAAGCAGAGAATAATTTAATATGTAAATCAGCGATGGTCAGTCATCAGAGGATCATTTGTACCACGTTTGGTTGAAATCTACATGTTGGAACTTTAGAACAACTTGAAAATCTCTCAGCCAATCAGAGGCTAGGGCAGACATAGATTTCGAATCGTCGTGAAAAATAACAACACTTAGTAAGGGCCCTGAGAGATTCGTTTGTACCAAGTTCGGTTGAAATATGCATGGTCAAATATGATGGCCATATTGGATTTTCAAATAGCCCACATATGACAACTTGGTTGAAATCTGCCTAGTGGGACTTGAGAAGTAAAAAATATCTCTTGGTCTGAGGCCAGGTCCGCCATCTTGGATTTCAAAGCGTGACGACCCCCCCCCCCCCCAACCCCCGCCCCCAGAACCCCCCCCCCCCACCCAAAAACAAAACAACAACAACAACCCAACAACAAACAAACAACAAAAAACAACATTGGTTAGAGCTATGAGAGGATCGTTTGTACCAAGTTTGGATGAAATTTGCATTGTGGAACTTGAGAAGAAGTCAAATATGTCTCGACCAATCAGAGGTCAGGATGACTATCCATGATTTCGATTCGAAAAAATAACAGCAATTTGTCAAAGCCATTAGAGGATCATTTGGTCGAAATCTATGTGGCGCAATTTGTGAAAAAGTACTCCCCCCCCCAAAAAAAACCCCCCCAAAAAAACACAACCCAACCCAAAAAACCCCACAAAAAACCACACAAAAACAACAACAAAACAAACAAACAAACAAACAACAACAGCAACAACAAAAACACACCCCCCCCCCCAAAAAAAAAAAAAAAAAAAAAAAAAACAACAACAACAAAAAAACAACAACAACCCTCTCTGTATATCAGAGGCCAGGGCGGCCACCTTGAATTTCAAATCGGCCAAAAAATAACAACACTTGGTCAAGGTTATGACAAGATCATTTGGACCAAGTTTGGCTGAAATCTGCGTGGCGGGACTAGAGAAAACGTCGACAGTGTGGGAGAGAAACATTTGGACTCCGGACACCGCGCCATCACATAGCCCTTCGCCAGTTCCTGTGGCCCTTGAAGCCTGATGAGCTAAACATGTAGCGGGTTTTCTCTGAAGACTATGTGTAAAATTGGTCAGTTGTTTGACATCCAACAGCTGATGATTAATTAGTCAGTGTGTTCTGGCGATGTCGTTAAATAACACACAGTTGTAACTTTTCATTATTAAAATATTGACCTATACTCCTTCCCACAGGGAACGCCTTTTTTCATACTATGGAATTTGCTACAAGTTATTTATTTCTGAACCGATTGTTTTCTAAATTGCACCAAAAAAATAGTTTTAATTTTTTTTATTTCCGTAAAAAACCCTTTACTTTTCTTCTTATGTCAAACATAACTGAGTTTATTTTTACCCCCCCCCCCCCCCCCCCACACACATCAGCTGTCTGTGTTTAAAGGTACACAGGTCAAGTACACATTAGAAACTTCATTTTATTTATTTCGTTTAAACTTGACCAATGGGTGAGCCATTTCTCGTTCCAGCCAATGCACCACGACTGGTATATCAAAAGTTGTGATATGTGCTATCCTGTCTGTGGGATGGTGCATATAAAAGATCCCTTACTACTAATGGAAACATGTAGCGGGTTTCCTCTCATATGGGCTATTTCTCGTGTTAGCCAGTGCACTACAACTGGTATATCAAAGTCCGTGGTATGTGTTACCCTGCCTGTGGGATGGTGGATATAAAATATACCTTGCTACTAATGAAAAAGAAAATGTAGCGGGTTTCTTCTCTAAGACTCTATGTCAAAATTACCAAATGTTTCAAATCCAATAGCCGATGATTAACAATTATCCAATGTGTTCTAATGGTGTCGTTAAACATAAACAAACTTTAAATTTTATTGTGAGCGAACTTCATGCAAAATAATAGTTTTTGGCCAATTAATTTTTTATTTTTTTTAAATGTTTATATTATATATATTTTTTATTATTATTTGTAAAACAAACCAATGAAATAGTATACCGCCTCTCCGTTTAAAATGGAGAGCAATGCATTGTACTTTTGACGTAGATAGTGGATTTAGCCAAAATATACTGAAGAATGGTAAGAAAATCAATGTTGATGATATATATTCTATAGTCCGTCACACGGCGAACGCCTTTTTTCATACTATGGAATTTACTACAAGTTATTTATTTCTGAGCCGACTGATTTGTAAATTGAACACAAAAATAATGTGGGTTTTTGTGTGTGATTTTTGCTCCAAAACACTTTTACTTTTCTTCTTTCGTCAAACCACATTGAAAAGATTTACCCCCCCCCAACCCAAAAAAAAAAAAAAAAAAAAAAAAAAAAACCCACACAAAAAACACAATTTTTTTATAAAATGATGGGATGGACTATAAATGTTTAAATAATAAAAAATACACCCGAGACGGCAGCTTTAACATTTCGATATTTAAAATTGCAAAAAACAAAAAGAAAAAAAAGAAAGAAAAAAAAAAGAAAAGAAAAAAGAAGCCCCAGTTCTTAGTTTTGTGAACATGAATCACAAAACCGTATTCGTTATTCTTTATCATGTTTGCA